>NW_023604972.1:103176332-103393832 GCF_014898055.3 Talpa occidentalis | reverse complement strand
CATTGCAGTTTAATTATTAGATCATTAAGGGAGGCTGTGGTTCTCAATCTCCAGTGCACTAGTGTATTTAAGAGTGCTGGTTTAAGTGTATAGAAATCACACCATGAGAGACTTGCAAAAATACCTCCAATAATTTGTGATAAAATGCGACTATTGTTTAACAACCAGTTTGGAAAATTAGCCATTCAGCAATTCAGTGTAAAGATTTATGCTGACTGAGCTACCTATTGATAGACAATACATTTAGATATGTAATGGATTTAGTATTTAATAAATTTTGAGGCAACAATTGCATATAAGAAAGTGGTGCTTCATCTATACTTATAAAGAAGTAATTTATTCTACACATATTCCTATACTATGAAGAAGTTCTTGTTTGAAACACATGGGGTTCCACAGTGAATACTAGTCTCTATTGTATCACGACAATTATAAATTAGCTGAAAAATGAACATAATATCAACACATTTAATTACATCAAAGGTTATTTTATGAAATGTTTGAGTTTTTCTCACATCTTCCATATATATCTAAAGACAAGAATTTTGACATTCTCTGTGAAGGCAGAAATCACACTAGTTTTGTTCACCACCATGTCCCCGTCCACTAAGTCATATCTTCACTTTCATTTGTCTCCAGACCTTTTTTTAATGTCTCTTTTTTTAATTTCCTCATTAACCCAGTAGTCTTTTTATAGTGTGTGGTTCAATGTCCACATATCAGAATCTTGTATGGCATCTTTTGTGGTTCATTTCCAGTTTGATATCATTTTGATCAGAAAACATACTTGATAATTTCAATTTTTATAAATTTATTCAAACTTATTTTGTGATAGATCCAAGATGTGTTCTGTCCCAGAAAATGTTCCAAGTGAACTTGAGAAGACTTTTGGGAGTGTCGTTCATATAAATATCTAGTAGGCCTACATGGGCTAATTACTCATTTGAGGATAGTCTTTCCTTGATTTTGATTTTTCTATGGATATAAGTAGAATATGAATGTTCCTTACTTCTATTATGTTGTAGCCAATGTCTGTTTTCAGGTTTGTTAATAATTAGATATTTTGATGTTACATTTTGATGTTCTTTCATTTGGTGCATATAAATGTTAAGTCCTGCTCATGTATTGATTCCTTAGTCATTTTATAATTACCTTCCCTGTCTCTTGATACCATTTTTAACTGGAAAATTATTTTATCTGGCATACATATAGCTCCATTGGGCCTTTTTTTGAAGGGTCCCATTTGCTTGTATTATTGTTTTCCATCTATTTACTCTGAACCAAAGTTTATCAGTAGTGCTTAGATGGGTGTACTGTAGAACAGAAAGTTGGGTTTTTGTTTTTATCCAACCAGTCACTTTATGCCTTCTGATTGGTGAGTTCAGTTCATTTATATCTTGGGTGATTATTGATCTAAGGGGATTTGCTACTGTTATTTTGTCTTTAGTTTTCTGGTTCTATCTATATTTCCATATTTGTGGATTTTCTTCACACTGATTTAAAGGAGAGTGCTTCTTTCAACATTTCTTGTAGGTGAAGTCTAGTGTTTGTAAACATTTCCAGCCTTTGCTTGTATGGAAGGCCTTTATTTCTCCCTTGTATCTGAATTCTCCAAGTATTTATTGGGAACTTTTGTGAGAAAGACATTGTTACTCAGTATCACCTTCCTGAATTTGTGTCAACAATTTAAAAAGTTACACTGACTGTATTTTCAGAAGGATAACCTATCAAGGAGGGATATTCTTTGCAGTTTCCCATTTGCGGGGACAGTGACAACCCCAGAGGAACTGTAACTGCATTGTCTGTGAAGTGTCACAGGAGAAGGAAAGAGTGTTTTGAATTCTATTTCCTGACCACAAGTTTCCTGGTACTTCTGTGGCATTTATATGCTTCCTATAATTCATAAGATCCATACATAGATAGCAGATGCATATGAAAAGTTCAAAATTCAGAAGTAGCTAAAGTTTTTCCATGGTTCTAAAACAGGAATACTATTTTAGATTCTATAGCATCTATAGTCAAGATATTATATTAACTAGTTTCACTGGCTATAACTCTCTCTCCCTTTATAGTAATTCTAACCATCTTATGTAGGGATATGAGATACAAGGAGAGCTCCAAATATTTTAGTAATACAGGGATGCCACCATAATCCCAAATACATTTTCATATATAATAATTTTCAGTGCAAAAATACCAATCAGCAGAGAATATAGTCCCAGGAGCACGGCTAGTCTCACACTTGTTTCTGAGATTTTGTTAAAATATATGGTTATTCCCCACAGAAATTAAATATGTGTGACCTACAGAATATTTTATAAATAAGCATACTCTGAATTCAGGTTCCCCAGTGATGAAGCTCTAAAACCTCTACTTGGTAGAGGTAAGAATCTTAAGAAATCTTAAGACTGACCTTACATAAATACCCATACACTAAAAACTAAGGATATAATAAGATATGCCTCAGCATGAAATAGTCAGGATCTTGGCAAGAAACATACTGGATACTCAAACTAATAAATTGTTGTAAATATAACAGAGGGATATTTAAGACAAGGTGGGCACAATTTTGGAAATCCAGCAAGTTATATTGCAGTAACCTTGGACTTGAAAAAGGAAGGCTTCAAATTTTGTTTGTCATCTTATAAATCTGGACTTGATCATAAAAATGAGCAGGAGTTATTTCAAATCTTTTATGCACGTCCTTCACCTCTTTTTTGTGTATTATATATTGTTCTCTATGGTTTTTTTACTTTTCTTCAAAAGTGACCATGTATTTTTCTTTTTTATATCCTCAGTGCCTCATCCAATATTGTCACTGGTAGGCTTTCTGAGAGATTTCTTTTAAGTCCTATTAGATTAAATACTAATTATTATGATTATTATGCAGTAATAGAGTAAGAAAAACCAACAAAAATTATCTAGCTTTAATGTCCTTGCTTTGTGTCATATTAATGTTCTTAGTGCTTATGTGTAATATCCCATTAGCCCTCACAACAACTCAATGACATGGATATCATACTATTATCCCCACCCTATAGATTAGAAAACTGATGCATAAAAGCTTTATAAATTACCCACTGACAAACAGCTAAGAAATGGCAGAGTGAGGCGTCTACACCAGATCCTGAACTTTTATTTATGCTATTGCTCAAATGCTTATGAAAATCTAATTGATTTAATATCTCATTAGACCACCATTTCTGATACATCAGAAAATTATGAATTTTTAAAAATATGAAGATCTCCAAATAGGGGATCAGGGAAAAAGTTATTATAATAAATTGAAAATCAAAATCAATAAACAGCTATAAACCAGAGGCATTCTTCAGGGGGGTTTGGGGAAAGGGAATAGGACCAAAACAGGTGGGAAGAGCACAGAGACTACAGTGATGGCATGCTGGTGAATTAGTGGTGGGAATTTCACAGGACTATACCTGAAATGAGAAAGCATATATTGTAGGGCCCTCTCTGCTGGTGCAAGGGGTTAAGCACAGAACTGTGAAGCTATCCACAGTCTCTGCAGCACGAGTTCAATATTAGCCAGCCAGGGAGCTACACACATGGCGTAGCAGACATCTCCTGTCTCGCCCGCTGCTCCCCTCATCAGTGTATTTCAGTAGATCCACCTGTTCTGCTCCCCACTCTGTCTCTGGTGAATCCTCTCACCTCCCTCTGGCCTATACCCCAGTTTTTGTATGCATAAATAAATCTTTTAAAAAAGCATACATTATAAAAAAAAAGAACAATGTAAAATATATATATATATAATTTAAAAGATATGAAGATCTGATATGTTAGAAAAAGAGGGAGTTATATGCTAAAGCAACAGAAAAAAAATTGAAATTATGAAGAGAAAGATGACATACAGATGAAGTAAATATTCTTGTAGTTCATAAAAAGAGTGTAAGGATGTTGTATTCAATAGAAATTAGAGGCAATTGTGGGATAAATTCCATTTGATCATTTTAAGTGAAGGAAATGTTATGTTTTTTATATCTCATGCTATGACATTTACAGAAAAATAAAAAAATTAATGGCATACTAGTATTTTTACATAAAATAAATACAAAAGCCTAGTTAAGACATAAAAATTCTATGTACCACCACAGATAAGAGAGGCATATTTAATTCATGTACTTTCAAATATGAGCACCACAGGGACATTTTTATCTCAGAGTAGTTTAACTTTATGAATCCTAAGTTTATACATACTTTATGGTGGCTATGTCAGCCAATTTCTAAAATAATTATTTGAGCTCCAAGTTTCAATTCTTTTGTTATTTAATTATATCAATAAAATTAAAAGGTTTGTATAGAATTTATAAAATACTTTAATAATTCTTAGAAGAGATTATGTAGCAAATTTTCACCCATTTAAGTATATTTACCATTGACTATCCTAAAAGGAGACACAAAGTGAACATAACAACACACCAGAAGATAATTGAAATTACATGGTATCATGTAGAAACCTCAAGAAAATGTACTATTGAAGCAGCATCATTTAGAATGGTAGCATGCTGTAAGGTCTGATAAAGTTATTTTTGTTGATGGCTATGATGTTGATTCTTTCCCTTAATCTTAGATAATCCATTTGATATCTGATGTACCAATAAAGTATCACTAATGTTATCTATATAGTTAATTTAAACAAAATGAGTTAAAACTCATGTTTTCCTCTAAGTCTAGGTTTATATAAAACAATAATGGTGTGCTCTTACATTTTTTCCTGATAAATAGCATATAATATAAATAGTAGAGAAAGCAATGTAACTACACAATGTAGATATTGATGAAATTCATGGTGTTCGTGACCAGCATTTCCACTCCTAAAAATCTACCAGAGACTGTAAAAACACTAATCCAAAGGGATATCGGATATCCCCTATTCACTGAAGCACTATTTACAGTAAATAACCAAGCTACAGAAATATCCTAAGCTACAGAAATATCCTAAGCGCCCCCGAAAAGATGAGCTGACTAGGAAGATGTGGTATATATGCACAATAAAATACTACTCAACTATGAAAAAAGATAAACTTGCCATTTGTGACAACACAGATGGAACTGAAGAGGTTCTGTTAAGCAAAATAAATCAGGAGAAAGATAAATACCAGATTAATTTATTCATGTGTGGAATATACAGAGAAGAAACAAAGGATTAGATAAAACCAAACTAGTAACAACTCTTTGAAATTTGACTGTAAAATCAAGGTTACCAAAAAGGGAGGAAGAGAAATTAGAACAGAATGGGAAAGGAACAAATGGACCATTGTGGAAGAATTTTAATGCTTTGGTGGTGGATGTGGTGTGGTAACATATATCTGGACAGTGTGAACCTGCACCACTAAATCATAACATTGGTAAACCAATGTTACCTCAATTTAAAAAAAAGAAATTTCATGGTGTTTATAAAAGGATATTTCTCTAATTATAACCTAGATAAAGCATAATTACCAGGATTCTGTGGCAAAAATGGAGCATTTATTTGTTAAAAATGATTTTACATGTATCCTTTCCTTGTTTGGTCCATATTGATATTATAGCAATTACTAATTATAATATATAACCAACTTAAAACCAACTGAAAAATTCACTCACTGACCACAGAAAACACAAACATTGCTAGTTGTATATACTTGATGGGAGTAGTTCAGTATTTGAAAAATTCACTAGATTCTTCTCAGCCTGGTTCATGAGAATCATTGTACAATGAGACCAATAACACTTTGACTTTCCTAGAATGCAGGCAGGCCAGGATTATGGAATACATAAAATTTCTCTTTCAGTTTTAAGACATATAGAATTAACCAAAATTGTATCAGTTTAGAAAGTCAGAGAATTCAGACTCATTGTCTTTTTTCTTTAATACAAATAATTTACCTAGAGATACAACTTTATCTTTACCAAATATTTCTATTGTCCTTACAGATCTTAATGTTCACTTTTCTGAAGACTAATAACATTGTCCTGGAAGCTCTCTTAAAGGTAGACAATTTTATATACATGACATGCCATAATGGAAAATTTTGGAGCCATGTTGGGGGTAAAATCTTGCCTCTACCATTTATTAACACAAGATCTTATAAAAATTACTTCATCTCTTTGAAATTCTGGGACCTCATCTGAAATTAGATTATGTATGCCTAGTTTGAAAAATTATTGGGTATATTAATACAAATTATTATTATGTATGTACAACCTATAATACACACTAAACTGAATTTGTGTATTTATTACTATGATTTTTGAGAATTCATCTACCAGCATGAAATCTAAAGTGTTACATATACAAAATGATTACCATGATAAGTTTAATGAAAATCTGTTTATTAATCTCTTGCACTACCTTGGACTTCTATCACAATGTTGTTGAGAAGTAATGAGAGAGAGCAAGCTTGCATTGCTCCAATCTTAGGTGGAAAGTGTCTAATATGGTAATCATTAGCTACAAGTTGAACACGTGACATCTGGCTAATTCAAAATAGAAATACACTTTAAACATACCAAATTTCTAAGACTATGCTTGAAAAAAGAAAGTAAAATTTCTTATTCATAACTTTTGATACACAGTACATTAAGAAAAATTAACTTCTTGTTACTTTTTAAGTGTGAGCTATTGAAAATTTAATATTATATATTTATAACATATCTATAAACATGTACATACACTTACACATATATACATAGAGTATCTATATGGCCCCTGTTATATTTTTAGTAGACATGTCTCTTTCACTTCTTGGAATGTTGATTTGATAATGAAGCCATTTTAGACCATGAGAACAAAAAGCCACACCCTAAAGTTAGCTAAACAATGAGTTAAAAAGGCCTCTGTACTAAATTCTTTATAGTACCGTGCCCTACCAGAGTTCATACACAGATAAAAATAAAATTCTACCCTACTTATGCCCAACTTATTATAGATTTTCTGTCAGAGAATTACCTAATTTGTGTGAGAGGGGAGGGTATGGATTTGTAAGTTAGTAAGTTAAAATATATTCCCCAAATCCTGTATTGGTGTGGTTAGTTTTCCTATTGAGTATTCATATTTTGCTTTAATAATCATTGTGAATTAATTTACTAAAAATTAAGAGTTAAATGTCAAAACTAATTTTAAGTTTTGCAAATATTCTAAAACAATTGGCCTGTCCAATTTATTTCAAACCTGAACTGTCTATTAAATGTAATTTCAGTGTCATTCTTGACAATGAACTAAGAGTGGTGTCAATAACAGCATGAAGGAATAACAGACCTGTGAAGGTACTTTCAATTTTTTAATTCTCACATTCTTATGAAATAAACGCATTTAAACTATTCTAAATAATCTAAATTTCTACAGTGCTATTTTTAACGTTTTGTTAAAGTAGTCTGACAGAAGAGGTCACTATTGAAACTATTGATATATACTGAAACTCATAATGTTAAAATAAGAGATACATATTTTTTCTTTAGAAGGAAAGTCACTGAAAATTCACATCAGTATTAATAAAATGTCTACAATTCAAAAGCTGTGCTAAATTGAACAATTAATGGATGTTTATAAAATTTCATGTTTGAAGAAACTTTTTCTGCATAGGAAAATTTATGACCAAATATATTCAGCACTATAATAAACCTGCTTTAAAATTCTTGCACAAAATTGACATTCAACCATGTTCTAACAGTTCAGATACTGGCAAAGTCTACAAAGATGCCACTGAAAAAATATATATATAGTGCATAATTTTCATTTCTTTGCTGTCAGGGTAACATGTGTGCTTCATATGCTTTAGTGATGTCTAGCAGTACAAATGTGTCAAAAAAATCATAAAAATTTGTCTTCTGTGACTAACATATAGGATTTAGGACCCTAGTATTTGGGATATTTATCTCTAAGGAGGAAAAAAGAATTTATTCTTGGACAAATACATATACCTATGTTTAATGTTTCCCCTACAGGATTTAATGAAACAACTTTAGCTGACACAGTCAAGCTCCTCGAGCCACTGCAATAGCCTGAATTTAGCATACAATTTTATGTTCCGAGAATTCAAAACTGGCATTGGAATGAGTAAAAAGTGCATTACTTAAATCCTAACCCTCAAAAGGAAATTGTCTTCTGCTAATTTTGTCTTATTATTCTGCTAAGGTATTTTCCACGGGAGAATTCATTTTATTTTATTTAAATTGAATTTTAAATAAAATTAATTCATTTTATTTAAATTTATTTATTTAAATTTTATTTAAATTTTAAATAAAATTCATTCATTTTATTTAAAAAGAATTATTGTATTAGCCTGATAATTTTATTGCAAGTGACAGAAACCAACCCAATTGAAGTAAAAATTTAGTAACTCTCATAAAATGTTGAAGATGGAAACTCGTATCAGATAGAACATTTTGCACTGGAATTCTGTTAAGTTTCTCCATGTCACTGCTCTGCTCACCTCTTCTTGCCTTTGCTGGACTTCATATTCCAGCCTTATTTTCTTCAAATGGTATGTAGAATGGCTATGGTCATAAAATCTTGCCAACCTCAGAAGTCTAGTGAAGTCTACATTAATAAAAGATAGAGCCTCATTAGTTCTCTGAAATATAAAGGCTCTGCTTTCATGATTTGTGGCATATTTGAGTGTGCTATCTCTGCAATTTAGGTTTTTCTTTAAAACTGTGGTGAAAAACAAAACAAAACACTGAAGCCCTTAGGTCACAGCCTATAGGACAAAGATTTTCTCAAAAAAGACTGACACACTGACTTTTTTTTAATGATTGATTTCCTGTTGTTTAATGAAATTCTGATAAAGTTCTGGCCTCTTACCAAATTTTCCATAACTTTTGTCTGTGTTATGTTTGTATAATAAACAAATGTATATTTAAACATTATAATTACATATTTCTTCTTGTGAAAAATATACCAAGATAATTTTCATGCAACAATATGTTACTAAAGATTCTTCTTTTGCATTTATTTTTATTCTCTTGTAATCTTTGTTCATTCTTGTGTTGTTTGCTCACTCCATTTTTTTTTCTGTCCTCTCATTTTTTTCAAATCAGGTGTTCTACTTTTTGAATTTTTTTTTTTACTACATGATTAAAAATGTGTTCATCTGGAGAAAAAAAAGTCACCAATAGTGAACATTAAGCCACGCTTAAGGATAGTATAGTAAATATCTTAATTCATATCTTTAAGAAATTACTGAAAAAGACAAATAGGTTGCTTATAGTACTTGCTGTTTATATCCTAGCATTCATTTCGCATCACTGAATTAGTTCCAACATTAAGTCTAATAAAGGGATATACAATAATCTCATGCTAACAGTTTTTAAACTATTCTAAGCAATATATAGGATAGGTATAAAGGGAAATATAGATATGATAAAAGAGATGATTAGAATGAATGAAACAGTACATTTCTATTCAACAATTCTCATAGAATTGTATTTCCAAAAGTGAGGTACTTGAGGCTCTTTGGGAGTTTATAAATGTAAAAACTATTTTCAAAATAGGGCCTTCCCAGTGGCGCAGTGGTTGAGTGCTGGGTTGAAAAGCTGCCCACTGTCTCTGCAGCGCCAGTTCGATCCCCGGCGGCGAGGAGGGTCCCACATGGCGTGCAGACCCCTCCTGCCACCCGCTGCTCCCCTCAACAGTGTACTTCAGTCCTTCTGCCTGCTCAGCTCCCCGCTCTGGCCCTGGTGAATTCTCTCACCCTCCCGCACTTCTGACTGTACCCAGTGCTTGTATAAATAAATAAATAAATCTTTAATTAAAAAAAAAAAAAACTATTTTCAAAATATTACTAAGATGATTTTTACCTTTATAACACTCCTCTTATAACACTCCTCTTCTGATATCTGTAGTGCTTAGTCCAGAATATACATGAGATAATGGGACATAATTGTTATCACACAAAATGTGTGTTTGTATTTTCTTATGTTTTCTAAAATATTCTAAGGTGGTAAATTGAAGATAGTATAATAAAAGGCATTTTCAGAGATCAACTTGGTTTGTTATTTGTTACTGTAATTTGATCTTACTACTTATCTTTGGATTTTCCTCCTCTAAGTTCTTCTATCATCCAAAAAGTTACACCTTTGAGTCTTGAAGTTTTCCACTCATGTGAAAAATGCAATAAAAATGTGAATTTTACTGTTTAGCTTTGGAGTAATATTCACATTTTCTTGAATGTTTAAAATTTATTTAATATTCATCATTTTAAGTTTTTGAAATATTTAAAATTAAAAATTGCAAAACACACAACACTAATGATAAAGGACTGATGACAAAAATCTACAAAGAACTGATGAGACTCAACAAAAACAAAGAAAATAATCCAGTCAAAAAATGGGCAGAAGAGCTAAAAAGAAACTTCTTTGAAGAGGAAATGCAAATGGCCAATAGGTATATGAAAAAATGTTCAACATCACTTGTAATCAGGGAAATGCAAATCAAAACTACCATGAGATACCATCTGACACCAGTGAGAATGGCACATATTAAAAAAACTAGCAACAACAAATGTTGGCGAGGATGTGGAGAAAAAGGAACTCTCCTGCACTGTTGGTGGGAGCACAAACTGGTCCAACCACTATGGAGAGCTGTGTGGAGATTTCTTGACCTACTAAACATAGAGCTTCCATATGATCCAGCAATTCCACTCCTAGGTATTTACCCAAAAGACACAGAAGCATCAATTCCAAAGAGCACCTGCACCCTATGTTTATAGCAGCACTGTTTACAATAGCTAAGCTTTGGAAACAACCCAAATGCCCCAAAATAGATGACTGGATCAAGAAGATGTGGTACATATACACCATGGAATATTACTCAGCATTCAAAAAAGATAAACACATGCAATTTGCAGCAACATGGATGGAGCTGGAAGGGATCATGCTCAGCGAAATAAGACAGAAAGAAAAAGAAAAATACCGGAGGGTCTCACTCATAGCAGGAATCTAGAAAACTTAAATAAGGGACCAGGAAAAAGAATAACTATAAGAAAGACTATCAAAATCAACAAACAACTATGAACCAGAGACACTCTATGGGGGCATGGGGGGTGGGGTAAGGAGGGATTGGGGTCAAAATAAGGGGGTTGTAATTGTATGGGGGACATAAAAATAAAATTTAAATTTAAAAAATTGCAAAACTTTTTTTTATCTTAAAGAATGAATCATTTACTTAACATAAAGGAATTAGAAGACTCATCAACACATAGCAACACTGACTGACTCTAAAGGTACTGGAAATAACTAAAATTGTCAGAGAATTACCTTATTCATGAGATTGAGGAAATGATAGAAGTAAACTGATGAATCTACAAACAAGTAATAAAAATATGATGAAATCTGAATACCTTTTGGGATAACATTTCATTAATTTGCTTTAGTGTATCTCATGAAATGGTTTCAAATAATATTATGATGTAATGCAATATTGAGATCAAACATTCATCATTTAGAGGAAAAGACATTTAATATTTTATTTATTTCACTTTTTTTTTTTTAAAGATTTACTTATTTATTCATACAAACACTGGGTACAGTCAGAAGCGCGGGAGGGTGAGAGAATTCACCAGAGCCAGAGCAGGGAGCAGAGCAGGCAGAAGGACCAAAGTACACTGCTGAGGGGAGCAGCGGGCGGCAGGAGAGGTCTGCGCGCCATGTGGGACCCTCCTCCGATGGCCGGGGAGCAGCCAGGGATCGAACCAGTGCCGCGAGGCTGCGGGCAGCTTTGCAACCCAGCGTTCAACCGCTGCGCCAGCGGGGAGGCCCACGACATTTAATATTTTAAACAGATATGATAAGCTCCTGTTATAGTTTTTCCTTTCCTTTTTGATTATTTTTATTATATTTAAACATGAAATCTGAGGCCAAGATGCAGAAACCAGTTCATTGATAGAACTGGCAAGTAGAAACAGAATGACATGGTGGTGGGGTCAAGAAAAATGATGTCAATTAAAAATGCTTTTTTAAAAAAATTAATGAACAGTTAGAGTTTAAATTATTCAATTTTTGGAGCAGGCAATGTATGAATAAAGCACAATAAAGAGTAACAGAGACACACATTCAGTAAACCAAGTAACAGAGACTTTCAGTAAAACCATTTTTGAACTTACTGCTTTTCAAATAAAACAATCGTTTTTTTAATTTTAATTCATTTTCAAGACACAAATCAAGATTTATTTACAGTCAAGTAGGTTTTTCTGCTCATGTCCAAAAAGCTTGTCTCTTGAAAGTATTATTTGATCTTTCTTCAAGTATTATTATATAGTTTCTCTGTAATTTTTCTACTCATTTAGTAATGATTCTTAGTAATCTACAAAATGTACATGTTCTTTAATTTACCCAAGGTCTGACAAAATCCTGTCTTTTTTTCTTATATCTTGTTTTTTTTTCTTGAGTTCTTTCTAAACTGAGAGGTGTCTACTCTGAACTCCTCACACTTGGCTCACTGGTAATAATTTTGTTATGTACCACCCTTCCCAAATTTGTTCTAGTCCACTCTTCTCTAGATTGATTTCTTCCATACAAATAAAGCATGTTACAGGTTTTTTTTTTTTTTTTCAAAATAGAAATGAACTACTGAGACTACTAAATTATTATATTATGTTGGGAGAAGTACTTAACACAGTACTTCTAAAAAATGTGTAGGTTGACATTTCTAAATGTTAGTAAAAGAAACAGTCATAACAGAAATCACAGCAGTACCCCTTTCCAAAGATTCATTAACTAATTGAATTAAGCATTCATTTGAAATATGAAAACTTTTTAATATTTCACATAAAAACTGTACCTACAAAACAATAATTCTCCATATATGACTATACACCATTATCACTATCAGCTGATTATCAGAGATGATTCTTTGTATGTTTAATATAAAAAAAATTTAGACTTAAGTTGTCACAGTGCTGTATAATATTTCTTAATATATTTATATTCTTATATCATTGCTAATTTTTGGACAGTATTTGATTTCTCCTCTCAGGTGAAGTCCCCATAACTCTTCCACCATCATAGCACCTGTTATCTGTCACCACCATCCCTTGTGCTCTTCCCTCCCTGTTTTGACCCCTCTCTCTCCTGCTTCCCCGTTGCCTGCCTCAGGTCTATGCTCAGCTTGCAAGTTTTGTCTTTTCCCTGATCCTTTGTTTTGGTGTCCCTATAGTCCACATATAATTAAAACCATCTGATATTTATCTTTTTCCTTTCTGATTTATTTTGCTTAGCACAATCCCATTCACCTCCAGCCATGTTGGCATAAATGTTTATGAAAACAACCTAAGTGCCCCAAAACAGATGAACAGATCAAGAAAATGTGGTATGTATACACAGTGGAATATTACTCAGTGATATTTTTGAATCTTATGGTTTATCTTGTCAGCTGTGTTGACATGTACAATTTTAGTGCAAATGTGCTGAGAGGTTAAGCTAGTACTTTTGTATAAATAAAGGCAGAAGAAACAACTATAATAATATAGAAATAGAAGAATCTGTTTCCCTTAAGAATTTTTTTAGGTGGTAAAAAATTATCTCAATCATTCAGGACAGATGTACTTTATATTCCATTTGGCAAAATGGAAAGTCTTTGAAGCCTATAAAGTATAATAGTTGTTTGAAAAAAAGTTCTTGTGAGATTGAGGTGTGAGCTCTAATGGTACATACTTCTTCACTGGAACATCATTTTTATTTCAAAGAATGACTAACAGGAACTAAAGATTATTCAAACTTGGGTATTTGGCAGAAGTTTTCTCATAATTGAGCTCTGTCACCTTATTAAGAGTGTAGAATTCTTCACACCAAAAAATCTGTGAATGTATACATTAGAACAAACAGTGACTTTTCAAGATTTCTTTATATGGCTCACAAATTTGATATATATAGATGAAATTTCTAATCTTTCCATTTAAGATTCATTTCCATTTGAGACTTCATGCACAATGGATCATTGCATTCATCTCTTCTCATCATATTATCACTTCTTCAAATTTATTTACATTTTAAACTAAAACAAGTCACAGACTATCAATTACTTGACCTTTTAGCTTTCATACAAAGGCCAATATATCATATCATAAAAAAATATGAGAATATAGATAATGGATGCCACTACAATCATATCAATATGGTTAAAAATGAAGAGAGTAGTAAAATGAGGTTAATGAAAATATTGAAAGTGAAGAAGCCTGATTTCCTTCCAGTGCTGGTAAAACTGAATAAATAGGAAGACAAGATCCACGTAAAAATTGTTCTTACAAATCAAATTAACGAGAACAAGACTACCAATTGAGAAATGAGCAAAGAACATGAGTTAACAACAGAAATAATAAGTATCTTTAATAACCATTAAACCACTTTCAATCTCATCAGAATTCAATGAAAAGAAATTAGAATATATTTGAGATACTTTTTCAACTGTTTAACACATTAAATATATAATTATTATGCCTAGTATTTGTGAATGTACTTGGAACTTTATAATCTTACAGATTATAGACTTTAGAATATTATTTGGTTCTATCTAATACCAATTATTTAACAAATTATTTAACAAATAATTTAACAAATTATTATTATTTAACAATTACTTAACAAATAATCAGAAATAGGCATATATAAATATGTATATATATTAATATATTCTTATATATGCACTATGATTATGCAATGGGGAATCATCACAAACAAGTAAAATTCAACAATGGGGGACCTGACTGAATAAATTATGGCATATTTTCATAATGGAAAAGAAAAACAACATTACAAACTATCCATGAAAAAAATTCAGAGATATACTAAAATTATCAGGATATATTATTTAAAAGCAGGTTATAATATTAATTCATAATTTATTTAAAATATATTTGTGCATATATATGAATCTGTATGTTTGTATCATATCCATATAATCTACATATGAACATAGAAATGGATATCCTGCTTTCAGAAAGGCACAGTTATGCAACACAGTAATATTTTCAGTCAACAACAGATCAAATATATGACAGTGATCCCAATAAGCTATAAAATACAGGCTTGTTATGTAGTAAAATATATAACGTCGTTTTGTGTAATTATGTTGTGTGATGTTCGCACAATAAAATTGCCTAACAATGCATTTCTAAAAATGTATCCTCATTGTTAATTGAGGCATAACTGTATAAGTTGAAAAGGTCAAATTGTTCAAAGTCTCCTACATTTGCTTTTGGAAGGGACCTGATTTAATTTATAACACCTTCTTTAAAAGATTTTTTAACTATATTATAATTAAACGGAATATTAAGAAATGAACAGTTATAATGTGGACATTGAAAAAATGACACATGAACATATGTTCCTACTCAACAATTTTGGATTATCTATAAACAAGAAATATATTCTGGATTTAAAAAATTACAGCAGAATGCTTTTAGTAAACTCAGAATGGTCTGTGATTAATCATTTTGTTCAGTCTTCACACGTTCAAGATTTATTTCTATTTCAAATTACAGAAAAAGGCATTTCTTTTCTCTGATTAAGGAGTAAGAAAGAAAAAGGGAAAACAGGAGGAGAGGATGAGTGGTGAGTTAAAGGACAGATTGAGTGTATGCATTTTAATCTGGCAGTTGTCTTGTATAATTTTTTTTGCCAAAAGACTGCTAATTTCATACAAAAATTTAAATATTGTAACACTCACCCAACTTAAACATTTGGCAAATAGTTATCCTATTTTAAAAATAAAAAATATTTCTCAAGTGCTTCTGTTTTCAAAATACTGTCACACGTTATTCTTTATGTTTGCTTGATCATTATTTTAGAGAAATTCTCTAAATTTGGCTGTAATACAGATATATATCATATATATATTTCTCCCACCCATCCATTCAAGGCTACCTTAGATTATCTGACTACTTACAACTGAGGAGGATATTTTTTTTCTTTTTCTTTCTTCCTTTTTATAGAATAGAGTCACATTTTTTAAAATACATAGGAGATATACTGAAAAGAAACATTACATTCTTGGGGTGTGAAGTACATTTTTAACAGGAAAACTTGAGAAAAATGTAAAAGTTATTTCATATTTGCCTCAATTTAAACAACAAAAACCCCCAAAACCCACTTTTCACAGGAACATAGAAGCTCTCACTTTTAGATGTGAATCATCCCAAGGGAAAATTTGTTAGATTCACACGGCTTCAGGCACCATATTCTCAATCCCATGAGTGCCTTTTGTTATTTTTTCTGTCCTCAAAATGACATTAGAAGGAGCATTTTTTTTAATGAAAAATGAAGCTAGGGTGTTGAAGTTACACAATCTGCTCTGTTCCACTTGACCACATTACTGTCACATCTAACATAGTTTCTAGAATTCCTAAGAGAAATCTTTTGAAAGTCTGACTTCATTCAGTTAACATGGAATGGTGGATGTGTTTGTTATTTTCTGTTTAAACAAAGGGACATAAATTTTCAGTTTAGAAGTAAGGAAAATATTTACATAAGGATTCACCAAAAGTTGGACTCTTTATGACTTGAGATGTTATTAAGAGAAATGATACAACAGATTATGGCATATTTAAAAGTTGTGCATTTTTACATTCTAAATGTTATACCTTTAACAAAAGGTATAATCCTGAGAAATATCTGGACAATTCATCACAAAAAATATGCTATTCTTGACCAATTAACTCATTTAGTTATGAGAGAGCACTGAATAAGGCACTATGTTCACAGACCGTGCTAATAATCTCAATGAGCTATTTCACAAATACTGGTCAAAAGGATGTTTTAGACAAATTAATTACCAGACTAAAAGTACAGTTCTTCATAAGTATCAACTGACCATGACTATATTCTAATTTAATGTAGTTAGAATGTTGCTTGTTTCAGCATGAGGGACCTTCATTTAAACTGACCCTTCAGAGGCCATGGAAGGACCTCTTTAGCATGGTCATGGACTCAAGCAATTTTGAAAAATTTGGAAAAGTAGGAAAATTTGATGGTGATCACTTAAGACTACTATCTCCTTTCACTCTGACTTTCCCTCCATGAATGTTGGCATTTGAGTTATGGAAATTTTGAGTATTCTGGTACAGGAAAACTTAATGGTAAATCTTTATTATTTTTTGCTTGTTTAATGGGCATATTTAAGTGTTTTTCAATCACTTTTGTCTATAGTTAAGCTATTGTTAATTGTCCCAGTACCATGACCCAAAGTCATAAGGACCAAAAGTCATATGATAATATAAATATGTCCTAGGGACCCAGCACCAACAAAAACGTGCATACAAGACAAAACACCTCATATGTCTGGAGGGAGAATATAGAAAAAGTCCTTCAAATCATACAACTCATAGAAGGGAAGGCTTATAAAGTCTTTCTAAAATGTAATAGCAATCCTAAAATATCATGTAATGTTGCCAATTACTATCTTTGAGATAGAAGTAAAATTTCCTAGCCTGTTAATAAGAACAACGATAATAAGCAATGTACTCACTATTCTAGTGATGGTGGTAAATTATCTCTTCATCTCTACAGACAATATTATAAATTTGTTTTCATAAGAAGAGTCAAAGAGTTTACAACCAAACATTAAAAAACTACAACAAAAACATTGTGGAAGTAGTTTCAGAGCAAACTTAATAACAAAAATTGTTATCTATCTGAATGTCTTTCTCTAACTTCAAAGTTAGAATGGTGGGAGATACTTGTTTGAAATTTCTCTGCCTACCTCTTGTCTCATTTCTCAACTTTCCTTTTCCACCAGAGCTGATCAAAGAGCTTTTTCTGCCTTCATTGTCTTTCAGGGCTTATGTGGTTACATTAAACCCACCTGGATGGTAATAATGAATCATTTTTCTAATTTAAAGTGAGATGACTAATAACCTTAATTCCATCTGCCAAATAACCAAGAGAGGGAAGTCTTGGTGTGGGGAGACAACTTTACAATTCTGCCTACTGTAGTACTGATTTAGTCCAAACTTCTGTTCTCAAAAATTCGAAAATGTAGGATAAAATGATTTATCCAAAGGATTCATTCAATTTTATCTCTATATTAGAAGACAGGTGGGGCCTCCCCGGTGGCGCAACGGGTTGAGCGCAGCGCTGTGAAGCTGTCTGCAGCCACTGCAATGTTGGTTCGATTCCCAGCCAGCAAGGGAGAGTCCCACACGGTGCAGCAGACCTCTCCTGTTGCGCCCACTGCTCCCCTCAGAAGTGTAATTTGGTTGTCTGCCTGTTCTGCTCCCCTCTCTGTCTCTGATGAATCCTCTCACTCTCCAGCGCCTCTGGCCTGTACCCCAGGTCTTGTATAAAAATAAATAAATCTTAAAAAAAAAGATAGGCAAAACTTTTTTTCTTATATTAAATTGTTAGATCATTTGATTAGAAGGAATATATGGCAACCTATGCAGTTTTCATGACAGTTTATTACTACGCTTTCCTGTAATCAATAACACAAAATATCCCTACTTCAAGACATAATAGAGAATTCAAAATATCTGCTAAAATATCTGCCAAAAAATGTTATCTAATACTATTCATGCTTGAAGGATGGCCAAAGTCTTTAATTCTTTCCTCTTGAGGGCTCAACATTTTTTATTTAAAAGGTCCCATATTAGAAAAGCTAGATTTTGGGGACATATGGTGTCTATTGCAATCATTTTCTTATGCCATTGTAGCAGGAAAAGAAGGATAGATCACAGGTAAAAGAATAAGTTTATGCATTCCAATATATGTGTGTGTGTGTGTATTTATGTAATTTATTTTTTCTTTTACAAAAATAAGTGATAGACCAGTATTGACCCATGGAAAGAGACGAGAATTCTTGTCAACTCCAGATGTGTATATTTGTGTCCTAAAATTCTGTAATGAATTGTCTTGGTAACCTCAGCCACATCATATTCCAGACAGGCAGAAGGGCTCCACTAGCACTGCTTTTTGCTATGCCTTCAACATTAATTGAGATTTGAATTTAAAAAAAAAATCTGTAGCTTCTTCAAAACTCTTGTTGAAGTCAGTGTGAATTATGTTGATCAATGGCCTTCTATAAATTCTCCACATTACACATTCCCTTCAAAATTCAGTGTCATGAATATTTTTATTTTTCTCATGATGAATTAGTATGTTTCATTTTGTCAGAATTAAATTACATATCCCATCGTTTCCTTTTTTAACTTGGTTTACAGGAAATCTACAGTTAGAATGAATGCTCACTTCTATTCTTATATGTATAAGCTTTGGGACACATTTGTTTCCCCTTATTTTCTATAAATTTTAGTCCTTGCTTATATATGATTTCAACTGCAATCTGCCTAAAATCCTTACAAATGAAATACAAATGAACACATAATTTTAAATTTGGGGTAAAATTCCAGTTAATGTTCTCCCTCCCTTCTAAATCTGTGCTCCTATTTCATTAACTTCAACTAATTAATTTTCTGTATGTCCTCTGCATGTGTCTGTTGACAGAATTGATCTTTAAGTATTTAAACTTCCGTACTATTTCTATTTCTATGTGGTTATCTTTTTCATTTGAATAAATTTAATGTTGAATTATTTCATATATATTAGGATTTCTCAATATGGCACTATGACATTTCAACCACAAATTTGTGTTGAGGAAGACTGTTCTGTATTGCAGGGTATTTAGCAGCATCTCTGGCCTCTGCCCACTAGATGCCAGTAGCACTCCTGCCAAATTGTAGCAACCAAAATTATCCCCAGACATTTTAGAAGGTCCCCTGGGAGTACAGGGGATGATGCTGGTTGAAAAGGACTGATTTATTCAGAAAAAAAAAGATTATGCACACATTACAAATGAGGAAATTGATGAATTTTCATAACATAATGAATGCACAGTTAAAATATTATCAGCATCCCACAAAGTCCCTTCTAACCCTCTCACTTTTACTACCTTAAAATAGTTTCGACTTTTAAGATCATAGATTGTTTCTCTGTTTTTGAACTGGGTATAAATGGAGTTTTACAGTATGCACTTTTTCTTGCTTTCAATCATTGCTCTTATGAGATTCATTCATATTGTTTATAGCATAAATTTTCAAATGGTGCTGTATGTAATGATTTGTTCATGCATATTACTGGTGAGGGACACTTGGGCTTTCACAGCTTTATTTGTGGGCGTGTTTTAATTCAATTCAATTTCTTCAATTAAGATTTTCTATATTTTGTGTCATTCTTCAGATTGATTTTTGAGAAATTTGTCCATTTTCAGTTATTTTTCAAGAATATTGATATAATTCTTTACACTACTACCTTGTCATTTTAGTTACTATAGATCTGTAATTATTTCCCTTTCCATTCCTGGTATTGGTTAATTGTTTACTTCCTCTTGAACATTTGTTCGAAGGGCTATCACTTTATTATTACTTTCATATTTGGTTTTGTTGATCTCTCAAATATGTATTTGATCTTTACATTATTTAATTCTCATAATATTTTCCTTTGACTTTATATTTTGTTGTTCTCTTCATAATTTCATGTACATATTATACATTAGTTTCAACCTTTGTAAATATTTTTTCTATATTGTTTTAAATATTACAGATTATAGTATTATCATTTACCATTCAGTAATCTATAGAAATGTAGATTAGCATTTAGACACAGTTTTAGCTGCCTCCTATAAACTTGTTATCTCATATTTTGTTACAATTTGGTCCAGAATATTTTTAATTATTTTTATGATACTGGAATATATGGACATTGAATATATTTCTGAATATTTTAGAATATTCAAGTATTATTTTCCATTTCTCTAAAGTAAAGAACAGTTCTAATTTTTTTTTTTTAATTTTGGATCTGATTTTCTCTATATTCTGGCACATGTAAGTATTGAAATAATTCGATTGGTGGATACAAAATATATGTTAGGTGCATTATTCTTCAAATGTGAATTCAGATTAATTATGTTATTCCTACCTTCTTTATGCTTATTTACATCTTCTTCATGTTTATTGGAATCTTTTGTCTTATTTTATCATCTATTGGGAGAATTATGAAAGTCCTAAACATCTTGATGATAAATTCATCTACTAGTCTTTTCAATTTTTGTTTTATATAATTTTAGCTGTTTTACAAAGTTCATACACATTTAACATGATTATATCTGTTGTCAGGTTTGTTTTTTAATCATTACAAAATACCCTCTAAGTCTGGCAATAATCTTTGTCCTAAGTCTGTATTTTCTGACATTTCAACAGCAAACTTTTTGGCTTGTGTTATTTTTCCCCCATGCTTTCATTTCAATGATTTTTTTGCTCCTATATTTAGCATACCTTGTAAAAGCACATATTTTGAATTTCTATTTTAATCCAGTCTGCAAATTCTTGGTTTAATTGGAATATTTAGCTCATTTATGTTTTATAGAATTATCAACATACTTGATTTCATATTTATAATCTTCGTATTTATTTTCCATTTGCCAGCTATATCAAGACTATTTCTTTTCCTATTCTAAAGTATTTTTTATAATTTTATCTCCCACTAAGCCTATTATTTATACATTATTTTTCACTGCAAACTAAAAGATGCATTGATGATTTAATACTATCTATTAAATACTTACACTATGTATCAGAAAATATAATGAAATTAAAACACATTATCATAATTTCAAGTGTATGTTATTGTCATAAATTTTAATTCTACATATAACTTGGACACAAAATGATGTTAAAATTGTTATTTTGTACAGTCAATATCCATTTGTATTTATCACTATGTTTAGTTGTTACATTGGTATTTAATCCTGCATTTTTAAGTTTATGTCCAAGATCTTTTTTCTTGCCACATGGAGATCTCCATTTAGCATATATCTTAGTGTGGGTTTTCAAGTGAAGTCTTCCAATTTTTATTTGTTGATGGTTTGCTTTCATGTGTTAAGGATAGTTTCACTAGGTATATAATTCTAAGTTGGCAGCTACTTTCTCTGAGTCCTTTACATTTGACATTCCTTTGTCTTCTAGTGTCCATCATTTCTATAGGTAAGTAAACTAGCTGCCAATCTTATTGCTGATTTTTAAAGTACAACTTGTCTTTCTCTTCAGGATCTTGATTCCTCAAATCTGAATGCCTAAAGACCCTCTTTACTACCAACCTAGCTCTTCTGCCTTTTTATTTTAGTCATCTGGATAGATTCTTACCTGTCAAAACAAATGAGAGAGAGAGAGAAAGAGAGAGAGAGAGAGAATTAAAGAATAAAATAATCACTGATTAAAAATAGAAATATTCTTTTCAATTTTTTGTATGTTACATCTAGTATTTGAAGGTTGACACATCAGTGTGAGATGACATGAAGTCATTGGTAATTAAAATACTTTCATGCTACATCAACAGATTTTAGAATATGTATCAATTATGTTAGGTCAGGATTTGCACTGGCAACAAATGTATCCTAAAATTTCAGCAGCTTCAGAGGAAAAAAATATTTATTTTGACCATGTAAAGATGATTCTACAGTTAATAGACCCTCCAGGAAAACTGTCTTCCAGTGGTAATTATGGAATTTTAGGTTGCTTGATACTGTGATAACACAATAACTCTATGCATTCTTTTCAGGGTACTCAAAGTAAGGATGATAGAGCTTGAATCAACCACATTCTTTTAACATCTTTGGAAGTTTTAAGACTTCCAACACTTGTTTTTGCAAACAAAATTTGTTTTTGTTTAAAACTTGTTTTTTTAAAACTTATTTTTCTTAGGGAAAATTTCTGGTATAATATATACTCTATTCCTCTTCTAAGAAGTGAGAGGATAACCTAACTGCAACATAAAAATGGAAGCATGTGACTGATCTAACAGATTTAAGCTAAAATATATTAATGTATTTATCACTATGCAGACTAAAGCTTTAAACTTGTTTTTCTTATCAATAGTCAGAAATATGAACATGATTTCTTGCCAGCTGGAAGGCTAGAAAATATGAGGTTTTTGGCAAGTATTAGAACATGTCTATGTCGTAATCTATAACATTGAAAATTAGAACTGCAAAATGCATTAATTATATTGATAATAGAAGAATTATTATAATAAGTTTAGGGATTGGTATTGAGTGATAATTCAGATAAGACAATAAACAGTAAATTTATGTGTTTATTTAATTTTAGAGGAAATGTTACTATCAAATCTAAGAAGCTAAGACATTTAAATCTCAGATGCTGCTGCTTAGACTGTAGATCGAGCTCTTGGTGTGGGATCTATAGAAATTGGAGTTCAACAACAATAAGTGAAGCTTAGCAAGTAGTGAATAGAATATCTCTTATTCTTCAACTTTCTAATCATAGTTTAAAAAAATCTCAGAGAAAAGCAATCTGACATTTTTTATGTTGTTTTTGTAAGAAGGATAGTGAAGGAATATAGATATTTAAATTGAGAAAATGGCACGGAGTGATTGGTAGTATTCAAAGTGATCTTGAGAAGAACAGTTTGGAAAACTATTAGTTTAATGCAATAAAAAAACATATTTGAAAAGTCAATATAGAAGTAATTTTTCCCCAGGATTGTACAGCATGAGATTTAGGAATTATAAATTAATCAAATATATGCTAAAGATACCATGGTAAAGATTTAGTAAGTAAAGATACCAGTAAGTGTTTTGAAGAGGAGGAAAATGACAATAATATTTGTAATCATTCATATACCACCCCTACTTTATTCCTAAATGAAGACAATGTTTAAACATTTATATATGGGGATTAGGGCTTACATTATGAAATGCCTTACAGATGTTGAAAACTAATTTACTCATAGATAAATATGTTGACATCCCACAAATCCTCTTATGAACAGCAGAATAATTTTCCAACACAACTCTTGATTTAGGGAAGTTCATTCTGAATTTTATTTGGGCAAAATTATATAAATAAAATATGTGACCTTTACTACATTAATATATGCTTTTAAAGATTTTTTTATTTTATTTTTGCATAGAAGAGCTGGAGTGTAGGCCAGAGACACAGGACTTGAGAGGATTCCCTAGAGACAAAGTGGGGAGTATAGCAGGCAGAATTAATGAAATACACTGCTGAGGGAGTAGCAGGCAAGACAAAATAGGTCCGCTGCACCAGGGTTTGCTCCCTGGCCAGGATCAAACTCAGGTCATCCCAGTGATAGCACTGAGACTTAACCCCTAGACCACCAAGGAGGTTCCACTACATTAATATATTTTAGCTTCAATCTGTTCGATCAGGCAATACTTCCATTATTATGTTGCCGTTAGGTTATACTTTCACTTCTTAGAAGAGGAATAGAGTATATATTATAGTAGAAATTTTCCCTAAGACCTTTCTTTTGCGAGTATATAGTTAAGATACACATAAATCTTTTCTGGGTGATTCAAATTATAGAACTCATTTACCTTAAAATCAGTCATCCATTTTTTTGGCTACATTCTGTTAGGTGGACAAAAGCTTTAATTGCCATCACATAAGTTCATTGAAAAAACAATGCTTCTTTTAAGGAGATTGTTAAAAATTACTCCCTTAGAAAATCATTAAGATTTTGTATTCAGTCAATTATTGTATTATTTTATATTATATTCCAGTCAATTATTGTATTATTTTTATATAAGTAATTTTATTGATTTTTTTTTATTGTGGTAATGTTGGTTTATAACACTGTATAGGATTTAAAGGTATAGGATTACACCCTGCAGATGTATGTGATCATACCATATCAACCACCAAGGCACCTGTAGTCCCCTATCAAATATATGCGTACATATTCATATGTAACACATAGTAAGTATGTTCATTCTTGAAAAAGAGGTAACAGATATATGTATGTGAGAAATATGGGGATTTTGTTTCACTAACAATTTTATAGCTCAATAACCATTTGTTTGTAAAATCTATGCTATGTGCATATGGGTGCACATACAAATACATTTTTCAACCCCCAACAAATCTACAAATATTAAAGATAAAATTATATGAAAACTTTCTTATATATTATTTTATGAAAACTGTGAAAATCTTTGTAGGACTTAGGAGAATAAATCTTTTGTTAACTATGAGATTAGCCTCATAAAATGTAAGAGGATGATCAGAGTCATAATTGAAAGAGTGCAGTAAAAGTGACATGTCATTTTTTATGCCATAATATAGGATTCTTACATACCCCTACTCCCACAAAAATATAAAACTCAGTTCAGAACATTCTACCATTTCTTAATTGTTACTCTGGTCACATTTCCCGCCCTTAATCCTATTCTTTGAATCTTTAAAAAAAAAAATCTGCTGAACACTAATTATTTAACCTTGCCTCCTACCTACTTTCCCTCTTTATTCTGAGGTTTCTTAAGGGCTATAATGAGCTGTCCCCACACAAACAGGCCAAATTAGTGGATAATTACTGCTGGGCCTGTGAATGTTCTCACTCCTCCTTTCTTACAGTTTCACAACATTACCAGAATGGTCTGTCGCCTCCCTACCAATTAGGAACAATTACTACTTTATAACATTAGTGGTGGCAGGCTTATTATGTTCAGGGATATGTAAAAGTAAGGTGGAAGCAGGGGGAGAAATGCAAGGCCAAAAGGGGTCATTGTCATATGAGAGGCTTTGGTAGTTTATATTCATCGTTTTAATTCCATTTCTTCAGGATTATAGCTGCAAAGATTTATATTAACTCTATTAGATGAAAGTGTACATCGTATATAACCAAGGTTGTGTTTTTCTCCTTTTGCACAGGATAATATCTCATTTTGATGACTTTAGTTTTCAAAATAATGGAAATGACTCTAGATTATTCTATTGGAGGGAGAAAAGTTATTTATATTTTGGTTCCTAGTAAAGATGCTTTATTATTATGAAGATTATAATCCTGACATCTGAATTTAATTTCTTAATCTTTATTGAAGATTTCATTTCAAAGGAAGGTACTATAACAAAACAGAGTAACAGAATATTCCTTTCCAAACTGTATTAAATAGGGTGGTTTAGGTCTAAATAAATCTACATCAAATATTCAGAGAGAAATATTTCTAAAGGTTTTGAGACTGAAGTTGACTTTTTGTCCTTCTAGAAGAATGATGCATAACAGACTCATCTATCTTAGCAAAGCTTTTTCAATTTTTTTTCCTTCCTAATGAAGTTTTTAATGCTTCTTTGAGGAATATTTTGAGGATCTAAGAGGTATTTATTCAGCAGTAAGAGAAATGGAAATGTAGTCAGTCTCCTATAGTAGCAAAAAAAAGTCTTACTTAGTGGTATAAACAGATTCTTTTTTTTTGATTCAGGGTATATTATAGAATTTCATTAAATTACATGTTTTCATGAATGTCCCCTTAGTGTTTCTTTTGGTGTTTGGTTCCTTGTAAGGTTCCTACCCCAGTCACAGAACACAAGCCTAAACCTACCTCTTCAATGGAATCTTAATTAAATAAGCTCATGAAGGAGACATTAAGAACCTTCAGGGAGATGGAGAACAATGCAGCCTCACCATATTTTGTAAGTAAAACAAACTTCTATAGATATCATTAATAACAGACAATTTTCAGATGGATTTGGTAACTGCTATCAATGGTATCAAGGAACATGAGGATAAAGAGATGAGAATAATTTGACAATGATGATGATTATGATGCTGATGATGGTGACAAGTACAATAACTCAGAAATAAGGAGGCTATGGTTGTCAAACTTGGGATCATAATTTAAGTCTGAGAGGGGAAAATTGACTATGCATTTTAGAGAAAAGAAAAATTAAAGAAAAGATTCAACAAAAGGAAAGTAGTACTAGAGGTTGGATTTGTGAGGCATTTTTTAATTAAAAGGGAGAAAAGGGGGCCTCCATGGTGGCACATGATATGAAGCTATCACCGGCCACTGTGGCATGAGTTCAATCCCCAGTAAGTGTGCATAGCCCACATATGGTGCAGCAGACCTCTCCTGTCTCACCCACTGCTCCCTCAGCAGTGTATTTCAGTTAGTCTGCCTATTCTGTTCCCCACTCTGTCTCTGGTGAATCCTCTCTATGCCATGCCCCCCTCCCTCCACACACACACCTCTGGCCTATTCTTCAGATCTTGTATGCACAAATAATTTTTTAAATTTAATAAAAATAAAAGAGAGAAAAGTGCTAATAATATTATGTCAAATAATTATGTAGAATGAGATTTTATTTTAAAACATTTGAAGGGAGAAAAGGAAAAACTGAATGAAGGATGGCAAAGAATTATGAATAGAATCTAACTCACATATTAATTTCCAAAATTGGGAGAAAAAACAGATAACTTTTTTCACGTTGGTTAAGAAGTAATAGAAAATGAGAATAAGTATAGAAGCTTAATGAGGTAAAGGGACATACATTGAGTGGATTCATTCTTTACAGTGAATTAAAAAGCAAATATTCTGTCCTATTTAGAAATTCCTTAGGGGAAAAAAAGTTGCATGAAAGACCTAACCTTGACTGACAAGCATCTTAAAAAATGTCAAGATCAACAGTAACTCCCTGGGTTTTTGCAACTAATAAATAATTCAATTGTTTAATAAAATATATTCAATAAAATACAAGTATAGCAAATAATTAAATGCATTTTCAACTTTTGATTATATATGTCAAATAGCTATGCTAATAATACTCTCTCTAAATAAAATCAACATTGATCTACTTAAATGCTCATGTTATTATAATCATTGAACAATTGTTATGCTTTGTGTCATATAAAATAAATTTAAAGACGGATATCAGGGAAGAAAATCATTACAAATTTAAACAAAAATAACCGTAGCATTGATTGTATATGACAGAGGGAGAGAGGAAAAGAGAAAACTGTGCAAGCCTTTGCATATTTATATATGTATAATGATATATATATATATATATATAATGGGTATATATACATATATATAATTTTTTTTCAAACTGACTGCTACGGAGCACAGATTGGAAAGGCAAAATTTCAAACATATGCAATCAATTATATAGTATTATTCCAGGTATGAGGAACTGATGTGAGATATGTTTAGAGATAAATTTAATTTTAAAGAAATAAATGATACATGGAACAAAATGTAAGATTAGGGATGTAGGTTAATATTAGAAATTTATGTAATTGGCATACCATTTATGTCAGGCACTGTTCTAAACGCTGAACAATAAACAGTGAACCTGTTTCATAAACTTAGAAGATGGAGAAAGGGACAAAAATAGAAAAGATGATTTTGGAAAATGTCTTTTTAAGAAAATAGAATTGGATGATAAAGTAATTGATGAGGGTAGTATTTCTAGAACTCAATAAAGTATTAAACTGTATAGTCTGACAAAACCTCTCAGAAATATCTACCTTTTAGATGAAATCTGGAAAAATGGAGCCAGTCATTGCAAATGGCTAACCTTGACTAACAAACATCTTAACAAATGTCAAGATCAATGGTAACTCCCTAGGTAGAGTACCTGGAAAGTAACGCTAAGGCCCAAGGTAGAAAAGAACTTGGTATATTAGAGGGACAGGAAAGAGGATGCACAGACTTTAGAAAGCAAGGGGAGTGTGACAAAGATGAAATTAGAAGTTGTGTCAGATTTTGCAGGAAATTTTCAACCACAATGAGAATTTAGATGTTGTTCCAATATAATATTAAATATTGTTCTAATTTAAGTGGAATGTGATAATTACACTTAAATTATATAACATTTTACCTTTTTAAAGATTCTGAACTTCTTGGGCCTCCCTGGTGGTGCAAGGAGTTAAGCACCGCACTATGAAGCAATCCACAGCCTCTGCAGCATAAGTTCGATCCCCGGCCAGCCAGGGAGCAAACCACATGGCGCAGCAGACCTCTCCTGACTCACCTGCTACTCCCCTCAGCAGTGTACTTCAGTCAATCTGCCTGTTCTGTTCCCCACTCTGTCTCTGGTAAATCCTCTCACCCCCCGGCATCTCTGGCTTGTGCCCCAGATCTTGTATGCATAAATAAATCTTTAAAAAAAAAAAAAGATTTTGAACTTCTTAAGGAAAATTAGTTGGGGAGGGGAAAAGGGGATAAATTTAGGAGTCTAAAATAGTGTCCAGGTGAGTGAAGATCAAATAGCTTAGGGTATTGACAATATTGTTAATAAAAATTTAAATGGTTTTATATATTCAGTTCCAGAAGCAAGGACATAAAATTGAACTGAAGTGTCAGGGCAAAGGGCTACATGCAATGACAGGACACCCCCTGATATTAGATTAGGTTTTCAAGAAGGGAACTACTGACATTTTGGGCTGGATAATACTTTGTTCTAGAGCTTTCCTGCTCACTGCAGGAGATTAAGCCCATCTTTGGTCTCTTCTTATTAAATGCCAGTAGTATCTCTCTAATGGCGGCACCCAAAACTGTTTTCAGACATTGATTAATCCCCTATAGGGAGAATCCACTGGATTATATATAATTGCCTAATTAGGAATAGGGAAAATACAATCCCTAGAGAAGCTGGGTTTTTTTTTTTTTTATGCAAAATGTCCATAGAATTACCTACAGTCCAGTCGAATAAGAGATAATGGCATAGAAGAATTAGTTCAACAGCCTACACATTGCAACTTGGAGTTTCCTTTAGTTCCTGTAAAGTATGGGAATGAAACTTAGTGATCTCTGTATCCTTGCTGTTTCTAAAAAACTACTGCATTGACAACCAGCAGGGAAAATATTGGCCAACTCAATCCTGTACAACATCCAGGATATGCCATGCAACGGAGCACTCCTATCAGCTGTTTCTACATACCGAAGTTTCCTGCCCATAAACACTGTTTCAGGCTTCTGTGTGCTAGTCAAGTCATATAACCTCTTTTACTTGACAGACTTTCAGCCCCTACAGTTAACTAATGATTGCCTGAAGAATACACAAATTCAGAAGATAAATCTAGACTATCCCTACTAGTTCCTCTTATAGTGTCAATTTGTTAACCTAATACAGGCTGTGTACTCTAGAGAACAGTCCTTTATTCACTCTTAGAATTTTTTTTTAAAGATTTATTTTTACACAAGAGCTGGGGTACAGGTCAGAGGCACGGGAGGGTGAGAAGATTCACCATAGACAGAGTGCGGAACAGAACAGGCAGACTGACTGAAATACACTGCTGAGGAGAGCAGCGGGTGGAACAGGAGAGGTCTGTCATGCTATGTGGGAATCTCCCTGGCCAGCCAGGAATCAAACCCACACTGCAAAGGCTGCGAACATTTTCACAGTGCTGCACTCAACCCGCTGCACCATGGGGCCATGGGGGAGGCCCTCTTAGATTTCTTTGTGTTCCTATTTTGCTCATATTGATTTGGCTCTAGTTTGTCTTTTTACTTACATAGGCAAAGTCTACTCACAAAACTCAACTATAAGACTACGTAGTTGTCCCTTGAAGAATTTTCTTCTCATTTAGGAAAAGGCAATGGGACAGACTTGGGGCTGACAGGATAGAACTTCTTCTACCCTAAGAGCAAGCATGTGCAAGTGAATGAAGAGTCTGGAAGTAAATGTAGCTGAGAAAGGACAATGCTTTATGCCAACCTATTATGGCATTATATGCTTGCTTGGGAAAAAATAACTCATTAGGCTCACCCCAGGTTTCCAGCATATAAGACGGTAGCATTCCTGAACTGAGGTCACACAGAAGAAGGTGAATGGCTTATGACACTATTCAGTTTGCCATATGACTTTAAGTGATCATAGAAAGACGCAAGCCACTAGGTGACTGAGAAGCAAAATGATCACTAACATAAATTGTATATTTTACAAACATCTTTTATCTCATAAGAAATGTATGAAACTAATATTATATTAGTATTCTGATTTTACATGGGAATGATATGAAACCTAGAAATGTTAGTCAATTTATCCAAATTTTCCCAGAAAATATATGCCAGGGTAAGTACATGAATTTGTTATTGCAACCCCAAATCTCACCTTTGTAATTCTTGTATTAGCCTGCCACCCCAAAAAGGGACAATGGGCTTCGATTTCCAACTTCTTCAAAGGAGGGGATTGGACATTGAGTGCTGTAGCTTCTAGCAATAACACATTATCAGTTTTCTAGAGATTTACAACCAACTTTATTTTCCATTCAAAACACCTGAAAAAGCACTATTTGTGAATTTGCCATATGTTTTCAGCAGAAAGCTTTCACTTATTTCCCTATGGAATAATGTGCTAAGAATTTTTTTTTGTAGATTGGTGTTTATGATGAAATATTTCATGTTTTTAAAATGTCACATTATAATCTTAGGAAAGTAAAAGATAAAAGGAGAACAAATATGTTTGTAAGTGGACTAAATCTAGTTGCCTTCTATTCTAGATTATGCACATAGTGAAAGAGAAAACTAGAACAGTTGACAGACTCATGAGGATCCATTAAAATTGTTAAGCACCTGATTATTCATGTTAATGGCTGGATTATAATAACATTTAAGACAAATCAAATTCACCATAGTTTGAAAAATAGATTTGTAAATCATTTCCAAATTTTCAATCCCATAAAAATGACTGTTTATAATTATTGACAATGCTTAAGTAAATTTGTGGACATTTATTTAAATTTAGAATGTCATCATTTTAAGTGATTTAAATGCTTTTACTAACTGCTAAATATTTTTCTCTCGCTCTACATGACATTTTCCAAAGGAGACAAAAAAGTAGAATATAGAGGTAAAGAGATAGATAGGCAATGCAGTTGGTCTTTATCATACAAATAATGGTTGCTAATTTTAAGAGTTTTTCATGTATATATGTATAGATGCATGTATACATGTATGCCTGTATATGTTACATATAACTGGCACACCAAAAGCTATGGTTATTACGTACAAGCAGAAAATAAACTTATCTCTATTTCTGGTCATTTAATTCTCAGTTCACTAAGTGTATCTAGCACGAGTGCTAATAAAAGTGTGCTGTATCTGCACTGTCCAATAAAGAAGTCACGTGGCATTTTTGAGTGCTTGAAATACTACCAGTGTAACTAATAGAGTAAATTTGTAACCTTATTTAATTTTATTTAAGTAGTCAAGGGTGACTAATAGGCTACCGTATGGCTAGCACAGGGTCAGGTCAGGGTGATCTTTGAAAACTTTAAACTTTATTTGAAAAACCTCTCTCCCTTACCTTGTCCAGGGCTCTGACCTTGAAAACATGTGACCAGGATGCAGAATGGGTACCTGATTCCTTCTCTCTCCTCTCCTCATAGGAGAGTTACCATATTTCTCTCTTATTCACTTGTCTAAACCATGGAGACAACTCCAGGCTCTGAGACTCACGGACTCAGGGAACCACAACTCAAACTCTCTCTGTGTGAGGCAGAAGACATCTCAGTTCTGCTGAGGGTGAGGCTGAGAATTCTTTTGAAATGACAATTTCTTGGTGAAATACTCCCACACATATCTAGGTGCTATTGATGTCCTCTCCACCTCTTCAAAAGGCCTATAAAACAATAAGGTGGAGGGCCTCCCTGGTGGTGCAAGAGGTTAAGAGGCAACCTATGAAGTTATCCGCAGCCACTGCAGCACGAGTTTGACTCCTGGCCAGGGAGCAACCCACATGGCACAGCAGAGCTCTCCTGACTCACCCGCTGCTCCCCTCAGTAGTATATTTCAGTCGATCTGCCTGTTCTGTTCCCCACTCTGTCTCTGGTGAATCCTCTCACCCTCCCACAACTCTGGCCTGTACCCCAGTTCTTATATGCAAAAATAAATTTTTAAAAAAAAATCAAAACTATAAGGTGGAATGTGAGTGTCAGCTCAGCTAAAGATCCAGGTCATTTCCTTTGCAACTCCAATTTAAGTGATCCAGATTTTCACCTTGTATTATCCTTGTATTATTGGAATAGTTTATATTTAATATCTTAAAGTTCCTAGCTGAAATAGAAAAAGTTTCAGTTTTTATAATGTCACTTATATATGCAATTGTATAAGTTCTTTTTGCATTAATTCACATTAATACTATAAGGATAAGTATTATTACCCAATTTACAAATAGGAAGACTAGATGAGATAAATTCCATTACTTGCAAAGATCACACAGTTTAGGGAAAAACAGCAGTTCTAGATTTAAAATCCAGAACTGGGGCCTCCCTGGTGGTGCAAGGGGTTAAGACACAACCTATGAGGCTATCTGCAGCCACTGCATCACGAGTTGAATCCCCAGCCAAGGAGCAACCCATGTGGCACAGCAGACCTCTCCTGACTTACCTGCTGCTCCCCTCAGCAGTGTATTTCAGTCAGTCTGCCTTTTCTGTTCCCCACTCTGTCTCTGGAGAATCCTTTCACCTCCAGTATCTCTGGTCTGTACCCCGGCTCTTGTATGCATAAATAAATAAATCTTTAAAAAAATAAAAAATAAAATCCAGAACTGAAGTCTTTCTCTCCTTAAATATACTCTGTTGTACTACATTCATTAGGTTAGTTACTTTAATTATCAGTTTTATAACCACAAAGCAATATATTATGTTGATCATATAAGCAATATGTATATGTTTATATACATGTGAAATAATTATATGCTTAAATATTAATAAATGGCATTTGTCACAATTCTTTTCTCTAAGTGAGTTTTTTCCCTTTTATTTTTCCTATAATTTGAGTGTTTCTTATAGTCAGTGTATGCACATGCTTTAATAAAGTGGTGCCTCTATTCTTCAGAAGTCATTACTAAATTAATGCAATATTTAACAATTTGGCAACTCTAGAATCTAAACAAATCAGAATAACAGCTACTCAAAGAGAGACTATCAATATAAATGTGCACTGACCCATTCCTATAGCAGAAAAGATGCAGAACTGAGAGAAAATAACTAACATGTATGCACACTCTGATAAGGGTCAATGGTTGAAAGGATGTATATTTAGGGTAAGTGAAATAATAGAAACCTTTATAAGTTTCTCTTTGCATTTTACAACCTTGAAAATAAGTTTGGGAGATTTTTAAAGAGAAGAAATAAATAAAATTAGCTCTTGTTAAGGAAAAAGTTTTAAATGTATGGCATTGCACTAGTCAGAATGAATATCCCAAATAATGTGAAAGGAAAAACTTTTCAGGCTCCTGAGCAGATCTGTCTAAATAGTGATCTGTTTGATAAGGAAAGAGAAAACCCCTACATTTTTCTTATTTACTTTCATTTTACTCTGATAATAAATTACCAATTTATTAGGTTTATCTTAGCTTACTGATTTTAAGTATATAATGAATGCAGGAATCTTTAATTTAAAAGTCTGGTTACCATTCTGTTGTTACCAGAAAAATAAATCTACATACATGTACTTAAGGTTGATACTATAAACATGTCAGAATGTATGAAGTTGATTTCATATCTCTATCCTGAGCACATCATATACTATGAACATGATAAATTTATTGTAACTGTGTACATAGAACTTTGTGAGTGAAATAATGAAGTGCCTCATTTTACATATAAGATATAAGGAAGTTACATGATTCTCCCAAGTGCTAGCGCCAGTTGATAGCAGAGTTAAAACAGATACATTTAGGATTCCCTTCACATAGAAAGAGGAAGAATATTTTGAGATGTCAAGAAAGAGGAATGATTCTTAGTTTCTGGATTATTCTCTATTTATAATATAATATTTATACTGTATTTTCTTTTGACAGAATGTAACAAGTACTTAGCATAGTCAAATATAGGCAAATAAAATTATTAGTGAACAAAAATTATATCCTGGTGCTAAATATGATCAAAAGTACTTATAAATATCTATGTCTATCAGATGCTCTCAAATATGAAGCATATATGCTCAATAGCACATAAAATCATAACTTTCCTTTTCACATTCTCATTGCCTCCCTTCTAGTCCAATTGATATTTGTCTTAACATGGTCTTTTACCTATCTCTTGGTCTAGTGAAGCATCAGTTTCATCCAGTGTCTTAACTTCTTGGAACACCTATTTAACAGGTCATTTAATTTATTATTCAAAGTTATTCTCTCTGTTTCTTCCATGCTTAAAAGTTACTGTAAATATGGAGAGATGTGCACCTTCATCAATTTGAGGCATCACTTCTCTTGCTGAATTTTCCAGCAGAGGGAAATTTTAATCTATTGAGTGAATAAAAATTGAGGGTGGAGGGCAATTGGGATTAGTCACAATTTTATCTATCACTTATTGCCTGCTGAATAGTCTACTCAAATGAAAGTATAAAACATGAGCGCGTCTATATTTAGAACAAGTTATCTTCTGATATTTGAAGATTTTATCCATTTGAGATGGTAGAGGAAAAGAAAAGGTTGATGAGATTTTTACATGTCCTATGCTTTCAAAAAATTATTAACAAAATTGCTAAAATTAAGATATTCCTTAGTCTACTGTTTCACGACACATTAATGTTTTCTCTTAAAAGTAATTTTAAGAAATTTGAATTGATGGAGTTTTAGAAAATACTATTTTCTATTTCATTTGCCTAATGTTTTTTCATTTGATAAAGACTGTATATGTATGGATGGAATTGAATGGAAATACAGAGAAAAATAAATAAATAATGATCTCAAGGAGTTCACATTCTATATTATAAAAGAAACATAACTGTAGAAAGTGTTGAGGTAGAGTACTCAATTTTATGTATATAAACACATACTATGTGTATGTGTACATATACATATATGTATTTATATAACCGTATATATGTAACCTCTCTAGTAGAATCAAAGAACTTTAAAATTGAGTCCTCAGTTTTAAGTTAAATGAAATAGTTACATTAATTCATAATCTTGATAAAGAAAATGTATACCATAAATTATAATTTCCATTTAATAATAATTGAGCCTATTCCATTGGCCAGGCACAAAGGACAACACAGAGAGTAACATAAATTTCCCTTCTTTTAATAATTTCAAAATATAGAATGAATGTTGTAACAATGGCTGTAAAGAAAACAGGAGCATGGAAGATGGACAACTTGTCTAGATTGAAGGGCTTGGGAATACTTACTGGTAGATGTATCATTGAAGCAGAATCCTGAAAACTGAATGGGGTTTTCCATTAAAGGGTGGGGGAGGAATAAAGTAATGGAATTTTAGGCTGAGGGCCTAGGAAATGTAGACCCCAGAGGCAAAGAGGACTTGTAGGTTAAAGAAACTGAAAGAAGTTACTTATTGCTATAGAGTAAATGATGTTCCTGAGAAGAAGTAGATCAGCACTCACATTATTCAGGGAAGGGAAGGACTATTCAGGGTTGTACAAGAAAGGATGACACATTAGTATTTGTATTTTAAAAGGCTATATAACTTCATAAACTGAGGAGTACTAACACTTAAGGGAGAGAGAACTACTAGCAAATATTTTCAGTCATCCACATCAAAAATAACAGGTTCCCAGAAAAGATTAACAAAAATAAGGATGGGACCAAAAGAATGAAATTGAATTATTATCCTTAGGAAGATGAAGTTACTTGGTCACTGAATGGAAGTTTAGTATGTGATAGGAGTCAAATATAACCCCACAGGTCCAGCTTGTTCAAGAGAGCAGCATGGACAAACTCAGATTTAAGAAAGAGGGGGATTACAGATTTAGTTATAATATCATAAGTTTAATGAAACTGGAATATCTAAGAAATGTGGAGAAGGCAATTAGTGATAAAGGTCTCTAAATCTCAGGAGAGAGTTGGGCTGACTTTCTGTCTAGAATACCCTTTGCCCAACTAATACTTATTCTTCATTTAAAATTTAAACATGGATTAGCTCTTCTATACCCAAACTGATCCTATCTTGTGTATTTCCATAGCAGAGATGTTTGTCACAGCTCTTAAAGCCCTTTCCGATAATTTGTTTGCACTTACTACAAAATTAATTATCCTCAAAGAAATAAGAAAAAAATCTGTATTCCACTTTGCTTAGTTCATTGAGAATACTACCAGCATTAATTGCTGGGGCAATCTGTAATGTCATTTTACATCCATAGGACACACCTATAGAAAATGTGTTGGAATGAAATTTTACTGATTGAAGAAGCCCTGTGCATTGTTATGTAAGCAATTGACTAAGGTGGACCCAAATACTTCGGAATCTTGCAGTCTAAATCAGGAATTTGGATTTATCGTTTCCATTATGACTACCACTCTAATTGTCAATGTCTAAAAGAGTTATTTTATAATGATTTATGTGCAGTTAAGCAGACATTTATTCCTATCCTCATGAATGTCAGATATGAATTATGTGTAACCTTGGAAGCTGCCATGTTCCTTATTTGAATGGTTAATAAGAAAAGGTCTGGGATCCTGTATTCCACTTGCTTTTGCTAAGCTAACATCACCTGTTTCAGATTCTTGACAAGAACGAGCCTTGTCCTTGCCTTGGTTATCTGGAATACTGGGCTGTGTTTTGTCCCTGACCTATATATCTGCATCTTAATCAATTCATCTAAAAAACGTGGTAGTTGGATTAAATCATACCTATAAATATATTGTGAAATTATACCTAAAGTCCACTAGGAATAAACAGCTCAGTAGCTCCTTCCTTAATCAAATCATATTACCCTTTGGTGCTACATTAGATTTCTTATGTTTCAACTTTGCTTAATATGAAGTACACATTTTAAATGGGCTTTTTAATCAGAAGCAAACTGAACTCCTCTAATAAAATTTCCACCAAAAGCACTAATTATAATCATTACTAATCAAACTTAGTACAGACGTGTTTTAAAAGATCCACTTTATACTTTTGTTTCAAAAATTCTGTTAATATTATTCTGAGTGAGACAAGGGTTTACAATTCTAATTGAGAAATTCGCAATGATTATGAGTTAATTTGATAGATTGCTAAATGAATATTAATTTTTATACTTATGAAATGTATTATTTCCATGTTTAATTGAAGGAATGATAACAGATCATTGTAGCAATTCTATTATTAAGTGGTATGCATTATGAATTAATCACATGGATGACAAAAGCTTGTTACTATCTATGACTCCTTTTTATTATGTAAAATCCCTATCAAAATGGTTTAATTTCAGCACTACTAAAATAAAAAGAAATTTAGTAGTATTGTGAATATTGAAATAGTTATGTTTATGCAAAGCAAACACAAATGTAAATACAAGCACTATATTTCATGTTTTCTTGTTGTAACTGCTCAAATATATTTTAGACAGAAAAATTTGCTTATACCACCGCTGTAATGGCGTTATCTAAAATAATAGTAATTGCCCCCATTTGAAATTTGACCAGTGTTTTGTAAAACCCAAACTTCAATTTTATTTAAAGTCTATATATAGATCCATATTAAAATTATATAATAGACATTTTCAGGGCATGTGCTTTAAATAATTTTTTAATTCTATTTTAAGTAAAACCTTTTCATATTTTTTCAAGTAATAAATATGTAGTTTTTAATTTCTTAATACTCATTCTTAAATTGAAGCCAGCCTCTAAAAGATAAAGCATAACTTTGATCCAAGATTTACATTGATTCCCTTTTAATAATGTTAATATGTCAATTTACTTCTTCCACTTTACTATTTAGCATGTTCATCTTGATATCTGAAGATGTTTCTCAAACTTGCTTATAGTTAAGATTAAATACCAAATCTTTCTACTCTTTGCCAAAGTTACACACACACACACATACACACACACCCCGCCCCCCTTCTTTTTCCACTGAGTAATTTAGATCTTAGAGACATGTGAAGCAGGCCAATCTTCCCTCCAAAGAGAAACCTGTGCAAATTCCTATAACACCGCCTCTTTAGACAGCCTTCTCAGGAGCTGAAGAGCACTACTAGTTCTCCTATCCAGACTGATGCACAAGATGTAATTTGGTATTTTATTCCCAGACAAATGCCTTCTTGTCCTCAAATTCTCAGAGTCTGAATTCTACTGTCTACCTCAAGGGTGAGAAAATCTGTTCTTGATATTTTGTATTAATGATATAATATTCCAAAATATTTACTCTTTAAAATCATTCAAAAGTCTACTCAGTAGAGTATCATCCTATTGTAGCAATGGAGGTAGGAGAAGATCTGCCAAGTCTAATAAAACATCTAAAGATTGGGTATAAGTACTGTTTCTTCAGGTCTGACTCCTCAAACAAGCCAGCCCCAAATTGCCCCACATAATTTGCCTCAGATCTCATTTGGGTCTCAGAAGTGCTCCTCACCTTGGTCTCAGAAGGTACAAGACTCTGCTGAAAAAGAGGGGCAGAGTCATCAGGCCAGACCTTGGGCTTACTACATAGCTGGCTACTGGGGCCTGTTGCACAAGAGTTTGATACCCTCTAGCCCTGCTTTTGGTGTTTCCATGGTCTGCAAGGGGTTCCTCTGCCATTGGCCCAGGCTGGAAGGACAGACTGACACACTGAATCAAAGAAGTTACACTTTTATTTTTTCCTATAATACTCTCAAAAATAAGCATTCAAAGACGAATTAATACTACATAGCCAGTAGTGCCCCCACTGTGCCTGCAGGGGCCCATAACCCACCTGCATGTCTCTCTGCATGTTTTTGAAGCTCAGAGGAAATGTACTGCCAAAAATATCTACTGACTTCAGAGCTACACTGCAGCATAAGTGTCATTTTAGGCTAGGACTTTTACAGAGCACTGCTCTTGGACCTCCATCTGATGCTGATTCTTGTGCGTTCAGAATTCTGATTGTGGGAGGATTTTCAACCAAAACACGAACAGAAAACACAGTATTCAAATTATACCCTGCTGACTATAATGCTAACTGAAGATAGTTACAGAAACATTGGAAAGAAAGTCTAGCTTATTCTATAAAATAATCACAGAGCACCAAACAGAAAGAGGAGGCAGAAGAATTCACCTCAATCAATGGAAGAAGGCAAAACTCTGGGGAAAACCCTAATATAGCAGAAATAATCAAACTTCTGGAGACCTCTGAGCAATATTCTTAATCATGCTTACCTACATTAGGAATAATTGACCAAAAGGAGAAATACAATAAAGACAGAAAATAAAATAAAACTGTAAGCAGAATCACAGAAAGAAAGAACGCAATAGTTGATATAAAAAATTCAATAGAGGGGCTCACCAACAGACTTAACAAGGCTGAGGAATGAATCAGTGAAGGGGAAGATAGACCCGCAAAAATAAATAAATAAGAAAAATGAAACAATGTAAGAGACTTATGGGACAGCACCAAGAGGAGCAAGTTCACATCACAGGGATTCCAAAAGGAGAAGAGGAGGAGGCTGGGTAAGAAATCCTACTTGTAGAAGTAATAGCCAAGAACTTCTACAAACAGGGGAAGCTAATAGATATTCAATTCCAGGAAGCTCCAAGATTTCCAAATAAATCCAAATAGAAGCACACCAAGATATGTTATAATTAAAATGGCAAAAATTAAAGATATTTTATATGAAAGGTAACTACTGAGGATAGAGAATAACTACCAGAAAAGCTCTGAAAGATCATGGGAATATTTTGTGTTCTAACTAACCAGAGTAGACAGGAATTCTAGCATACAGACATTAAAATACCCAATCTTGTGAATTTTTACAACAAAAAAAGTTATTTTAACAGAAAAAATTCATTTAACATGTTTTGTATAATAAATTAATAGGCAAGGTATGATTTAAAGTAAAAAGACAAATAATACACAATATTTATTACTAGTGCTTAGGAAAACATGCCTTTTACCTATCTTCCCTGGCTTGGTCCCTGCTTAAACTCTCCAATGTTCCTGTTACTTCCTCCATCTCAAACTTGTTCTCACTTAAATTTCAAATATCTTCCTACATATTGTCCTCTTCTCTATCTTTCAAGAAACATCTGGTTTCCCCTGTGATGACTTCTTTGACCCCCACGTATGGGAAGCATTTCACTCTTCTGTGAGTAGTCTGGAACCATAATATTTTAGCATTATGTCCCCAGAGCTTAGCATTTGCCACACAATAGTTTATGTATGTGTGGAAAATAAATGAATGAATGAACACATCAAGTATGCACATAATATTCTTCAATTTATACTTTCTTTCCCCAAGGTTAGAATAATCACATATGAAAATTCTCACTATTCTTCTGAAGTGAAAGTATTTGCAGGGCAGGGATCATTCCTGTTATGCTATTGCATCATTAAATTCCTTTTCTCACCAGCATATAGGAAGTATACATAAAATAGATTACAATGGGATGGTGACTGACCTTCTTACCCTACAGATGACAAGAGCCAGACTATGAAATAACTTAAAATTGAGTTGAAGATTTAACTAAACTTGTTTTTCTGAGCCCTGCTCATGAGACTGGGGCCCTATGGTGTGGACTGCAGGGCAAGACTGGCATTTTCCCAACTGCCACCTAAGCAGTGGGAGCAGTTGAAAAAACATGGTGTTTCATCTGTCCAACACCAAAACTTGCTGCCTGTGGGCAGCCCCTCCCTCTGGCACCAGCCAGGCTAAATGGTACAATCAGGAGGTATCAACTGGGGTGGGGGACTCTGAAAGGGAGCTCTCTGGAGTGAGCATGAGACTCCAATATCTTAGGATTCTCCAGGCCCTGGTACTCCTCCAACTCTGAATGTGGCCTCCAAAAGAACAAAGAAAAAAGAAGCTTCCAGGATCTGACCTCTAGAAAGAAAGGCCAAAGGAGTTTTGAAGAGACCAGAAGGCTGCTCCTGCCTCCAGTCTTGTCACTTCCATCACCTGCAAGAGCACTGAAGACCCCAGGCCTGGAATCTCAAATTGCTGAATCTGATCATCTACTACTGCCTGGTTGCTGCTACCTCCATTGCTGTTTGGTCCAACATCCAGTGCTGTTTATCCTGATCTTAAGATTGTTGCTGCAGGCTACTGCAGTGTCATGTCAGTGGCCCCAACTGTGAGCACCTCTGGCTGCCACCAATTGCTTGCCACCTGTCACAAGATCCAGGGCCTTGCTGGAGGGACAGCACCATCTTAAATAAGTGGCCTTTCATTTGAGACTTCTGAATACTGTGGACACTATGTAGGGTGAGATAGCTGGCCACTAATGGCCTTAGTAACTCTTTGTTTCCCTTGTTTGTTAAATAAACACCATTATTGTTGTTTCTGAACCTGAGTGGTCTTGCAATTGTGTATCTAGGTGAAAACCCACAGACAATTACCTGTCCTGTCCTCTGTTGGGCAATGTCCTTGAATGGGTATAACACGCTCAGAGCCCTTTTTCAATCCCATTTATTTAGCAAAATATAAGAACATGTACTTTGTGACTGCTATTTCCAGAGAGAAAATTATTCAAGATTCTACAATGAGTAATTGCTAGCATGGCTCGATGGTCTGGATTGACACTCCAAATTTAAAGGAAACCATAGAAAACTGTGTTGAATGTCATAACATTCAGCATGCCAAGAAATTTTGTTTGGGTTAATTAGACCTAATATTTTAGAATAAAAAAGTATTCCTAATGAAACTTACATAAGTAAGCAAGAGAGTCTGGTCAAATTTTATTAAGTTTATGTTAATTATGACCTTTACTGGAAAATCAACTTCTTAAAATATTAATTTAAAAATGTAGGAAAATAGGTTTTAGCAAAATTTTAAGGGAAAGAGTCTCCATTAATCCACTAATAAAATTTGCCTTTTTCTAGATCTTTTCAGACAACATATTTCTTGGAATAAAAGTTAACTTAAGAATTAACAATTAATAGATCATACTTTATTTTTTTTTTTTTTTTTTTTTTAAGATTTATTTATTTATTTATACAAGCACTGGGTACAGTCAGAAGCGCGGGAGGGTGAGAGAATTCACCAGAGCCAGAGCGGGGAGCAGAACAGGCAGACTGACGAAGTACACTGCTGAGGGGAGCAGCGGGCGGCAGGAGAGGTCTGCGTGCCATGTGGGACCCTCGCTCGGCGGCCGGGGATCGAACCGGTGCTGCAGAGGCTGCGGGCAGCTTCGCAGCCCAGCGCTCAACCACTGCGCCACCAGGGAGGCCCTAGATCATACTTTAAAAAGTTGGTAGCAGAGGACTTAGAGATGTAAAGAAAATGGTAGAAAAGCTTATAGCTCACCCTCTTCCCCAAAATAAGAAGTCCTATGGCCAACAGACTCAGCAATTATAAAAGAGATTCAGTAGTTGGTTAGAATAACCTCTTAGCAGTTTGAGAATTCATCTTTGGAAACTGATCAATGATCTTTCTACTATACAATAAAGTCTTTGGATTAATATACAATTCTTAATCTGAGATTCAAAAATATCTGATATTTAGTGAATTTATAAATAATTTAATAAATGAATAAATAATGAATGGACAATAGAAAAAGACTATTGAGTGTGGTTTCTATAAAAGCAATTTCATTTTGAGCCAATTTTCACTTTATGTATTCTTAATGTGAAGAGAGTTTAAGTAACTTTGTTTTTTTAAAAAAGATTTATTTATGCATACAAAAGCTGGAATGTAGGCCAGAGGTGCAGAGGGGTGGTGAGAGGATTCATAAGAGACAGGGTGGGGAGCAGAACAGGCAGGTCTACTTAAATACACTGCTGAGGGGAGAAGCAGGCAAGATAGGAGAGGTCTGCTGCACCAGTGGCCAGTCAGGGAATCAAATTGGTGCTGCAGTGGCTGGCGATAGCTTGATAGCACTGTCTTTAACCCCTGCATCACCAGGGAGGCCCCTAAGTAACTTTTTTTTTTATAGAGGCATGTTTTCATTTATTTATTTGTTTGTTTGTTTGTTTATACATGCACTGGGTACAGTCAGAAGCGCGGAGGGTGAGAGAATTCACCAGAGTCAGAGCGGGGAGCAGAGCAGGCAGAAGGACCGACGTACACTGCTGAGGGGAGCAGTGGGCGGCAGGAGAGGTCTGTGCACCATGTGGGACCCTCCTCCGGTGGCCGGGGAGCAGCCGGGGATCGAACCGCCGCTGCAGAGGCCGCGGGCAGCTTCACAACCCAGCGCTCAACCGCTGCGCCACTAGGGAGGCCCCTAAGTAACTATCAAAAATAAGTATTAGTTGTGACTTATCTCAACTTCAAATGTCAGATTTATCATATACCCACATAATATATTATGTGGGTACACAGGATGCACTAGACTAATTTCTGGAAGTATAGTTGAAGTAGAACATTATATCAGGTTCAGATATACAATGTAATGATCTGACATGTATATGCTATGTAAAATATCACCAAAATGAGATTATTTCCCATTTTAGTATTTTTTTTTAAATTTGCAACATATTATTGCCTATGGACCCCCAAACTGTATACACTGTATCCTCATGACTTAGGAGCTTCTGTCTCTTGTTCTCCTTAACTCATTTAAATAACTCCCAATCTTCCTACCCTCTGGTAATCACCTATCTGTTCTCTGTAATGATCTTTGTTTAGTTTTTCAGATATCTCATATAAGTAAAATCATACATTATTTCTCGTTCTGCATCTGTCCTATATCAATTAACAAAATGCCCTCAAGGTCCATAAATATCAATGGAAATAACCTGTGTGTATTTTTATGGGTGTGTAGTATTCCATTGTATACAACTTCTTTATACATTTGTCTATTTAATGGACACTTAGGTTTATTTCATATCTTGACTATTGTAAATAATGTTTTATAAATACAGGGGTGCATATAATTTTTCAAAATAGTGTTTCCATTTTCTTCTGATACCCAGAAGTAGAATTGCTGGATCATACAGTAGTTCTATTAATTTTTTGAGGAATCTCCATACTATTTTCTTTAGATTATACAAAATTGCATTCCCATGAACAGAGCATGAGGGTTCTTATTTCTTTATATCCTTGCTAATACTTGCTCTTTCTTCTCTCTCTCTTTCTCTCTTTTTAAACTTTTAAATTTTATTTTATATAATTTTTACATCATTTTTCATTTTTGCACAATGTATGTATTTTCATCTTGGTTATATTACCCATACAATTCCCACTCCCCTTATTTTGACCCTAATCTCACCTCCCCTCCCTCCCCCTGTAGTGTGTCTCCAGTTTATAGTTGCTTGATTTTGATTTTTACTTTATTATAATTAGTCTTTTTCCTGGTCTCTTATTTAGGTTTTCTAAATTCCTGCTATGAGTGAGACCATCTGGTATTTTTCTCTTTCTTTCTGGCTTATTTCACTGAGCATGATCCCTTCCAGCTCCAATCATGTTGCTGCAAATTGCATGAGTTTATCTTTTTTGATTGCCGAGTAATATTCCCAATGTATCCATAAGATAATTCAGCACAACCAAGTAGGATTTATTCTAGGGACACAAGAATGGTTCAACATCTGAAAATTAATCAATGTAATCCAACACATCAACAAAAAGATATAAAAATCATATGATAATATCAGTAGATGCTGAGAAAACTTTCAACAAAGGACAACACTCATCTATGATAAGGGCCCTTGAAATTCTCAGATACAAGGAACATACCTCAACATCATAAAGGCCATATAAGACAAGCCCAAAGCCAATATCATTCTCAATGGTGAAAAGCTGAAAGCATTTCCATTAAGATCTGGAACAAGGTGAGGATGTCCACTCTTACCACTGCTTTTCAATATAATACTGGAAGTCCTACCCAGAGCAATAAGACAAGAGAAAGACATACAAGGAATCCAAATAGGCAAGGAAGATGTCAAATCATCACTATTTGCAGATGATATGATAGTATACATAGAGAACCCCAAAAACTCCACAGAAAAACTAATCAAACTAATCAGTTTAGTAAAGTAGCAGGATACAAAATCAACACACAAAAATCATTAGTCTTCCTATACACAAACAATGAATCTGAGGAAGAAATCAAGAAGATAATCCCTTTTATTACTGAAACAAAAAAAAATCAAATACTTGAGAATAAACCTAACAAGAGGTAAAGGACCTATACGAAGAAAACTATAAAACACTGTTAAAAGAAATAGAAGAAGACACAAAGAAATGGAAAGACATCCCCTACTCATGGATTGGAAGAATTAACATTATCAAAATTGTCATCCTACCAAAAGCAATTTATGGATTCAATGCTATTCTAATAAAAATTTCAATGACATTCTTCAAAGAAATAGAATAAATATTGATGAAATTCATATGGAACCTTCAAAAACTCTGAATAGCCAAAGCCCTTCTGAAAAAAAAAAAAAGAAGGGAATGGAGGCATCACATGCCCAGATTTCAAACTATATTACAAAGCCATAATAATAAAAACTGCATGGTATTGGAGCAAGAACAGACTCTCTTTCTCTCTTTTTTAATGATAGCCATTATGTTAGGTAGGTGTTCATATCTTCTGGTTTGGATTTGCATTTTCCTGATGACTAATAATGTTGGACATCTTTTTGTTTTTCTGTTGGCTGTCTCTATGCTTCTCAGCCCATTTATTTTAGAATCTTTTGACTAAAGAGAAATTTCTCGGGATTTATTGTATCACAACTTTATGGTATTCAAATATAACAGTGCTATATATAATACTTTACATTTTTATAAGAAGATATTGCTGCCTTCTTCAATTAAAATTCATATGACTCTCCTGGCATAGCTGAAGTCTCTTTAAAATATAGTTATGAAGATAATAATTTGCCAGAATCTGTGGAATTTTAAAGGAATGGAAATAGTAGATAACAAAATGACTTGTGTTCTCCAAAAATAATCTTCAAACGTGTAATTATAATAAATACTTGCACATTAAAAAATAAAACAAAATAATTTAAAATGGGAATCACTTACAGACATAAATATTATAATAAAACTAATAAAATTCAGATGTGGAACAGAGAGGTGGCAGGTTTAAGGTAAATTTCTCAATTTTTTTTTTTAGAAGGAAGCAAACTCATTTGGTCTAACAATAATAAATCAAGATATAGGATAGAACAATTATTTATTACTATCATGGGACTAACAGTGAAACTCTTGGGGATGGGGCCTCCCTGGTAGCATAGGGGTTAAGTCTTAGTGCTATCTCCATTAAGGCCTGAGTTCAATTCCCAGCAAGGGAGCTAACCCAAATATGGTGCAATAAACCTCTCCTATGATATCTGCTGTTCCCCTTAGCAGTGTTCTGTTCCCCACTCTACCTCTGGTGAATCCTCTCAGCCCCCCACAAATCTGGCCTACACTCCAGTTCTTCAATAAACAAATGAATGAAAGAAACTCTTGGGAATGTGAACAGAGGTTATGTGACAGAATTTAAATTTCCATTATGCTGTCTATTACCATTTGAATATCCTTTCCCCCCAACTTAGGTGCTTACATATATTTTCAACTGCTAAATGGGTACTAGTTTTTACATAATTTTAATGAGATACATGCCCCTAGAAGTAATCAAAGGATTTTGAATTGCATATCTTACACATTTCCATTGTTGAAATGTTTGAATAACATGAAAAGTCATCCTTATTTTGCCTATAAACATACATCATAACATAAACACCTATGGTGCCATCAGACACCATATTAACATAATTCTTCCTGAAACTTATATTTATTATTTTCATCTTATGTAATTTTTAAAATTTTGACTCTCAATACAGAATTCTGATGAAAGTCCACCAAAATGGCATAAAAGACTTTAACTTATTCAAGATCCTTCCCATAAGTCTACCTGCTATGATGCTGGAATTTGGGGCCCCTTATAAGTATTGTGAATGTATTATTTATTCAGTAATACTTTTAAAATCAATTATGGTAGGTATTTGTGGGGTCTGAGGAGTTTAGAAGCTGAATTAATAAAATACATAGAATTCTAAGTATATATGTTCATTAATCTATTTCCTTTAACTTCTATTTAATCATATGATTACAATTTATTTGAATCTAAACCATTCCTGTAAAGAACAAGGACACCAACTTTGAGATGATGCAATAACCAGGGATTGAGCATCTAAATGCAAGTCATTCTACTGCCAATTTGTTGCCCTGCCATAATCACTCTACCTCCGTCAGCAAGTCTTTTTAAAGAATCAGTGACCCTTTGATAGGGGACTCATGGTGTGTGTAGCACTATTGTTTAACACTGTGAAATTCTGCCTGCCAGACGGTGCCATAGGGAAACGTTGTCACTGGCAGGTGGCTGGTTTGCCTTGATGTTGTGATACCTATTTCTGGCGAAGATGCTTTGCCCTCCTTATTTTGCTATTCCCTCTCCTTTACAAAAAAACTATCCTCCCAAGAGCATCAGTGACCGGAGTTCATTTCTGTCAGTGCTCAGGTTGATAGCCCATCACAGGGTGATGTCCAAACATAAGAAATTGTGATAATTAAACTTTTTTTCTTTGCACAGAATAACTAATTGTAAAAATTGGCAGTCAGCCTGCCATTTGAAAGTGAAGAAAACATCTTGTTTTAACATCTGAGCAGGGATTTTTTTTGTAATCTGTAAACAATTGGACCATATGTAGTGTGATGGGAAACATGAAGGCTGTGATAGAACATCATTGAAGGAACCTCGTGTTTAATCACCGTTCTTTGATTCACTGAAAAAGAAATTAGCTTTTTTAAGTTCTGGGTTTTATCATGATTTTAAAGAGACAGTTTCTCTTAAAATATCAGGTAACACCGACAATTTTCCAAGTCATTACTGTAATAGAGGCAAAGAAATTCCAACTTTTTTAAATGTAAATATGTTTTTAAGACACCTAAACAGGTAACAGATGTAGCCGTGGGCTTTTACAGCCTTTGTTTTAGCCTGCAATTTACTTCAGGGATACAAAGAATCTCCATGCAATATGGTTCAAATCTTAGAAGGTGATTTTTTTCTAAATAAATTGTTGTTGAGATTAAATTAAGATAAAATAACAGTTCTAATTAAGTTAAAAACTTTTAAATGAAATGATTTCCTTTTCTAAATTTTTCTATAACTCCAGGTTTATTATGTAAAGTGTGGTAAATTAGCTATGGTATTAAAAAAGAATAACTGTTGACATTCAAAGACTATTCAGAATCTCATATTTTATTGAAAGTTCCCTACATATTGTGACTAAATTTCTGTTGGTCAGTTGATGATACTTAAAGAAAAATCAATTCATTGAGAAAAATTTTAAATCACTAAAATGGCAGTAAACTATAACACTATAAAATGGAAATATGTTTGAAGGACAGACTGAGCTCAGTTCTCTGCCTGACCAACCATCAGCTATATTTTCACTTTCGTATGAATTACGTTGTGTCTTTGTGCTCTTTGTCCTAAAATTAGATTATTTGATCAGATGAGAGATTTTTTTTTTTTTTTGAGAGCAGTAGGTATGAGGTAAATGAAAATCACTAGAAGAAGTTTTGCAAAACACCAATGGGACAGGAGTGTTTTCTTTCATCCTTACCTCCTCCCAAAGTCACTGCAGGGTGAGTTATTCTTGCCAATTAGAAGTCCTAGCTCAGAACAGTTGATCCAAATTACCACTTAATAATAATCTATTTAGTTTTATTGACGACTTGAAAACATCTCATTGCTGGAATTGCTATAGCTCATATCTTTTACTCTCAGTCCAAATATTTTCTATTTGATAAAGTTTTGATTATTTTATAATTTTGAATATTTTATTGGGTCATTTCCCCATATTAAATTTAAATAGGAAAAGCAAATGTACTGATGTTTTCCCATACACTCTTTATGCCTCAACTGGCTTCCAACTCAGTGTTTTCTGGAAACTGCACTTACAGTTCTCAGCCAGCAAGCTGACAAAGGAGTGTTCCACTTCTCTCCTGTAAAAGTTGTACTTACCTTGTTTTCATGAAACCAACCTCCGTTTCCAAGGAAACAAGAACAAAAAGGCAGTTGGCAGCTAGCATCTGGGACTTAGAAGAACTCTCACATGTCAATTTCAACTGCTGGCTGCCGGCTCAAACCAAAAAATGGGGAGTATTAAAACCACCTTCATATTTTAAGCAGAAAAAATATTAAATCACTTTATTTCTCAATTTTTTAAAAAATTTGGTTTAATGACAAACCATAAACAATATCCTTCAAAATAGTAACTAAAAAATGTATTTTACTGATAGAACTCAATACAACTGAAGTTTTATTTTAAAAACTAGAACAAATTGTAGGAATATTTTTTCAAATTTTCAGCATTCATTTTTGCCACTTCCCTTTTGACTTAAATTACTTTGACTTCTTAATGCTTTTTATGCTCCCAAATTTTTTTTTCTTTTTTGACTCTAACATGGTATACAGGTCTTTTGTTTTAACTATATATTTTTGTGATCATTTTTTATTGTTTCTATAAAGTGTTTTAATGAAGAGTATTTTAAAAAATGTATTTTCATAATCCTAGCGCAAGATACATTATTATAATAGGCTTCTTCTGAATAGCACTTGATTGCTTTACATGGCTATGAAAATCAGAGTTTGTTACATTCCTCAACACTTCTTAGTCTCCAAACCTCCTTCCTTCATAGCTTCTGGATTCATCTGAGTTGTCAGACTCTTGCTAAAAGACAAGCCCTAGTTGGAAGCAAGATATGCATGGGGAAGCACTGAGGCATAAGAGTTCTTGGCATGGAAGGCAGAAATTTGTGGGAAAACTTTAGGCATTTAAGCATTCCTAGGATGTGATTAATAACTATAGGAAAATTTACTATCAAGTTGAAGCCTATATTTTATCTTGGGTTATATTGTTTTACTCTTTGGTAACCACCTTGAACTTAAAAATGTAGACCTTTTAGAATTTCCCTTTTTTTCACTGTTATGCATTTTATAGTATGCCAGATTCTTTAAGCTTGGGGATGTCTATCTATCTATCTATCTATCTATCTATCTATCTATCTATCTATATCTATATATATATAGTGAAATTTTGTGAAACTTATGCATGCAATGATTGGTCATAATTTCAATTGGATTATTAATTTCATTACATTTTATTAGTAGCCTTTTTGTGATGTGCTATAAAAGTAAATTTGTATAAATGTGGAAATTGTCTTGATATTAGACTTTTATAAATAAATATGCTTTCTTTTCTGCAAAAATAGAAATATAGCAAATTATATCAAGGTAATAAATTTAGTAAAATCATTTTAATTGTAACAATTGTTCTATCCTAAAATATGTTATTTTAAATTACTTAATATTTTCCTTTTCTTGGTACAATATCCTAAAAAATATACTTTTTGTGAATTTAGATGTCTAATATTTTCCTTTGGAGGTGTATATATAGTTCTCATGTTCAAGAACTTTTGTTTCTGTTAATGTCAATTATCACAAGGAGAGAAATTATGAACACTCATTAACAAAGGTTATGCAAGCAATAGACTATGAAGAACTGACATTCGACATTGTGAATGATAAAACTGATCTCTTAAATTTGAGAAACCTCCAAAGTAGGAAAAAATACTGCAAAATTAATCCACAATTCAAATTAACAATGAAACCAAACTCAAATATTGTTTTAAGGTTTTTTTTAAGTTTTAGATATACTTCATATACCATAAAATTCACCATTATAGAGTATACAATTTTGTGGTTTTCTTAAATCCACAATATTGTGCAACTATTGTCCCATCTGACTCCAAAATATTCTGGTTACCATAAAATGCCACTGTCTAGTCTCTCCCTTCATTCTCTATAAGCAGCTAATCTAATTTCTATTTCTATGAATTTACCTGTTCTGGACATTCCAAATGCACACATACAATATGTGACCATTTGGTTTCTTTCATTAAGCTTGATATTTTCAAGTTTCATTCATGATACAGCATGTGTCAGTACTTCATTTCTTTTTATGTTGAATAATATTCTGTTGCTTGGATACAACACATATCTATCCATTCAACAGTTAATGGCAATTTGTATTGTTTCTATATTTTGGCTATTGTTAACCATGCTGCTTTGTTAATGTACATTTTTGTATGAACATGTTTTCATGTTATTTTAGATATGTATATATATATAAAAGTGAAATTAGAGAATCATATGGTAACTCCAAAATATTAGCTTAATTGAAATAGTACAAAGAAATTTAAAATGTTGGAAATGAGACAAAAGATCAGCATATACAACTTTATACACGTCAAATTGTTTTAAAAAGCTTGTTAACTACAACAAAAAATAAGCAAATAATAAGATTAATTCATTGTTGGTGGAGTAGTTCCATTTTTTTTCTATTTGTGTCTTTTTTATTACAATGAGATTTTAGTAATGTGATTTATTGCTTAAATATCAATTATTTACTTCATGTAAAATTGCAAAAAAACAGAAATGTGGGTTAAAGTAGGTAAATAAGTCAGAAATGGGGATATAATAGAACATAACAATCAGAACATATCAATATTTAAAGACAAATATCTTAATTCATGTCTGAGACAAAACTTTTTAAAATAAGTAAATAGATATGCAAAGTGTTCAGTAAACCCTCCATTTGATGTAGTATTTCTTCACGTCATAATGCTTCAAATCTACTTTTATTTCATTAAAAGTAGATTAATCTAGTCTTTTTTACTCACTATCTTATTTTTTGGACATAATAATAACTGAGATTAGTATTTTAGTCTTTTTTTTAAAAGAATCATTTATTTATACAAGAACCAGGGTACAGGCCAGATGTTTTGATGTGGATTCTTCTTTGTCAGTGCATGTGTGTGGGGTGGGAGGGTATTAAATTATGAATATATATTTCAAAACATATCTAAATGAACACACATATATATATAGGTATGTATACACAAAAAACAAACCATGCATGTATTTTGTTTCTTTGTAATTAAGAAAACATTTAAAAAATGAACATCACGGGCCTCCCCCCGTAGCGCAGCGATTGAGTGCTGGGCTGCGAGGCTTCCCGCAGCCTCTACAGCATCGGTTCAATCCCTGGCTGCCGGGGAGGGTCCCACATGGCGCGCAGACTACTCCTGCCACCCGCTGCTCCCCTCAGCAGTGTATTTCGGTCCGTCTGCCTGTTCTGTTCCCTGCTCTGGCTCTGGTGAATTCTCTCACCCTCCCGCGCTTCTGACTGTACCTCTGCTTATATAAATAAATAAATAAATCCTTAAAAAAAATGAACATCACTATTCTGTGGTGATATCTGCTGCACTCAATAAATTGTTTCTATTTTAACAAAATTATTTATAAATAATTTTTACAAAAAATCATATTAACTTCAGTTTTCCTAAAATCTCAAAAAAAGGATCAACTAAACTTTCTCGTCTTTCCTAGATGTTTATTCAAGTATTTCTTATTATCATTTATTGAATAGTGCATGCACTAATCAAAAAATTATAATAGGTTAGAGAAAGATGTTCCTTTTTAAAACCAGAAATGAAAAGGAAGTTCATGGATGTCTAATGCTACATCATCTTCTGAGAAATGTCCTTTTCAGAGATGCCCTCCTTTCTTAATGTTCCTTATTATCTTTTTCTCTCCCTGATAATACTCACGTCACCCTTTCTGTCTTTCATTTGCTCTCTCCTTCCCAGTCATCAGTGTCCAACAAGATACTTTCACATCTACTACTTACTTGCGACAGCTCAGAGTACTCAGTTTCTCAATCAATTCAACTATTATTTACTGAGTGCTTACTATCTAGGGCCATAATTAACATTTACTGCATCCCTGAGTCTTTCTGAGGAATTCTGGTATATGGAAAAATAAAGTAAGTTACTCAAAAAATAAAAAAATAAGACATCATTCTGGCATTACTGCAAATATTATATGTATATACAAAAAACCATGAGAGAAGAATGAGTTGATATATATTTCTAAAGACAAACAAGTTAGATATAAGAATTGGATTAGTAAGAGATGATTTCAGAGAATGAGGATAGCATTGGATAAGTAAATCACAAAGAGGTGACTATCTTAATGTGACCTAAGGTATAGCCTAGAAAAGGTTCTATATTGCTAAATTTTATCAATAAATACCTTGGCAAGGGAGTAGGGTACCAAAAAAAAAAAAAACAAAATACAAAATACAAAAAGTTGAATGGAAAGAAAAAAAACAAAATCTAACTTACATTACTCCCTTGTGGAAAGTATGAGTCTATGTCAAAATAATAGTCCAATAACATTTCAGATAAGTGGGTAACAAAATGTTTGAGCAGTAGATACCCCAAATGATATAGGTTGAACTTTGGCCATTGCATAAAGTTTCTACATGCTGAATTAACATGGAAAGAAAGATATGAAATGACACAATGTCCTTTTATATGTAGAAGATTTTGTTGTTAAGTTTATGGGTAAGCCCAGAAAATAGTCGAAATGGACAATGCTTTCGTTGGGATATTGTTAGATTGACATATGTGAAATAGGTACGGTAGCACTGAGTTGAGGATCTCCCACTCTGTACCTATAGGCAAAAGTAAATAAACATATATACATATGTATGTAATCTTAATAATAAAAGATGTTATTTCTAGAATGATAAGCCCCAGGCATTAAATCAATACATGGTAAAAATTTTCATACTTTAAATTTAAATCCCACAATTTAATTGGATATGAAGCTTAATGAGTAAAGTCACGTGTGCTTTCTATATACATAAATATTTATACAGATATGTTCACATCTATATTTGTTTCCTTAATTTTAATGTGTGGTTAATTATTAAAAGATTTTCCAAAGGAACTATACTAAATTGTATGTCCATTCCTGTTAGTTAAAAACATATATTTGAAAAGTGACATCTTAGAAATGAGAATACATAAGTAAATAGTATATAATCTACAACTATATTAGGAACTAAATTGGACAAAACATGGCCATTATGATATTCAGATACAACAGAGATGGGGAGTTATTAGTGGTATAAGGCAAATTTAAATCTATGTTGTCTGTTCTTTCTATGAGTTTAAACCAGCACATCCTATGTCTTTCATGTATCTACATTATACCATATGTCAATGAACAATGGATAATACTGTAGGAGGAGGAATTTCAATGGGGAAAAAAGGAACCTAAAAAAATAGTTTTACTATTTCAATGTAATTAATTTCTGAGTATTTATGATGACATAGAAAATGATTACTTGAAATTCAAAAAATCACTCTTGATTCCATTTCAGGTATTAGTTTCAATTGTATATCTCATCAAAGCTATAGTCTCAATGATACAAAGCTGTAAAATTGACTGATTTGAGTCCTGTCTGTGTTCTTCTGCTGATCAGATGTTGAAGGTGCTAATGAACTGTGAAATGGCCAGAGGCAAGCAGCCAGAGGTAAAAAAGAAGAGAAAAGATAGACCTAGATAATCACAAAATGTGTAATTAGTCTCTGAATAACGGGGAATTCAACTACATTAAACATCTATTTGCTGAATGTATTTTCTATCAAAAGTTGTTTGAAATGTGGTTTGAAATCCATTTTCTGAAGTTTTAAAGTCTTTATCCATTACACTGACTATAGCCGAAAGCATTTACTGAGACCTTGATGTGGGTTGAAAATGAAAAACAGCATTTTTTCCCAGGAAAGAGGGCTCATTAGATGACACAATATAAATATTTCACAAGTAATCCTATTCCAATTGTAGAATATACTCTCCCCTTAGTTACCTGTCCCTTCTACTGAAATTATAGATGCTTTAACCTAACTCCTCTGATCAACACAGTATTTTTATTGTACTAATTTTGATTATTTTCTGTCACCCATTGATATATTTAGCAATTTTAGTTGGATATTTATTGAGTCATGATTTATTTCAATTTTATCAAGCTTGTGTTTGTGTGAAAAAACAGCAACACTTACAGTTTGGTGTGTGTGCATGTGTTTGTGTGCACATTAGTGTGTATTTTAATAGATTTCATTTCATGTACCAAGAACCACTGAGACCAAAAGAGGAGAACCTGGCAGATGGCTTATAATTTTCAATCTACATAATGAATACAAATATAGATATAAAAATGACTCCTTGGCAATGATTGATTTCTATTTTACTGAGTAAGGAATCATTTTCACAAATCTAATAATACTTATAATTTTGGGATAGAATTTAGATTCTGAAAAAAGTATTTTGCAAACATTCTAGTTCTTATTGTTTTCCACTGTGAGTTTTTATGGATTTCAAACAGAATCATTGTTTTTGTTTGTTCGTTTATGTAGGAGGAGTAACTGTATTCCTCATGTCTCTTTAATTCATCTCAAATTTCCTTGAAAAAAAAAAGGTAAAATATGTTCTATTGTTTCCAATTTTCAGGTTTTATTTTTCTTCCACGAACACATGCATGTATATTTGCAGTGGTAACTACATTTTATGCAATTTCCTTATCAAGATATTTAGAAGCAAAATAAATAGAATATACTACTTTAATTGAAGATGATCTTAACATTCAGGTCCACCATAACAGTGGTATGACATTATAGGAAAACAAACATTATTTCACCAACTGCTATAGGTAATCTCAAAAACGTAATGTCATGAATAAAGTTTGTTCAGGAACTCAGTTTTTTGCTTGTTTGTTTGTTTTTTAGGGACTGTCATTTCCTTTTCCTTTTCTGGTATTACTTTTATTTCAATTTTTCCTTTTATTCAGCCTTTCATTCAGCATCATGGCTGAGATACATTGATACTCATAAGAGCAAATACAAGCAAAAATGAGTGTCAAAATTCTCCCTATTGAAAATAAAGACACTCACCCCACCCTTTTAAACCAAAGTTTTTTGTTTCTTTGAAGCTATGTAGATCTTTTTAATTTTTTTTATTTTTATATTCCCCATACAATTGCAACCCCCTGATTTTGACCCCAATCCCTCCTTTCCCCACCACCCCAACCCCCACAGTGTGTCTCTGGTTCATAGTTGTTGATTTTGATTTTTTTCTTTCTTATAGTTATTCTTTTTCCTGGTCCCTTATTTAGGTTTTCTAGATTCCTGTAATGAGTGAGACCATCCGGTATTTTTCTTTTTCTTTCTGGCTTATTTTTGCTGAGCATGATCCCTTCCAGCTCCATCCATGTTGCTGCAAATTGCATATGTTTATCTTTTTTGAATGCTGAGTAATATTCCATGGTGTATATGTACCACATCTTCTTGATCCAGTCATCTATTTTTGGGCATTTGGGTTGTTTCCAAAGCTTAGCTATTGTAAACAGTGCTGCTATAAACATAGGGGTGCAGGTGCTCTTTGGAATTAATGTTTCTGTGTCCTTTGGGTAAATACCTAGGAGTGGAATTGCTGGATCATATGGAAGCTCTATCTTTATAGGTTGAGGAATCTCCACACAGCTTTCCATAGTGGTTGGACCAGTTTGCACTCCCACCAGCAATGCAGGAGACAGGAACTCAGTTTTGAACATTAATCTTATCCCAATTTATCATGACTATTTTCAAAGCTCCTTTCAGAGAATCAGTGGGCCCTGTTTAGTGTCCAAGATTCCGAACATCAGTTTATTTTAGCTTTGGCTATTATTATTAGGATACTTTTTTTTCTTAATCTTTTAAGTACTACTGAAATAGACTCTCTCTTTCCCTGGTTTTGATAGTTCCTCTCTCTTTTTTTTAAGACACTATCTTACTAGACTTTAATAATTATGTACTAGATATCCTTCCCCTTTTAAAAGGCACTGTTGAGAATCCCTTTATAATAAAACATGTTCTTCACCTTAGTAGATTGGTGGCAACAGTAGCAGCAGCAGCAGTATGGTTGCTATTATTACTACCATGAGACATAATATTTCCCTTGCTGAGGTGTGATTGCAATGAAATAGGAAACCCCAAACCCACATATAGCTTTTAAAATGTATGGACCATATAATTCACCTTCTTAGCCACACTTAATTATTTTCCTTGGAATTCTGTTATGTTTGAACCATGTGTGTGCAGGGTCATATAGACTCTTTGATTTGAAGATTTCCATATGGAGCACTCATCACCACAAAGTGAGCAGTTGATCTGAGAGATTGAAGCAGGTGAGATTATGCAGTTAAAGAGTATGCATATTTTGGAAATAAGGAGTAACATGATGATTGTGCAGTTCCCATAGGTGCAACACTTTATTTACATGTGATTCTACTGTATTCACTAATAAACAGTTTTTTGTTTTCATTTAAACTTTTTCACTGACTTCTATGTCTTGCAGCTAAAGGTGTTTTTAGACTAGTAGAAATTCATTATACTAATATAAGTTATAAGTCAATCAAGTTGTTCTTCAAGTTAAATATTTATCTGTAAAAAATTCTAAAGCTATATCAAAAACTTGTTTTTGGGGGATGATAAACTCTATATTCATCATGATTTATATAATTATACATGTTTTTAAACTCAAACTGCACATGAAAAAGTGAATTTTACTGTATGCAAATTAGAACATAAATATTTACAAAGAATGCTTTCTAGGATTTTGAATATACTACCACATAATTTTGATGTCTTTATCTGATATGTGAAAAATCAAAGAAATACAAAATCAGAATGATCAATATGACCTTCCTGCATTAACATACATATTCAAGAAAATAGGTTTTACTCTTTTACCTAACACATTGTAGGCACTCAAAAAATGTTGTTTGAATAAATATTATATGATACATAATAATGACCAGCCTATATTAAGTGCTTGATTTAATTTGTCAAACACTCACACACATTTTTGAAGAGCATAGTTTATTTTATTTGTATAATATAAACTATAAAGATACACAGTAGCTACAGATAACAGGGGCTGACTACACTCTCACAATGTGGCCATCATTCAGTATATATTTTCTTGTCTCTAAATTCTTCTTTTTATTTATTTATTTATTTATTTATGTTATTTATTATCCTAGTCCTATAGGCTCTGGACTGCAAAGCAAAGTCACGTTTAGGCTTCAGAAATCTTGATGCTGTGAATTAAATTTTTTCTGTATTACTTCCAGTTATAATCACGTAATAATATTTATATCCATCGTGTTCATAGCTTATAGAGGAATCAGTTATTAAGAAATAAATTTACTTGCCCAAGAGCATAAGACTGAAAAGAGACAGTATTAGACTCAAACCGGTCTCACTATTCACTTTCGCTATCTTTCATATTCAGATAAAACATTCTGTAGTTCCAGCAAACTATTCTGATATGCACATATTCTTTCAACACGTCTCTGGCTATAATCTATTGCTGATTTTAAAATCACTGTTTCCAAAAAGGGTCTTTCTTTAATAAGTGTTTCCTTGTTAGTCTTTCCTTAGTCTAAGCTCTCATTTTACTTACTCTTTAGCTTTAAGTAAACACTGAGCTCTATCTACTAAATTCCTACCATGTGCTGGGACAAATATTCCTGGCATTGATATGACATATTATCAACTCATGTAAATAATGCATTATATGGGACCTCCCCGGTGGCGCAGCGGTTGAGCGCTGGGTTGCGAAGCTGCCCGCAGCCTCTGCAGCGCCGGTTCGATCCCCGGCTGCTCCCCGGCCACCGGAGGAGGGTCCCACATGGTGTGCAGACCTCCTCTGCTGCCCGCTGCTCCCCTCAGCAGTGTACTTCGGTCCTTCTGCCTGCTCTGCTCCCCACTCTGGCTCTGGTGAATTCTCCCACCCTCCTGCGCTTCTGACTGTACCCAGTGCTTGTATAAATAAATAAATAAATCTTTAAAAAAAAATAATGCATTATATGATTGCTTTTCCATAAGTTAGGACTATTTATTTCCCAGTGTTAAGACCTATTTTAAATATTAGGAACATCATTAGTATGGTCGGTTTTACATATTTTTCATATTTTTAAGAGAAATTTTAGGTTCTTAGCAAAAATGAACAGAATATAGAGAGATTTCCCATATAACCCTCGTACCATCATCCGTACATAGGCCTGCCCCCTCAGTAAATCCTAACTGGTGATACATTTGTTATAAGTGATGACCCCACATCATTACCCAAAGTCCATAGTAATCACTTTGGGTTTACTTAATGTTTCTCCTCTCCCCTAGCCCCTGGTAATCACTTGCCTTTTCACTAGTCTCCCTAGTTTTTTGCCTTTTCTAGAACTTCATATAATTCAAGTCACACATAATTTTGCCTTTTCAGATTTACTTCTTTCATTTAGTGAGATATATTTAAATTTTCTTCTTTTCATGACTTTATAGCTTATTTCTAATATTGAATAATATCCCTGTCGGTGGATATACCACAGTTTATTCATCCATTCTCTTACTAAAGGATACCTAGATTTTTTCCACATTTTGACAACTATCAATAAAGTTGCTATAAGGCTTACATTTTAAAAGTAAATCCCTTCTCCTGCTGCCTTAAGCAAATGTACACACACATTATTTGAAGTATTTCACTGTGTAGATAGCAATATCATTTTAATTTCCATATATCTAGTAAATCGGTATGTTTGAAAATAAGAAAAAGGAGATTGGATATCAGTCAGAATGATTATAATATAAGCAGTTTGAAGGAGTCATGTTTGATCATTGACAACTTCTTTGCCTTTGAACTGACACCACACGAATTGATATAAAGATTCATGGATATACTCCATTCTCTTTTTGTTTTATGTTGTTATATCAAATAGCACTCCCAGCAACTAAATGTATCTATATGAGTCATTTAGGTCACTTATTTTGGTGTATTATGTAGAAAAAGAAAAAGAAATTTCTGAGTAAAGAAACCTCAATTAATTTAAAACATACAATAATGGGTTCTAAAATAACAACTGCATTTTAACCAGTAAGTTCATTAAACATTTTCTCAAACTCATAACCATTATTTTGCTTAGTCAGATGTTTTCTCAAAGGAGAGTTCATTCATTTTAACTGCTTAAAACACATGATGAATGAAGCAATTTGCTGTTTTATTTACATTTTACCACTGATAATATTTTATTTAAAACACTACCACAAAAGAGCATATTGTGACTTTAATCAGCGCTCACTTTCTAGGGCAACATTTTGTTTTACATTTACAACTTTAGAGTTATGTTTGTGAATGATATGGAGTAAGATGTCCCTAGAAATTACTAGACTACTCTATTTCACAAAATTAACATACGCATGTTTAATATAAACATAAATACTGATACAGATTAAAGAGCTCTATTTTATAATAATGATTTTTTTCAGAGTAATTGAAAAGTGCAATATTTGGAATAAAAAGAAATTATACAATATTCAAATAAGAGACTTAAGAGTAGTGATTTTTTTCTTCTTTTTTATTTCAAGCTGTTTGAGAACAAGTAAACCAAAACCGGCCATCTGAGATTTCTGAAAATGCCATTAGCATTATCACTCCCATTGTACCATTCCAAAATAAAAATAACCCTATATTTTCATAATTTTGTTTGGTATTTACAAAATATTAATTATTAGCCATTATCTTCTAATCACTTAATATGCATACACTATTTCTTACTACCCACACATCCATAAAATCTGAGAAATTAACATCTTGTTAATTCCAATCAATGGTAACAGATCAATAGAGAAAACCAGGATATTGTATTTTTTATAATTATTTTATTTTATACATTTTTACATCATTTTTCATTTTTGCCCAATGTATGCATTTTCATCTTGGTTATATTCCCCATACAATTCCCACCCCCCTTGTTTTGATCCTACTCTCTCTCCCCCTGTAGTGTGTGTCTCTGGTTTATAGTTCCTTGTTGATTTTGATTTTTACTTTATTAGAATTAGGTTTTTTCCTGGTCCCTTATTTAGGAAAAACCAGGATATTATAAATGGGTACTTTTACTTTTTATTTTAGATGTAATAAATACTAGATATTTTGCAGCTATTAGAATTTTTTCAAACTTCCTATTAACGAGTGTTTTTAAAGATGATTTCCTTGGATTTTCCCAGTAATTTTATCATCACATTATTTTGAATAGCATACCTAATTTTTTTAATATCTCTTACTTCATGGACTACAGTCTTGGATAGTTTTGAAACCAGCAGCTGTATCTTTTCCCCGTATTTAATAGTAATGCTAGTAATATATCTTTGCTTTATTTTATTTATTTATGCACACAATAACTGCAGTGTAGGGAAGAAGTGTGGGAATGGGGTTTGAGAGGATTCATAAGAGACAGTGGGGAGCAGAACAGGCAGAGCTACTGAAATACACTGCTGAGGGGAGCAGCAGGTGAGATAGGAGAGGTCTGCTGCACCATGTGGTCAGCTCCTTGGCCAGGCATCAAACTCATGCTGCGGTGGTGGCTGTGGATAGCTTCATAGTGCTGAGATTTAACCCCTTGTGCACTACTTGTAATGTATTTTAATTTAAATAACTGATGCAGGAGATTTCTGGTGAATAGCTTATAAATCAAGAGAATTATTTTTTATTTCTAGTCTACCAAGTTTTTTTTAATAAACTATGTATTGAGTTTTATCAATTTCTTTTGCAAGATTTATTGAGGTGATCATAATTGCTCTTATATAATCTGTTTATGTGAGTAATTATATTAATAAATTTCTTTTATTAAACTGAGATAATCTTATGATAAAGGTCACAACGCATTCTTATTTTAATAATATTTTATAACAATAGCATTATTTTAATAACAGTGTATTTTATTTGATAATCTTGTATTAAAGTTTTTCACATCTATCTTTGTATACAATTAGCTTTTCTTCAGTATTATCCTTGTCTAGCTTTTAAATTAGCATTATTATAGTTTCATAAAAAGATACTATCTTCCTTTCTCTTTTAATACGCATTTATTCCTTTCTCTCTGCACTAGAAAATTTATTGAGAGAATAATTTTGTTCAACGGCATGGTTAGAACTAAACTTTTGGGTCTGATGTCCTTGATAGAGATCCATCTTTCCTTTTGATCTAATGTCTCTACGGTTACTGGTATATTAAGAATTTGTATTTCTTGAATCTGGTGATAAAATTTCTGAGAAAACACATTTTTATTTTAAGTTCAAAGAATTTTGTATAGTTGTACATATTAACCTCACGCATTTTGAAATCTCTGAATCTACACTTACGTATCCTAGTGTTCTTAAAAATTAATTTGTGTTTCCTTTCTCTTGAACCATATGGTCAGACTTTTCAAAGTTTTGCCTATTAACTAGCTTCCTCAGAGATAAACTTTTAGTTTACTGATTATTTTTAACATGTATTCTTTCAATTTTATGCATTTCAAATTTGAATTGAAACTTTTTGTCTAACTTTGCTCATAGAAAATTACTGCACTGAGAGGAATTTCTTAGCTTTTAAATATATTTAGAAATACACAATTTTTATGCCCTGCTTTGGTCAGAATCAACAGGTTTTGATTCATAATATTCTCAGTTGTTAATTGTTTAGCAATAGTTTATAATTTCCATTTCAATTTTATGTATAATTGAAAATTTATTTCAATATTTTCCGTAATGTGGACATATTTATGTAGACAGATTTAAGAATGGTTTCTTTAGGGCCTCCCCGGTGGCGCAGCGGTTGAGCGCTGGGTTGCGAAGCTGCCTGCAGCCTCTGCAGCGCCGGTTCGATCCCCGGCTGCTCCCCGGCCACCAGCGGAGGGTCCCACATGGCGCGCAGACCTCTCCTGCCGCCCGCTGCTCCCCTCAGCAGTGTACTTCGGTCCTTCTGCCTGCTCTGCTCCCCGCTCTGGCTCTGGTGAATTCTCTCACCCTCCCGCGCTTCTGACTGTACCCAGTGCATGTATCAAACAAACAAACAAACAAACAATAAATAAATAAATAAGACATGCCTCTAGAAAATTAAAAAAAAAAAAAAAAAAAAAAAAAAAGAATGGTTTCTTTAATTTCTAATGTTGTTTGATGTGGTCATTGAATATTATTGCTCAATCTCTGCTTTTTGAAATATATTAATAGTTCCCTCATAAATTATAGAAAATGTGAAATTGCAATATATTCAGAAATTATATAGGTATCTGTATATACATGTATTACAAGTACATACATATAACACAAATATATGTGTATATGTATACATACCTATACCTATTTATTGGGTAAAGTTTTTTATTATTTATTATTAACTCTTAATTATCCTATTTAAATAGTTAATACACTTATTTTATTCTACTCAAAAGATCAGTTTCATTTCTGTGTGACATGACTTGAGAGCTTTGAGATATAGCATTGCATGTTTGAGGTATACAACATATTAATTTGATGTATTGCAAAATGATTACCACTGTAGTGTTAGCTAATATCTCCACACATCATTATCTTTTTGTGTGTGTGTGTGTGTGTGTGTGTGACAAGGACATTTAATATCTAATCTTTTGGCAACTTGGAAATATATATACAGTATTGTTTTAAAATCACTAAGTTATATACTACATATGATCTACAGAATATATTCATCTTCTCATTGCAAGTTTGAATCATTTAGTCACATCTCCCCAATTCACCCACCCCCTAACCTCTGCTTCTATGAATTCAACATTTTTAGATGATACATATTAGTGATATAGTATCATATTTGTCTTTCTTTGACTTATTTAGCTCCATGCCATCAAGGTCTACCCATGTTGCCTTAAACAGAGGATTTCCGCTTGTATCATGGTTGTATACTGCTTCATTGTGTCTACATACATATATTTACACACACACACACGCATACCACATACTCTACATCCATATATTCATTGACAGACATATAAGTTGTTTCCATATCTTAACTATTTTGAAAAATGCTGTGATAAAAATCAATGCAGATACATTTCTGATACCATTTTCATTTCTTTTGGATATATAACTTAAAGTGGGATTGCAAGAAAACATTGCTCTGTTTTAATGATTTGTGTAATGTCCACATTGTATTCCATAGTGGCTGTACCAATTTTCATTCCCAACAGCTTGTTCATTTCTGAGAGTTGTGCTGAATCATTTTAGATTTGTCATCTTCTCTTTGCAGGCCTGTCAGGTTAATGTTTAATATTTTCAGGCTATTTTTAGTACATTAAGTCTTATTTATTTTCATATATTCTTTGTGATTATATCTTTTATAAATGTCATATTTATTTTTATTAATTTTATGAATATTCCCTTAATTTCTTAGAAAATAAAATCTTGTGCCATATTGACTTTTATTAACATATTGCCTGATTTACTTTTCTTATTTTTTCACAACTTTCTTCTTTTTTTAAACATTTGTTCTCTATTTTTTTAAAAATTTATTTATGCATACAAGAGCTGAGGTACAGGCCAGCGGTGCAGAGATGTGGGAGGATTCACCAGAGACAGCGTGGGGAGCAGAACAGGTGGATATACTGAAATACACTGCTGAGAGGAGCAGCCGATGAGAAGAAGAGGTCTGGTACACCATGTAGGTTTGCTCTCTGGCTGGGGATAGAACTTGTGCTGCAGTGGCTGTGGATAGCCTCATAGTGCTGAGACTTTCTTAATTTTATGTATTGATTTAATCTCCCTCAACTCTACATTACAGAGATTCACATAAAACATTTATAACAATGTTCCTTATGATGTTGAAACTTTGGCTATTGTCATATATTATACAAATAATATAATGGGTTTTCATTATCTGGTGGTCAATCATTTTGAGATACATGGGGAATATAATTTGATGTTTTGAACATATGTTTGAACTTCTAATAGGAATACAGATTTTAAGACATATCCCCATGGAATGACCCAGCTTCCCAACCCCCAATACTCAATCTAGTTACACATGACATTGTTGAAAGAGACTTATATTTGCTTTTCAAACCCCTGAATATGATTGCTTCATTTACAAAAGTAGAAGTCCCAGAATTAATTTCATGGTATTTTGCATATCATATATTACCACTTATCTCAGAATTATAATCACAGTACATGCCTCAAGAAAAAAATCAGAGTTATGACATAGGATACACTGGGAAAAGCAAAGCATGAGATGCTGCAAAGGTGTAGAATTACTAACATAAATTTAGAACCAATTTTATAGATGAGAAGGTCGTTCAAACTAGTACATATTAGGACAAAATGTGTGGACAAGAGATGAAAGTATGTTCGTATCTTAAAAAACAATCCCAAACCTACATAAAATTTGTAATAAAACAGATTCTGCCTTCTAATTATTAGGGAGTAATATATGTCCGTGTATAAGGCAGCTTTTGGATTATAAAATTCATGTTTCCCATGGAGAAAATGTTTTGGTACATGAATTTCACCTTCAAAATATATGGGGGGTATACTACTAATAGCACTATTTTATCAGTCATTAATCTCCTAGTATCATGCTTTTTGTGATTAAGTTAAAATAAAAAATTTAGAGATTAAAGTTTCGCTCAGATTTCTAATAAAATGATATCTACCAGTCAGCAGTAGTGTATTCCAGACTTGGGAATTGAACTCTGATAAGAAGAGATGGAAGAACACAGATGTTTTCAGGGAGTGGTAACACAGCTCATAATTTTTACAGGAATATAGGCAGTATTATCAGTTTCCTAAGTAATAAAGTCCAAAGTTACCTTTGATTTCTACTCTCATTTTCATTCCACAGAGGGAGACATAATACAGTGAATAACTAATTGTCTGGCAATTTTTTAAATTGTACTATTTTAAAAAACTGTTAGTGGACATTGTTTAACACATACAAACCAGTTAATTTTTAGATAATCTTGCTGAATGATTCCAGTGACATTTTTAAAGTATTTTCTTTTAAACGGAAATATTTTAAATTCCAGCCATAGTTTTAATAGTAAATGTATCTAACTGTACATGATAAGTACATTTTGAAGAGAGATATAAATGATATATAACATTATATTAGTTTCAGGTGTACAAATGATGTAAATTACATATATATGTATTGTGAATGATCAAAAAAAGTGTGGTTAATATCAATCATCACACATAAGAACAATTTTTTTCCAGTAATGAGTATTTTTAGAAATATTCTCTTAGCAGAATAGAATATATTGTTAACTATAATCACTATCTGTGCATTATATCCCCATAACTTATTTATCTTATAAATGGATGTTTCTTTTGACCACCTTGTATCATTTCACCCAACTCCCACAACCTACTTCTGAAAACTATCAATTTGTTCTCTGTGTCTGAATTCTCTGTGTCTTTGTTTTCATTTGTTTTTAGATTCCTCATATAAGAGACAACAAATGCTATTTGTTTTTGTCTGCCTGAAAAATGCATTCAAAGTCTACCTTATATAGTCATGGATAGCAAGATTTCCTTTTTTGCACGTGGTTGAATAATATTCCATTTTCTTTATCAAATCATCCATTGCTGGACACTAGCTTGATTTTTTTATTTTTTCCCAAGTTATGTACATAGAGGTAAAGCTTGTTTACAACATCGATCTTCTTTGGTGGTTGTATGTTTAAACATCTACAAATGTATGTTTACATATCATATGTGGGTATTATAAATATTTTTGCAGTGAACATGGGTAGTGCATATATTTTTTCAAACTAATGTTTTTATTATCTTCAAATAAATACCCAAAAGTTGAATATCAGGATCATATATTAGTTCTATCTCAATTTTTTCAGTAATCTTCATATTGTTTTTTATTTATTTTTTGTTATTATTTTTTAAATTTTATATATTTTTACATCATTTTTCATTTTTGCACAATGTATGCATTTTCTTCTTGGTTATAATCCCCAAACAATTCTGACCTCCCCCCTTGTTTTGATCCTATTCCCTCTTCCCCCACCACCCGTAGTGTGTCTCTGGTTTGTAGTTGCTTGTTGATTTTGATTTTTACTTTATTATAATTAGTCTTTTTCCTGATCCCTTATTTAGGATTCCTAAATTCCTGCTATGAGTGAGACCATCCTGTATTTTTCTTTTTTTTTTTTTCTGGTTTATTTTGCTGAACACGATCCCTTTCAACTCCATCCACGTTGCTGCAAAAGGCATGAGTTTACATTTTTGATTGCTGAGTAATATTCCATTGTTTATATGTACCACATCTTCTTGATCCAGTCATCTATATTTGGGCATTTGGGTTGTTTCCATAGCTTAGCTATTGTAAATAGTGCTGGTATAAACATAGGGGTGCAGGTGCCCTTTTGAATTAATGTTTCTGTGATTTGCCTCCCACTTTGTTCTTTCTCAATATTTATTTGAATGTTCAGGGCTATTATGTATTGTATATACATTTTGGGGCTAGCATATGAAAATATAATTATCATTGGTAAAGGTAACGATAATATAAAATTTTGTAAAGTAGGATAATGGTTTATATATCTTGTAGATATATCTAGAATGAAATTTTAAAAAGACAAAATGAGTAAAAATAGCTACTATAATTTGTTAATGGATTCACAAGTTAAAAGATGAAAAATGTGATATTAAAAACATAAACATGTGTGGCAGGAAATAAAAAACAGACTGCAATTGAACTTCAGGGCCTCCCCTGGTGGCGCAGCAGTTGAGTGCTGGGCTGCGAAGCTGCCTGTAGCCTCTGCAGCCAGCGCCAATTCGATCCCCAGCCGCCAGCGAGGGTCCCACATGGCATGCAGACCTCTCCTGCTGCGCTCGCTGCTCCCCTCAGCAGTGTGCTTCCGTCCTTCTGGCTGTTCTGCTTCCCGCTCTGGCTCTGGTGAATTCTCTCACCCTCCCGCACTTCTGACTGTGCCCAGTGCTTGTATAAATAAATAAATAAATGAATGAATAAATAAATAAATAAATAAATAAATAAATCTTAAAAAAAAAAAAAAACAAAAAAAAAGACTGCAATTGAACTTCAATCATTTGCAATTTAAAAGACATTTGTAAATATAAGTTATTTTATGTAAACTCTTATTATAACCAAGAAGCCCACACCTATAGTATACATAAAAGATATAGAGAACAGAATATAAGCATCAATGCAAAAACAACTCATCAAATCACTAGATAGCAAGATGAAAGAAACAGAAAATACAAAACACCCTAAACAATTAAAATGGTAATAAATACATATATGCAATAATTATTTTAAATATAAGTAAACTAGATTTTCCAATCAAAAGGCATAGTTGCTGAGTCAATAACAAACACCATATGATTTCATTTACATGTGGTAGGTAAAGAAACAAAACAAATAAGTGAACTTAACTACATAAACTTTTAAACTATAAGATCAAATTATTGGTTACAAAAGGAAATGGGGTTTGATAAATCAAGCAAAATGGGTCAATTTTATGAAGTATAGAACTAGACTTTTAGTGGTATACTTAAGTAGTACATGCAGATTGTTGATTTATTATGATGCACACCTGAAACTTGCATACTGCTTGAGTGCAATTTTTCTTTAATAACAAAATCCATTTATATATTACCTACAAGAGACTCATCCTGAATGTAAGGACACACATGAACTAAAAGACAAGAAATGGAAATCAATGGAAACCAAAAGAAAGGTCGAATAGTTGTATTATATGAAATAGAGTTTGAGACAAAAACTATAACAAAGAGAAAGAAGGTCATTACATAATGATAAACAGTTTATTGTGAATTGTATACCCCACTATTTCTTCAAGTTTGCTGATCTTTTCTCTCCTTTTGGGAACCCAATAAAGTGAATATTGATTCACTTGCTCTTGATCTATAAAACTTATTTAATTCCTTTTTTTTAATCCTTTTTGCTACCCTTATCCGATGCCCTATACTCAAATTTCCTGCTCTTGTATTAGGCTTTATATAGTATGCTGTTGAACCCCTCTGTTGTATCTGTCAATTCAGTTATTTATGTTCTGCAACCCTGATATCTGATGCATACTTACTAATGTTTTTTATCCTTGCTGAATTCTCACTTTGTTCATGCCTTGTTCTCCTCATCTGGGTGAATATATTTAAGACTATTATTTTGACCTCTTTATTGTTTAAATTCCTTATCTCTATTTCATTAAGGTCTTTTCTATTTCATTAAGGTCTTTTCCTGATGCTTTTATTTTTTTCATCTGGAACATTTTTATTCACGCAGTTGGTTTCTATTCATTGCATAAAATAGCCATTTCTCCCAGTCTTACAGGATGGCATTGCTTACGATACACATCTTTGCTTTTCAACCCTACTGTAGCTCTTTATTTTTCTCCAGATCTTTGTAATTTTTTTTTTAAAGATTTATTTATTTATTTATACAAGCACTGGGTACAGTCAGAAGGGCGGGGAGGGTGAGAGAATTCACCAGAGCCAGAGCGGGGAGCAGAACAGGCAGAAGGATCAAAGTACACTGCTGAGGGGAGCAGCGGGTGACAGGAGAGGTTTGCGTGCCATGTGGGATCCTCCTCCGGTGGCCAGGGAGCAACTGGGGATCGAACCGGCGCTTCAGAGGCTGCAGGCAGCTTCGCAACCCAGCGCTCAACTGCTGCACCACCGGGGAGGCCCCGATCTTTGTAATTTTTTAAGCAGCCTACTTTGTTTTCAGTGGCTCGGAGTGTTTCAATGCCACTGTCCCAAAGTGGAGAATCTCAGTCAGTAACTAGATTCAGACTGAACCAGACCTCTTCAACTTAGCCCAGTGAACTCCTATGAGAAGTGTAAGATAATAAATTAGTGCTGTCTTACAAAAAAAGTTTATAAGAATTTGTTAAAGCAGCAATAGAAAATTAATACACCAGATTTTTTCCAAATTTGTTGATGGTGATTTTGGCTGAAATAATTATTTGTTGTCTAGACATATATTGTATTTTAGAGTGTTCAGAGCGTCTTTAGCTAAACCAGCTAGATGCTAATAGTAACCCAATTTCTGTCTAATTATGACAATTAAAAATATTTGCAGAAGTTCCTAGCAAGAAATTTATTTTGGGGGGCCACCCTGGTGGCACAGGGCTTAAAGTCTCAGTGCTATCAAGCTACTACCAGCCACTGTGGCATGAATTCTATCCCTGGCCAGGGAGCAACCCACATATGGTGCAGTAAACCTATATAACATAATATAGGTTTTTGCTGGGTATAATTACAAATCAAACATATATATATATATATATATATATATATATATATATATATATATATATAGCATTATGTTCCCTACTAAAAGGACAAATTGTATCCTTCATGATAAAATTCACCTCTATTACCTGATTTAATACCTCACCCTTCTGGAAACCAAAAATGTACTACTACAGTTTAAATGTGAACTTCTGCTTTATTTAGTTAATTTGTTTTGTTTAGCATGTACTACATACAAGTGAAATCATATAGTGCTTATATTTCTCTATCTGACATAGTCCACTAAGCATAATATCCTATAGTTCCATCCATGTTGTTGCAAATGGCAGTATTTCAGCTTTTTATTATAGCTAAGGACTAATCATCCATTGTTTGTGTGTATGTGTATCTTCTTTATCCAATCATCAGATCACAGCCACTTACATGGATTTCAACAATTTACTATTGTAAATAATACAGCAATGAATATGGGAGTGTATACGTGTTATCCTGTTCTTTAGGACAACTTGATTACATAGAATTCCTATTTTTAAGTTTTGAAGAATCTCTATATTGTCTTCCATAATGACTGGATCAATTTACATTCCCACCAACATCTATACACATCCATTTCAATACTCGTATCTTAGAGCTACCCAGATCTGTTACAGTCTCCAAACTTGGCTTGCAAGGTGTAGGAGCCCAGGAGCACTGCAGTCTCAGAAGAACAATAAATCTCATCACTGAGAATTCTTTCCTTGACTTTTAAGGAGAAGGGTTTCTGGATCATAACCTGGATGAATTTTTCAGAAGCATTCTTTGGGTAGAACTTGTTTTGGAATTTGAACTGAAGAGGATTCTTCTTTCTGATCTCCTGGGAAGACACCATTTTATCAAGTTTCAAACAGATAGGAAATCCTTTATTATCCACATATTGGAGGCAGAAATAACACTCTTTCTGAAGACGAATAGTCTTAACCACCTGATTAAAAAAAAAAAAAAAACCACCTTCCTCCTCTTTTTGACTAGATGGAAAACTCTAGCTTTCCACATCCATGGTAGTAACTCAGACATTGATTGGTTTTGACATCTTCAGTTCTGTTGAATTTTCCTTAATTCTAGTAAATATGGGAATTCTCAGCAGCAGCTAAGAAAGCTTTCCCTTTTTCTGTGTTTTCTTGTAGCTCTGATTTTCTTCATGATAGCTATTTTGAAATTTTAGGAAGATATAACTTCCTAAGGAAGACATAACTAGGAAGATATAACTTGATTATATAGAACTATATAATCATTAGGAAGATATAACTTAGGAATTTATATCCTTCCTAAGATATCCATTAGAAAGATATAACTTCCATGTCTTTGAATGTGGCTTCAGGACAGAGGTCTTTTCCTTGTCATTTCATATTATCTTCAGGTCCCAAGGTGTCTAGTACTACAATTTTTTACCTGCACATTTAGCTATTTTACCACCTTTTAAATTATCCCTGACTTTTTAGTAAAATATGGATCCACAACTTTGAACTGAGATTCTTAACTTTTCCTTTTACAACAAATGGTTCCATTACTTTTTTTTCCTTGGTAACTGATAGATGCTGCAGTGATTAAGTTAAGTGGGAGATTGTGGATGAGCATATGCCATGGCTGTGGTGAGATGGAAGGACCCATACTGTTTTGGAGGTATTAGGGTACAGCTGGTTCACCTGTGCCCCTGCTGATTCTCCTTCTATTTAGAGTCCCAGACGTGAGGCTTGGCATTTTATCTTCTGTTTTTAAATGGTATGGTACAATTGAAAATCCTGAGGGATCTGTGCATTCTTTATAGACCTCATTGCTGCGATTTTATCTGATGAGGAGCATCTCAGCTCCTCCACTTTGGGCTTTACCTGAGTCAAGGATGTAGAAGACCATATGATCTGTCATCCACCACTCCCAAGTTCCTTTTGTTGGACAAGAAGCCCTGCCACCTTTATGAGTCCCTATCCACCCAATTTCCATCACACAAATAATGTGGATGATCTATGTCCCTTCTAATAATTCTTTCTTGATCTCTAATAGGAAGGCACACTTTAGTCTCATTACCATGCTGTGGATTTTTTTAGTGGTGTCCTATTCCTGAGTAAGTGTTAGCTGTGCCTTTCTGTGGGAGAAACATCCTCTATTGAATGTCCTCTATTGCCATCTTAGTATACATAAATTAACAAAAGCAAGAATACTATATCTGAAATTTGAGAATTAGGCAAACTCCCGATCATGCAGGGCTTTGAAGATTTTATCTGGGTATGGTAGACATGTAGAAGTCTAACCAAATCTCCTTCACAGAAGAACTTGTCAACCAATCCCTGCAGGGGCTGCCTCAGCTGCAGTCCAAGGTCATCATGCTGAGCCCACGGTCATGCATATCTGTAACACCATTTATCCATTAAATGAACAAAGTTAATGTCTAACCATGTGGACCTTCCCCCCCCCTTTTATAGGGGTTCTGAAGGGAATTTTAAAATAGCATAATTTCATTATTGGATTAATTATTAAACAACTTCACCTCTTTCATTCTAGAACAGGGTAGTCAATGTGTCTTCCTTATACCAGTAGCATTTATATAGCCTGGGAACTTATGAAAATGCCAATTTCTAAGCCCCACTTCAGGCTTACTGATTCAAAATTGGCCCCACAATCTGTCTTAATATGTTCACTTTGTGTTTCTAATCTGGTTTGAGAGCCACTGGGATGAGCTTGAGTTAACCACTGCTATCTTCTACCATTCTAAAAAAAACAAAGTCATATGAATTTTGTTAAAACTAAGGCCTATGGGATTCTTTATGAGAAATATCTGGAACAAATCTTGTGACAAGTAATTCCTTAATGTCCTTCACAGAAGTATAATGCTGTAACAACTTGACATGCCCAGGTTGAAGACCATCTGCTTAATCATTGTAAAGCTACAAAATATTCAAAAGAATCCCATTCCTAAACATATTCCCATGTAACTTCATTGAACTGGGGGATTTTCTGATGCTTCACATATACTTGGATTTCTGGAAATATAGGAGTCATATTTTCTAAATGTCAGCCATGGAAATAAGAGAGGATGTAGTGACAGATTTCAGAATGCTCAGTTTAATACTCATTTCACTGTAAATATTTAAAGAAAACTTAGCATAGTAAAAGACAAATAGAAAGTTAAGTAATTTGTAGCCATAATGACTCTAGTATTCACTCACTTCATATTATAAAATTCAATAATATGTCTTCCATAAAATAAACAATACATGTACTTCTTCTGGAGGGTAATTTTTTTAGTGGGTTTGTCTCTGACAAAGTAACCAGGACTAAAATAATACAGTGTATAATGGAGAAAGCTGTACCCAACTTTAACTTATTCACTTGCAGTATTTTCAGACTGTAGAGCAGTTCCTAGCAGTTGTAACAGAAAAGGCTAATGTCTAGAGCAAACAATAACTAAATCACTGTATAATGAATGTGTGCGTGTATGTATGTATACATGTTTTCATCTCATTCTGAGTTTTTTAGAGATTTCCTTCAAAGGAGTCCCTCTAAAGCCCAAGCTACTCCCATAATGTGATCATGATTTTGTGGCTACAAAGTCAATTTATTTGCTTTTCTCTACCTGGAAGAAACATGAAGACTTCAGAATAAGGTGACCATGTGATTATCCACTTCACTGTAGAGGCGACATATATAAATTCAGTTCACAATCTTGGGCCATAACTAGTCACATGATGAAGTCCAGATAGAGTCTGGATTATGTCTCTTATTTAGTGACTAAGCATGAATAGGTGGGAGTCAGCTAGCCATCACTGAGCCTCCATTTTCTGAGTCTCAGTTTTCATACTTATGGAACATAAATGTTGTACTGGGCAGTTACAAAATGAATTTTGTGCAAAAAGGAAAATTCTACAACCTAAAAGAAAAATGTCTATGTAGGAAAGTTATGATTTATGCCATTTCTTTTCTCCTTTTATTATTTTCATTTCACTTTCTAATTTTCTTCCATAGCTGTCTCTAGAGCCAGCCCTCATGTTATTTGCTCTGGATATTCCTTGAAGCTAATTACCAATTAATCCATTCACAAATATCAGAAGGTAGGTAAAAGTATTACTATATTATAACAGTACTTACATATTTCACTGGAATTTAAAAGACAAAGTTATATTTGAAAGTGAGTTTTAATGAACTACAGCCAGTAATAATCTTATTGGAAGATTATTTATAGGAGCCAGTGAATTTAAATATCCTTAATTCAAAACAGGTAAATGACTACCTACTCCCAAATATGAACCCTAATCAAAATGTTTTTGTTAGAGCAGACAATACAATGGAAGGGGAATTCAACTAGTATGTGGCTGGTATCATACCTATATTTGTAAGTTACAAATATCATGCAGTGTGCAACACTTCAGATTACTTTTTCTAAAAAAAATTACTTAAATCATTAGCAATTTGGCAGAAAACTAAAGGAGATTAGTTCTATATTCTTCTGATATTTTTTCACTGGAAAACTTCAAAAGTATGCTTTTTAAAATAATATTTTCCCCAGAAAATACTTAAAGGTACTCAGGGAATATTAAAAATATGCAAATTAAAGTCAATATCTTGATATACTTCTTTTGTGATAATAGTATTTTGTCAAACAGAAAATGAAAAAAACAACGTGACAAATCATCAAGAAAAATAAGATTCAAACACTGTTAAATCTATTTCTGGAATCTCAGTCAAGTAATTAACTGCTGGAAAGCACACACACACCACTGCACAACCACATAAACCACACACTTAGGGATAAATTGTGCCAAAGAGAGATGAAAACAGATTTAAGCAAGAATAACAACAATGAGAATTGCATGTGGTATTGAGAACTAAAAGCCTTAACAGTTCTACATGAAGCATCTGTAGCATGAAGAAACAAGAGTATTTACATATAGACAGTCTGCTTACATACAATGATCACATAAGTAAATTTCTACATTATGCTGCAAATGTCATGCAAGAAATACAACTGTCTGATTGATATGCAGAATGTTTGCCAGGATGGTGACAGCCAAAGTAAGTTCAAAGTCACAGGAAATGTTGTCATCAGCCTAGTGTAAAAATGTACAATTACTTGCTATTCTCTTTCTGTTTAAAGGTGACTACTACTATCTTTTCCCTAGGCTACTTGTTCACTGTAGCTTATTATCATTACAAAGTATTAAAATGGATTAGCTTTTCCATATTGTGTTCATATTGGGAAGGGCATGTTTTAGACAGCTCACTGACAAGGTTTTTGAAGAAAGCATTTATTGCTCCACTAAAAATTACCAGGCAGCTTGTTTTTTGAGAATAAAAATTTCTAAATTGCATACTTCCAAATTTCCCTTTCCTGATAATTTCATCTAATATAAAGAAACCAGAGCAAAGAAGTGAGCACTATCTAATTAATATCTTCTAATGCCCAACTAATGTCAAGCATGACTCCAATTTATAACTGAACTATATATTTTTTTTACATTGAAAAATTCAATTACATTTACTGACAGACTTTGAAATGCCACATTATTTATATTGGCAAACTTTGCAGGCTCACAGTATATTTATTAACATTCTTTCCACAGCATAAGGCATATATACAATACAGATCACTGCATTCTTCATTTTTTAATCTTTCAAAGTGATATGTATATCTACCAGAGCAGCAAGGGGCTGCTTCAGCCTAAGAGAGCCAAAAGACCAAATAGAGGCAGACATTAATGTGCCCTTCCTTTTAATTCTCCAGATAAAACAAGGTAACCTTGACATTTCACTATTCTCTCTGGCTCCTGATTCCTTTTACTCATTCTTTCTCCAGTGTGGTCCCCCTCAGCCCCTCCCCACCCAATCTCAGTTCCTACATGCATACAGTGCAACCACAGGGCCCTCCTGCACACATCAACAACTTTGAGCTGTGAAGAGGTTCAATTGCCACATTGGTGACTCAGTTGCAATGCACAAATCATTTACTGGGATAGCTTGAGGACATGACAATGACAGAGAGACATCTGTTGGGTAGATGGGAGGCAAAAAAGGGTTATTCACAGCTGGTGCATTAGTCCTGCTAGCCACTAGGCCACTGCAGTGTCCCTGTCCTCTGGTTTCCTTCCCCTTCTTTCTCCCTGCTCCCTGCTGTCAGCTGCCAAAAGATATCTGTTCTCACCCTTTGCTGAATGAAAAGGTGCTAATGCATGACTTCAGGATATGTCAGAACATACAGTACTTACAAGTGTTTGGAGATGCAGCCAACCTGACCATCGGGAAATGAAATGAGTAACTAAAGAGCGATTTTCTTGAAAAGTAGAGGGGAAAATGGTCAAGGACTATTTGTTTTCTTTACTGTACACTGGGGTTGAGGTGTTGAGGATGAGACCTTCTTTAATTTCACGCCACCACTCCATTTATCATTCCCTGTACAAGATGTCCTGTATCTTTTGTAATTCTGAATATTCTAAGAAAATAATTGTTCTACAATGTGGTATGGACTTATACTACTATAATATGGTCTTGGCAAATATACCAATTAACATAAAATATAAACAACTCAAAATAATTATAGGAGTCCTCTAGGAATCCTACTTTACATTTTCTTTTTATATGCTAAAGATGGAGAGAATAAATTAGAAATGAAAGATATTTTATCTCACCCATCTTAGCCTTAATCAGATGACTCATTGCTAATGCAATATTCAAAGGTTTATCTCTTCTCAGCTAGCACCTATTAGGTAAAATCCACTCACTCACCAATAAGACAGAGGAATTCCTCTCAAAACTGCCAAAATCTGAACACCACCTTTAACATCAGAAATCTATACTCAAATCTCCAAATACCAAATCTGATGGTTCAGATGAGAGTTGGTTTATCAAAAGAAACTACATACAATGCTGGATCAGTGATATAAACAATGACTTATGCTACTAAGAAAACAATATTTCACACACACACTAAAATCTCACAGATCTAAAATGAGCACAATTTAAAAGATGTAGTGCAGGATTTTCATTGGGCAAAAACACCTGCCAAATATAATACACAGAATGGACTTTCCTATAGAGTCTATGTTTTCAGCCCTGAAAAACAATTCTGAAACACAAAATCACAACACTAAATTGGTTGTTATTTATTCTCATAATATTTTTGTGACTTTGGTTAAAAAAAAAAATGAAGAGTTTACAAGAGAACTCAAAAAATAAGGTAAATTGAGGTCTGATTACCCCCTTTTAGTTAGTTTAGATGCTCAGCCACATACACAGAAATTTTAAAAGAAAAAGTGAAGTTCCTTCATAAATAATAATTCTTACTTCCTAAAATCAAATGAATCTTCTTGCACACATTTAATATGCTAGGTTAGAAGCTTAAATACAATTTAGTTTTCATGTACAGATTGCCATATTTCAATTCTATTTTGAAAGTATAGCAAGACCATCAAATTTATTCCATTAATTTTGCATTAATGTATTTTCTACTGTGTTTTTCTAAGTTGGGGATATTTTTTTTGTCTTTTCAAAGAAAAATCTAAAATTATTATTATATTATTAATTTATGATAAATTAGTCTATTTCTGCATATTATATAAACAAACAATTGAGCTATACAAAGAATTGAACTGCTAGGATTTATAAAACCAGTAAAATTACTATTTTACAGTGAAGAAATTACTGGCTAAGTTGTTATTATTTTTGTTCTTAGAAATGCCTCAAAAATGCTTTTTCCAAGTGACCACTGTTTAGGCCAACAGATTGGATAAGTTGATCTGCCAATCCACTAAGGTACTTCATGAAAGAGAGATAGAATATATAAGTACAAGTACACAAATTTTGGGCCACCATGGTCTCTAAATAAGCTAAAGATAAGAATAAACTGAATACATGAGTTATATTAAAGGGAAGAAAGCCATTTGTGTGGGGAAAAGGACACCTATAAATGAAAATGCTGAGAGGGTAGAAACAAAACATTAACAATGAAACATGACTGCTCATTAACAGGCCTGCACTGAGGTCCATGAAGGGGTCTCGGGTCCAGCCCCAGTTGTGATTCCCAACCCTGCTACATGTCTTGTTCTTTCCAGGATAGCTCTCATCTTGTAGCAATACCTGCTTCCTCCTCTTCACCTCTGTCACCAAGAACTTTAGCTTTGAACGTTCTTCTACTATTCCCTTACCTCTCTACTATTCAACTATTCACTTTCTCTTCAAGGCAGGTTTTTATTCAGATCCTACATATAACTCCTTTGTATATAACCAGTTCTGCTCTCAAGCTTTCTCTATGTTCAGTGACAGGTTAGGAGAAACTGTACCAGTGTGAGTCATTAAAGGAGACTTTTTTTTTTTTTTTTTTTTTTTTGCTGCTAAGTGAGCTGACTTGTTTCCTATATCCTTCCTGTATTTTGTCCTCATGATCATTTTTATCAGAACTGTTATTCTCTTTGCTCACAGGCAACTTGATTTCCTTTATATATGCAACCTTCAAGGTAAGTGAGAATGAAACTAATTAATTAGTATGTTTGATTTTCTATCTTTAGTGTCTTCCAAGGAAATATAACTAGTGTTGATATATGAAGAGGTAGATATATTAACCACCTTTATGTGCTGTTGAATCCTTTTATATTAATTACTCTTCTGCCTTATGTTTTATTCATATATGAAAACTGTTTGCATTAGCACATACTTCCCCAATAAAATTATAAATAAGGAAGGATAGAAATGCTGTATACCAAATGAAACCTAGTGTTACATTAACTTTTTTGTTCAAATTAGTAGTTGCTAGTAGTATTTATAATATCCTAGCTCTTTTTAAGTAAAGACATGTAAATATACACTAAACCATTCAAAATATTTTTGTCACACAATAAAAATGGCAAATTTGATTTGTAATTCTGAAAACCTATCTACATACTTCTATGAAATATGTTTAGAATTTGTGGTTCTGACATGAGGAAATATTTTGCAGAGACTATCATTTTTAAAGCAAGTAAAGTACATATAAGTGCCCTATAAACTTTATAAAGTTAGAGAAATGTAAGAGAGCAAGTTACATCTCTTTTTCTTGATAGAACATTATAAAAGCACAAAATAGAAGGATCCTGTGGGAGCCTGATATAGTCAAGACTTCTAAAAAAGTAAAAGATAATTTCTTGAATGTTCTTCCTTTTTAGAGCAAAAGAATGAATAGCATTCTCAAATCCTGTAATTTGCGCGGCTTCTACCATTTAAACTTGTAACATAATCTGTGCTTCTTCATAAACTGTGATTGACAGCTTAATGGAACATCCTGGTTCTCTGCCTTACTGGATGATAACTGTAAATAGTGTAGTTATCACAAGGTAACACCCTAACATTACTGGGTCTTCCTGTATTCTTTCACAGTAATGAAATAAACTGATATATTTACTTGCATGAATGCTTGTCAGGAAACTCAATCTAGATGTTTGAAATTCTTGTCTTTAACTTGGAGACTTCATAGCAGAGACACCTGGTCACCACAGGGATTCATATTAAGTATCAGGTGTGTAACAGAATTCTTCCTCATGTTGTAAGGAAAGAGAAGGAGTTGCTATTCTGAACTATTTTACTTCTGGAACATATTTTTATGAAATCACCACAGTCCAGAATTCTCAGTGTGATTTTTCCTAATGTTGGACAAAATCCAATGTCCCATTGTTCACAAAAAGAGATGAAAAGAACTAAAAGAAAATGATGCCAGCTTTCTCTGCCTGGGCCAGACCCAGATCCTACCCTCTTTGGACATTTGGAAATTATTTCTTTTGGGGAATCTTTATAAAAGTAGAATGTATGGTGGAGGATAGAAACTAGTCATTTGAAGTATGTGTAGATGGGAAATATACTTTATACCTGAAACCTATAAGATTATAACCAATATTACTACAGTATAAAATTGTTAAATATCTAAATACTAACTCCATCTTTATTTTCCTCTCCTAATCCTGAAATAAAGAAAGCCTCTTGCAGAATAAGTCATTAAGCACAAGCAGAGGCAATAAAAGGGAAAATGCATATTTATCTGTTTCTTCAAAAATTCCATCATACCATTCAGAGCATAAAAAAGACACACTTATGAAACACTTGTGTGAAAATATTTATAAACAAAGTCTACAAAATTTTCCAACTCAAAGAAAAAAAAGACCAACATTAATATTTTTAAAATGGGCAACATTTTTGAAAATAAACTTCACAAAAACAGAATGTTGATGACCCAATAAGCACATATAAAAGTGTTCAGCTTTACATATCATCAGGAATATATAATTAAAACTACAGTAAAGCACCACTATACTTGAATTACTAAAATTGAAAAGATGCATAATACTAAGTGTTGACAAAGATACAGAAAGAATGCTCACACTCTCATACTTCACTAGAAGAATGCAAAGCTTTGATTGATAGGTGTAGTGTGGTAATATATTTGAAGAAGTGTGAATTTATACCCCTAAATTATAAACAGTGTCATAATGCAAAGTGACCTCAATTAAAAATAATACAGTTCAAATAAAAGCTTACAGGAAGATATTTATTTCACTATTATTTGTATTGTTTGTTATAGCAAATAAATGGAAGCAAGCACTTATTATGGAAATATTTCCAACATGCAGTTTTGAGTTAAAAGGTTAATGAAAAAAATTCCACAGGTTATTCAAGAAAGAAAACAGTTTGGCAATTTCTTATAAAGTTAACCATGTATACACCTGTGTAATTTATCTATTCTGCTATCAGGTATTTCCCAAGAGAAATAAAAACACATATCTACAAAATACCTGTAGAAATATACCAGCTTTTTTTTTTAAAAAAATAAAACTGGAAACAACCAAAATGCCCATGAACTTACAAATAAAGATCTATCTATACCATCAAATACTAAAAGAGAAAAAAAAGTACAATTAAATATGAAAAAAAAACTAAAAAAGGAAAAAATACTAAAAAAAGAAAAACCTGGATGAATCTCAAAATCATGTTATATAAAAGAAGGTCTCCATAGTCTTTCTCAGATTAAGGGAATTCCAGTATATCCTCAAGATACTCTTAGAATATTTATTTACATCTTGACTGCCACCAGTTCTAGGCTGTTTTCTTTATGTTGTTTTTCCTAGCTCTTCTCTCCTAGGTCAGTATCTGGCAGCTTTAAATTTTAACATCAAATTTAAATGAAACAGTTTGTCCTGAGTTTCTCACATAGTTCCTTATCTCCCTCATTAATCGCCATAGCACCAGGCACTATAGTATTAGCTTTGGATAGGCAGACTCAGATCCTGAAGACGGATGGATAGCACATTTCATTTACCTGATCATCTAACTGGTTATTTCCCCAGGAATGGGCTACTCAAGATCAGGATTATTATTGGTTTCATTTGCCTATTGTCTGGCATTTCCTAAATCATCCAGTACATGCGTTATCTTTGATTAACTAATCAAAGAAAAACTAAAATGAACCACACAATATATGCCAAAAGTAGAGCTTAATGATAATGATTATTTTCGTTTGTTTTTTCGACAGTTACCCTAGTTAACAGAGCGATTGTAAGAGACAAACTAACACAAATTTTCTAATTATTTATCAAAGTATACTTAAATTACATGTGTTTCTAAAATTACATGTGTTTTAGGTCCCTGAAACTTTCCGGGAAATGAAAGAAACTTTAATTACTTTGGTTTTAACTTTTCTTTCTTAATTACAATTGAAAAATGAGTTACCTCTTAACTTTTAAGATTACAGACAAGTTTACATATTACTAAGCAAAAAAAAAGTATAGATAAATGAATTTAATTTTAATACTGACAAATAGCTTGTTAATTCTAAATATTTTATAATAACCTTGGTTTAATTTAATTTTTGAGAAATATAGTGAGACTGATTGAAGTGATTGATTCTAGTTTGTAGGTAGGGAGAAGAAATTAACTTTTAGCACAGAAGGCTGGTGATTCCTTCTAGTATATATTTACAAAGGAAAAAGATAAACATGCTTATAAAATATTTGAATATTTGATGTTTAAATGATTGCTCAGTATATAAATTTCAGTAAAAAAATTAAGTTAGAACACTCATTAATATATGAACAGTAAGCAGTTTGTACTGAGAGTAGTGGACTTTAATGATTTTATTAATAGTTTCAATACCTCTTCAAATTTAAAATATTGGGGGGGGAGTATATTAACAAAATACTATTCAATGGGTCTTGGTTAAGAATAATACACTCCTAAATACAAACTCTAAAATTGAAAAATAAAAATGAGTTAAAATTTGTGTTACATTAATACAAATTACTCATTAAAATGTTTAAGACCAGATCTTAAGTATTTCTGTTTTGTAGTTCTCACAGAGCATTTTTTTGGATAATAATCATTCAACATGTGTTTATTAAATAAATTATTCAGTTGCACTGAAATTTAGTTGATTGAATCATGCTAAAATAAATGGGTAATTTTGTAGACTAAAATTTTCTTGTTGTAGAGAATTATCTATTATAATATAGCCTGTGGCATTTTGTGACAATAAATCTCATAGAAACATTATTTCAAAGATCCTCATTTATGTAGACCACTTCCTGAGTAATTCTCTCCATGAATATTGGAGTCATTTTGATGAGATAGATATATGGTTCAGTGTAGGGCTACTTGAGTTACCTCTGAGAAAAGTTTCAGCAGAGTTCCCCTTCCAGCAGCAGGAGGCATGTTTTTTAAGGAGATGAAGACATTTGATTATTTCTAAAAGGGCAGGTTTTTTAGAGAAAAAAGGAAAGAGAAAAAGATGCTTGCACAGCACAAGCTGCCTCTGAAAGGGACAGGTTTGTTAGAAGAGACACCTGCATTGACACAGGTGGGCAGTCTTGGGATAAGAGCTGCATTTTGTGGTGCAGAAATTGTTCTCATAGAGTGTTCCACTTTGGGGAAAGGGCTCATTCCTTTGTGGAATTGTTACCTATTATTGCTAAATTCATCACTTCTATATTAAAGTAAAACAGGTGATTTTCTGTGGTGGTCCTTAATCTCCATGTCCTCACCTCAGATCACACCTGGGATATTTTGTATAGCAATCCTTTGTATTAACTAACAATTCCCATATTCCCATCTGTGGTCTCACTTAAGGATTTTTCATTTCTATAAGCTCGCTTAACGATGATGTTAATCGTTACTACCTTCTTCTCCAGTTTCTGGTTTTGTGATGTCTCCATCCCAAATTATATACTCTCAGCCTTCATCAAATATTTCTATTTGAGAAGTTTGAAAATTAATTATATATAATAAGAGTGGTAAAAGGAAATTGGGATATTTAAATGAATCCTGAAACCATCCTTAGTAGTAATTTAAAATACATAAAGATAACAAGTGGTAATTTTAAAATTCTACTGTGAAAACAAACCCAAAAAAATAACATGACTCAAATTTATTTTGGATATAAGAAATATATTTCTGATTATAAGGCACAAGTTGACAGCAAAATGAATTCTGAAGGAAATCTTTGAATTATTCATAAAAAAGATTTTTGTGTTTTCGTTATCATAGCAGCATCTGGAGACTTTATTTTTGCATTAGATTTCATGAACATTTGTCACACTTTTCTAAGACCATGAGACTAAACTATCCAGTCTTTCTTCATGGACTCAGAAAGGCATGAGAAACAAGAGAACACTTCTCTTTGAGGACACTTCTCTGTCAATTACTATGACTCCACATTGGAACCTTGCTGCCTTCACAGAGTCTCCAGTTCAACCTTGGGTTACCCTCTTTCTACCTGCAACAGCTTCTAACTCTGGCCTGTCATACTCTTGGCCAATAGTGCGTTCTTCTACAGACCAGAACCACCCACATCCTATATAAAGTTGTGTGGCAAGCTCAATTTTTCTGTGAAAATCATGTTCTCTTTGAGGAGTCTGAAGGTTGTCATGGGATAAAAGGATTCTCCTACTCTCCAGCTCCTTTCTTTTCTTCTCCTCAAGTTGGAGGTAGTAACTGCCTTTTCCAATGAATCTGCTGTTTTTGCATTCATTAGAGCCCTTTATTCCTCCTCTCAGTAGTTAATCACCTTCTACCAGTAAACAATTCCTTCTGTTAAACTTTCCCTATTTAATTTAATTTAATGTGGATTCAGTCACCTGGTTAGACCTAGGCTGATATAAATATTTAATAACTGGCTCAAGTTTGCTAAAACTTCTGCAGTATAAATTTGTTGATGACATAGCCTCTATATTGAACTGTATCCTTCTTCCATAGGTATAGTTGGTCTGATGAGTTATATGATGCTTAATTGCTAATACTTGTCTCTACAAAAACCATGGGCAGAAGACAATATCAGTTTTTTTTTTTTTTTCTAAAGATTATTTTCTAATTTTATTTCATATGTCATTCTGAGCAAATAGGAGCTACAAAAACATACTTTACTTTTGCAAATGTGGCTATCATTTTCGTAGCACTCTTTCTTACACTCCCACTTACCAACTATTGGTCAAATTCTTTCTTTGGAACCAACATTTGGAGTCTCTTATTCACAGTATACATAGAAAATCATTACTTCTGCTTGCTACCTTAGCAGAATAATTGGAACAAATACATTTTAAGACTCACTCCAAGTGGTTCATTTGCAAGTATAAGGAAGTTGCTAGATGGATTTGGAAGTGCATCTTTTGTATGGCCAACTGTTCTTTTCTTAAAGTTAGTAAAGTTTCACAACTTTGAGGTTTGTGAAAAGAGAAAACTGTAATTTTAGCAGACAGTGTTGTTCTTAGGCATGGACAAACTTGGGTCCCTGCCCAGCTTCCCAACTGTAGGATTGTGCTGTGCTGCAGCTTGCCAGGGCCTCTGTTTTCTGCTAATAGACCACAAGTTTTCTTGTGGGTTTTCTATTGTTAAGTATGATAAAAACAGATCCTTATAGAAAACTCAGTAGAAATGTACATTGCTTATACCAGAAACACTGAAAAAATCTTATTTTAGTGTTCATGGTATTTCTTTCTCTTTCCTTTTTTTTTCCTTTTGGCAAAAAGCACAGGCACAGGCTGGCTCGGCTGGCACCTCAGCTCCAAAAAAAAAGAAAAATGAAAAAGAAAAGAAAAAAAGGGAAAAAAATCAGAAGAAAGGAAAATCAAGGCACAGATGGTACCATACTCAAAGCCTCCATGATGAAAAGTTCTGAGATAGACTACTCAGGGATTGGGCAGCCACCGCTTTGATGAAAGATTCTCCAAAGCTCTCTTCCTCAGTTTAGGTTATAGAGATGGGGTGGGAAACATATTGACAAAGAAAAAAAAAATTGAGTCACCCAAAAGAGAGAGGATGTTATAAAAAAAAATGTAGGCAATATAAAATCCCCCAAAAAACTACTCTAAATGAAAGTGGGAAACAGCCCGAGTTTAGGTCATTTTTTAATTTCTTTTAGGTATAACTTCTCCTAAACAAAAATGATTAATTAAGCAACTTGATTAACCTTTTCATAAAATCTTTAAAAAACAAAGACTATCATAATCATTACTGATACCTAATCACAGAAGCAAGCTTATCATTCTCTATGGTTCTCAGAAGGTTATATGAAGACTCCCTTACCACACTCAACATCGTTTAATGTTAAAAAAAAAAAATGAAATGTTTTAGTCACAACTCTGAAAAAAAACAAAAAAACAAAACTATAGTCAAATTCCAAAACACAGCAAGCACCCAAGGAAATGGAGTAAATCATCTTATAGGCTTTTGCTAAATTACTACACATTGGTAAAATTGAGACTTAGTTCCTAGAAATTTAGTAACTATATCACCTATAAAAATACAATAAATAACAGCAAGTAAAATTTAATTTATGTAGACTAAATATTTACTTTCCATTTTATGATCCCTTTGAAATCTTTCACTTCCGACAGTCAGGATGAATTTGTGATTTTGCACAAAATGTACTCCGAAGAGATGGGTTTCTTTTTAAGAAAATATTTTTTAAAGACTGATAAGGAAACATCAAAGGGCTGTTGGAACAAATGATATTCAGTGTAACTGAGCCATAGGGCTTAATGAACACATTCAACTTCTTAAAACATCCTCCATGTTAGGATCTGTCTACTCTGTCAGATACCCTTCATCTGAATCTAGCACCCCAAAGCAATGTCCATTGCTCTGATATGTCATCCTTGGAATCCAGACCTCAGGATGTCCCTCTCCAGCCATAAGTTGTCTCCTAAAGTCCACATCTAATGCCATTTGCTTAGTCCCATTTCTTCAGGACTTTTTTGAAGTGCTGTGACAATCATGACATGAACCTCCATGAATATGTGCACTCTACTTATAAGATACTACTCATTGTCCTGTTCTCAAAGACATGCTGGAGATACTCCACCTATAAACATACTTCTTACCAAGGGAATCTGAAGCACCTTGGAGAATGATTGGGACGATCTGGGGAAAAGACAACCTTGCATCAATCTCAAATGATAGCATTTTGGGTAATAACCTAAATATACATGAGGCATAAATTAATCAAGGAATATGAATGGAGGGGACTGTGATGGTACAGAAAATGAATACTATATTTAAAGGGCACAGCTTCTGTTCCATTCCACTTCATCATTAATATATAGAATCAGAAAGGATATGCTAGCAGAAAGTTCTGTTTATCAAAACCATCCAGAAATCTAAATTCTTAAATGAATGAATCTTCCAGTTTTTAATGCTGGTTTATTTAAAAACTAATTATGTGACAATCAAAAAATTCTGAAGACTGAATGCAACTTACAGTCATGATTCTTTTAGCAGAAGCTGCCAATATGAAAGGCATTTGACAAAAAGTTTAAGATCTAAATATGAAAGGCATTTGTCTGACAGAAAGTTTAAGATCTAAATATTGCTCATGAGGAGAGGAGATTAAACACCTGACAGACATAAAGGGAGGAGTCCCTAAATTGCAAAGTCATGCAAAAATCCATTAAATCAATGTCAGCACAATGCTGCTCAATGCAATGAAGTGGATCATATTTAGTGAATTTAACAGGCTTCTAAATAATTTAAAAACAAATGGTTAACAAACATTTAAATTTTCCATAAGAATAAGTAGGTTAAGCTTTTTCTTTTTAAAAAAAGCTAAAGAATTATTATGCAAGTTACCTTTGCATTTAATTGTTCCAATGATAACAACCCACAACAAAAAAAGGGAGTAAAAGCTTTTGTTATGGTTGGTGTTTTTTTTGCAGCTTCTAAATGAGGATTTAACAGACCAAATTTTCTTATATGACTCACCCAGCCATATCATGAAGATGTCTTGGATACTATGTTGCTTTTTAATCTTAATGTTTTCCTTTTAATGTCAAATTAAAACTTACATTTGCTTATCTAGTTCTTCAGTAGTATTAAATATGGAGGTAAGAGGTAGAAAGGTTGAGGTGAAACAATGAGGATTAAATACAAGGATTATCAGAAAACAATGTATACACATTATCCAGTATTAGGCTAGAAAATGAATTACTTAATGTCATTCTCTAATAACCTAACAGTTAAAATTGGACCAAAATATACATAAAAATGAAATAAAACAATTGAACAACACTTGATATGGCTCATTATTATTAATGCACTTGGTATTCATTGTAACAGTGCTGGTCATAATAAATTCCTTTGATATTAATGGGAATGTTTCTGGCAATTTCATTATAAAGCAGCTTTAATTCATGTGTCATTAAGGAAAGCAATACCAAAATTTATATTTATTTTTTGTATACTGTACATGATCCCTAATTTTTAGAAGCATTATGACAAAATGATTTTTTTTAAAATGAGGGTGGATAACCCAGACTTAAGACAACTAGAATGAGCTAGCCATAATGTTAAAGTTGAGAGAGGTTTATATAATTGAAATGTTCTATGACATTTGGAGAATACAAGGATTAATGGCTACTGCAAAATTTGAGATATGTCAATATTTAGCTGTTCTGTACTACTAAAACTTTTAAATTTATTGCCATTAACATGGCAAAATCAAAGATCTTCTGAACTTCCCATAATCTGCTTTTGTGGAAATTGGGAGATAAACTGCATGTTTGGCATTTCATTAAAACAATGACTTTGAAATTATTTCCAAGTAATATTTCACTCACTTCCAAAAGTGAAATTGATCTTGTGACAAATATTCTATCTTTTTTAGTGATGGTACTAGATTTTTATGAAAAATATTTAGAAAAGTCAACAAGGAATTTCTTTTTAGAATTCATACATAATATTTTAATAAAAACCTTAAAGATGGCATTAGAAATATACTCAATTACATGTTTACTTTTGGAGGCAACCTGTAAAGCATTGGATAAACTATATAAGAAGTAATGACAACAGAAAAACAAGCAAAATCTACCACCCAATCAACAGGCTCATCTAAGGAACATTTAACCCTTTAGGCAGTTATTCAGCAATGCATAAGCAAGAAATTGACCCCCAACTTCTTAACCTGAAAAATGCAATGTTCCAAAGATTATTCATGGGAGATAGCCTAGAAGTATATGTGTATATATTCTGTTCATTTATTCATTATTTTGGAAATAATTTATTAGATTAAGTTATCTTAAAACAGCAATATAGACTGATTTTTATCTCTCCAAAACTCATTACAAATTAAAAATTGTTCAGATGTAGCTTTTATAAATTTAATTCATATTATTAATTTTCTTGCTATTTAAATAACTCATAAAATAAATTAAAATTATAAAAATAAAAACTCATTAAAGTATTATGAATTAATAATTTTAGAAGGAACTTCCCTCCTTCCTGAAATAATTAAAATACTGAACAAAAAATATAAAAATCACAATTTTAAGACACTGACTATCTGGTAACAAGGATAATTATGTCTGAAAGACAGGAAGCCAAGGGAATCCTAAGCCTGCTCATTTTACTGTCTAAAGGAAGAGTTTTCAACCTACTGCACAGAAAGGGGCAAACTACCTGGGTTTCTGCCAACTTTCTGAGTTGAGGACAAAGTGAATTTAGAGTCAAGAGAAACCAAAGTAGTAGAGAGATAACTATGAAGATAAAGGGAGAAGAGAAAGGGGGATAGAGAGAGAGAAGAGGAGAGATTTACCCAGAGGTCCGCTTTCTAAGGAAAGGCTAGCATTATAGCTAGAGGGCACAATCCCCTGGGCAAATAGAGGATTAAGAGTAAAATTTGCTTTTACCAATGATAGCAGACAAGTGTTGACAAGCAATGAGGAAGGTTATCTCTGAGACTAAGGAAATAAGCTACTGACAGGCATGAAGTGGAGTACTCATAAGTTTGCTGTCTCAGGAATGGGACAAAACTAGCTCTAAACTAGAGTCAGCTCCAACATGAATTACTAAAACTCCGAAAGCACATTTCAAAAAGATCAAATTATTTCTGAGCATCTTAACTGCAATGAAGAAAAAGAGAGGTCAGTGATATTTACGGAAAAAAAATAATAATAATCCCTCTGTCAAAAGATAGAATTTACAGTATTTAGCATCCAATCAAAATTTACCAGGTATGCAAAGAAGCAGATACATATTTATGCATGATGAGGAGAAAAATCAATCAACAAAAATAGACCCAGAAATAACAGACAATAAAATTTGTGAACAAAGCTACTAAAACAGCTATTAGAACTATGCTTGATATGTTTATAAAGGTATAGGAAAAAGAACATTTTAAGTGGAAACAGTGAAAAATTAAAGTTACAAGCCAAACTTCAAAAAATAAATATTGCAATTCCTAAGTTGAAAAATACATTGAATAAGATCACTGGTAAATCAGATACAGCAGCATAAAAGATTAGACAACTTGAAAAAGTAGCAATGCAAGCTATCTAAAATAAAACACAAAGAGAAAACAGAAATGAAAAAGATAATCAGAACATCAATAAGCTGTAGGAATATTTTAATCTGTTTAATAAGCATGCAAATAGGAGTATCTGGAGAAAAGGAGAGGAAAATGGGGGAAAAATTTGATGAGTTTTCCAAATTAAGAGAAACAATATGAACTCATAGATACAGAAATTTCAATGAACTTCACAAAAATACAACAATAAAAAAGAGATAAAAGGTAACAAACACCAAATTGGACAATTAAAAAACAAATGACAAGTTGATAGGTTTAACCTCAGCTATATCAAAAATCACATTAAATGTAAACTACACAAAGACTCAATTAAAAGCAGAAACTGTCATATTTGATGAAAAATGAAGACTCAATATGTTGCACACAAAAGCCCACTTTAAATATAAAAACTAAATAGATTACTATTTGGTCCTTACTAACACTAATCCAAAAGAAGCTTAAGCAAGGAAAATTTCAGAGCAAAGAATAATATCATAATGATAAAGAGGAGTATTTCAAGAATGCAAAATTGATTGAATACTGAAAATCAATGTAATTAGTATGTTCTATCAAAAGGCCAAAATAGGAAAACCCATATGATCATATGTATGTGTGCATATATATATATATATGTAGTTTAACATACACACATGAGAGCATGCACACACACACATACATATGCATACATACATACAAAGAATGAGAGAGAGAGAGAGTATAAACCAAAAATATCCAAAATCCATTCCCATGAGAAACTCTTCTCTGAAACAACATCCTCAGACTAATCAACTTTGAAGACTAATCAACTACAGTCAATATCATACTCAATGGTAAAAAGACTGAATGCCTTCTTTCTAAAGTCAAACAAAATAAAAACGCATGCTTGTACCATTTTTATTAAACATTCAGTTTTTTATAAATCTATCTCCCCGTTTGCTATTAATGAAAATAATAAATTTTAAGCACTATGCTGGATAAAAAAAAATTGTATTAGCTAGTCTAGAGTCATTTTGCAAGGGTAAAACTAATGTAAACAATTATTGCTGGTTTCATTTCTGTACACAAAAATTGAGGTAAGAGTCTCTAAAAACACCAAAATCAGATTAACTGAGGTATTTCATCACAAGACTTAGCACACAGAGGCTTTCATGAGGGCAAAGACAGGCGAGTGAACAGAGCCACTGTTTTATGATTCTCAGTGTTTTTCCATCTTTGTAGAATGAAAATGGCAAGCTGTGTCCTTCTTTTTTCTTTATTTTTACCACTTCAGTTCCTATTGTCACAGACCATGCTAAAAACCCGCTCCTCTTGATTTAAGATAGTCCAAAACAGTACAGATTTTTCCAACTGTCTCATAGTGTAAGTCTTTCCCTTCTTAGAAAATGACACCACTACATATCCAGTTAGTTGCTACTGCCCATCCAATTAATTGCTCAAAGCAAAAACTTAGTAGTTATCCTTTGATTTCTTTATGTTCTTAACATCTGATATTTTTACATCAAATACCATCTACTGTAACAGTCACACTTTCTCACCCGATTGTATTTACCATCTTCTTTATAGTCCTGCTATTATCATCTCTTGCAGCAGCCTTTTCTCTAATTTCCCTTTAATATATATTTGGTTTATGGTAACTCCTTCAGGCAGCTAGCTTCAGTGATGTTCTAAATTGTAAATCATATCATGTGCCTGCTCTGCTTAAAACCAGTCAATGCTTCCCACCTTTTCTAGAATAAACTGTAAACTTACATGAGTTGCAAGGCATGAATTTATTCAGACTCAATCCTATCTTAAACTTCATAATTTTCTTTTCTTCTCCTATTTTCCCCATCCAAACAGGTTTGCTTTCTGTCTTATAAACATATATGCTCTATTCCACCTTACAAACTTCACATTTTTCTGTTCCTTTCACTTGGATAGTTCTTCCCCACATTTTCACATGACTACCATCTGGTCTTACATAGGTTATGCTCCATGAGACCTTTCATTCAGACGAAAGCATAATCTCCCAACGCAACTGACATTTTCTGTCATTTTAGTGTTTAAAGTTTGCATCCTTCTACTTAATACTACCTTGAGGGCAGGATCACAGTCTCTTTCTTCTATGAAAGCATCTGGAGATTGGCATATCCCAAATAAAAATATATTCACTGAGTAGTGGAATAACTGACTCAGGAAAAAACAAGAACAGTATAAAATATAAATGAAGGTATGTTCTCAGTAAACAATATGTAGCATGAAGGAAAGTGAATTTCAAATCTCGGGGCTCCTTATTCTTAAATGAAAAGCATAGTTAATCTATAAAGTTAACGATATATAAGGGGTTGTTTGCCTTCTAATGGCTAACCTCTTCCTGTTTTGTTAGGACTTTACAAATCTGTATATTCTTAAATGAAAAGCATAGTTAATCTATAAAGTTAATGACATATAAGGGGTTGTTTGCCTTCTAATGGCTAACCTCTTCCTGTTTTGTTAGGACTTTACAAATCTGTATTGTAAAGTCATGTTCTCTGTGAGAAGATGAATTGTATGTATAACTATTTGACTACTGGCCACTACTGCATCCTTTATCAACTTACAGAGAAATGAATTAGAGACAAAATAAACTGTTTTGACTCCTTTATTGATGTTCTCCTCTCTTTTGACTCCACCGGACAGAATTCTGTGATGGATTAACCTGAATGAGGTCAGTATTGGCTCCCAGCTATTGATATCCATGCAGGATCTGCACCTTAATACCATCTCAAGAGTAAGGGTCAATGGGAAAGTTCTCTGGACAAATCAAATAAAATAGATTTGTGTTCTTCATCCTCCCTTTTGAAACATATTTTAATGACTTCATAGCCTGTGGATCATTCATTAAGTAAAGTTGTTATTCCATGGCTTGAAAATTAAAGAAGTCAAAAACATCATTAATGTGACTTTTCTTTTGGTTCAGTTTACATAAGTAACAAAGCACATTGGCATGAAGGTGAGTTAATTTCTTTGCCCCACCTCCAACAACAGTCTAGCAACTAGTGAAATGAGGTCTTAAATGGATTAAAAAATAGTTTAGATTCCAATTAAGAACATCTAAATGTGGTCTCACATACAGGTCTGTAATATGATGGTAATTTATTAAGAGAAAATCTAAATAATTGCATTGTGCCTCCTCTTAGGGGAATGGTACTTCAGAGGGATAGATGATTAGCCTAAAGCAGCATTTCCCAATATGCAAATATTAATAGCACAGCAGCATATGAAGTTTAACACCCAAATAACCTTTTTTAAATTTACTATAACACATATTTTTTCAACTTCTGGACTATTGACTAAAATGTCACCTTCATGGAGAGGCACCATCTTTGAGCACCTCATGTAAACTAGACTTTCATTATTCACTCTCTTACTTCATTTCACTTATTACTATTTAGAATTATATTAGGCCACTATATGTCATTATATAAATATATGTGTGTGTACATATATATAAAATTTTCTATTATACATCTCCCCACTAAAATTTAAGCAACTTTAAACAGTGACTTTGATTTATTCACAACTGTATCTACATGGTAAAAGAAGCCCATGGAATAGTAGACCTCCGATGCATGTTACTGTGTGTGTGTGTGTGTGTGTGTGTATTTTGTTACATAAATAAATTTCATATGGGCAGAATCCAAACCTCCACAGTTGTAATGAACAAAAAAAGACATTTGATTGCCTACTATGGTCATAGTATTATTTTCACAAAATTGAAGTAGACTTTAAAGATAATGTTTTATTCTTTAGAAAATATTCAAGGTCAATTACTCCAAAATTCAAATCAACACTTTTGGTTGAAGTCCTCAGGCATAAAATTTTAAGGTTATTAAAGACATGAACAAACTCAGTCATTTACCAAATATTTTGCAATTAGTTTTGTTTGCAGTTACTTACCAAATTATAAGTTTGAGTGAGGACATTTTATGTGTCCTTTACAGAATTTATTTTTAAAAGACCAAGGTAGTTTCCCATATTACATATTTGCTAGGTTGAATGTAGTACAGAAATATTCTGTGTTGTTTGTCCATGCAATGGGACAGTTCTGGGGAGATTTCAGGACCTTCCTTTTAGTTATCACTTGGGTAATTTCTACACTGAGGTGGAATGATTTTATATATAGGCATTTATCCTTATCTGGGAATTGTGTAAGTTTCTTCTTTCACATTTTCCCTTTTCAAGTATGTTTGCATCTGCTTATAAAAGAGAAGAATCTTCTGTCTATCCTAACCTTACTGTGAAGCCGTAATAGAAAAAAATAATTCTAGGTATTATTCAAAGGGAAAGGCATTAGGGGGAAAACTGTCACATTAGTAATTGAGTATAACATCCTTTTGCTGCTCTATTGGTCTTCAGTTACTTACTATCAACAAATATGAAAGAGATCTTAATGGAGTTCTTCATTTATAGATCATCTCAGCTAAATTTTCATAACAACTGCAGCTATTTTGATACATAATTTTGTAGACATTTTAAAAATAAAACATTACTAATAACATGTACTTATATCAACAAATCTTCTCAATGTTTACTATTTACAAAAATAATAAAATCCTTGTTTAACCTTAATCAAGTATGAAAAAGAATGTATTAATGCATGAAATAAATTAGACAATAGCCTCTTCTGTTTCTTAAGGAATGAATTTATATTAAACATTTTCCTCCCTGGATAAGTGTAAGGGTATAGCCAGGCCCAGCAGTACCCAGGCCCAGCAGAAGCCCTGCCATTAACAACAGCTCTGGCCATGGTGAGTTTCCTGGATGAGTTCAAGGGAAAATCCACCTAAAAGGACAACCCACAGACATCAACCCAGACTCAGGAGGGAGAAACAGACCCAAAATAACAGAATCTTGCTCATGAAAAACCATTAGTTCTCCCTGGCATAAAGCTACATCTACCGGAAAAGCAGAAGCTGGGTACTCTTAATTTTTAGAAAACAAATAAAGGGAAGACAAAAACATGTAACCTGAATCTTCAGAGGAATATTATACCGTAGAGAGAGTACAAATCACCAGAACCTGACCACAAAGACATGGAAGATGTTCTTCCTATCAGATGGAAAATTCAAAATAGCCATGATGAAGAAAATCAAAATAAATGGGGAAAAAAAGAAAGCAGAAAAGCTAATCACATATATTTTTAAAAAATCTTAGAAAAATAATGAGTGTACTCCTATATTTATTGCAGCACTATTTACAATAAGTAAAACCTGGAAACAACCCAAATGCCCAAAAATAGATGACTGGATCAAGAAGATGTGACATATATATATATACACAATGGAATATTATTCAGCAATGAAAAAAGATAAACTCATGCCATCTGCAGCAACATGGATGGAACTAGAAGGAATTATGCTCAGTGAAATAAGCCAAAAGGAAAAAGAAAAAATATTGGATAGCAGGAATATAGGGGAACCAAATAAGGCATCAGTGTAAAAATAAATAATAACAGTACAAAACACAACAAAGCAAAAATAGACATTTATAAATCAGAGACATCCTGCAGGGGAGGAGGAAGGAGAGGAATCAGAGGGAGGGAGGAAAAGAGGGAGGAGCACAGGGGACTGAGGGGACGGTGCACAGGTGCATTGGTGAAGGAAACTCTATGGGGACTACACCTGAGGGGGTGGGGGGAAGCAAATATTGTTTAAAAATGAACAATGATATAAAAAATACAAAAAATTAATATAAAAAATACAAAAATAACCCCCAAAATTTAGTCCATGACAGATTTTCCATGTAAATTTCCTCTGTTCAAATCCTGTTTGCTTATGTATATTTTCTAAAAATGATTAATAACATCTTCAAATGTGTTATAGACAAAAGTACCTACATAAATAAAACACAAAATGGATTCTCTCTCTCATCCAGCTGTTCCCACTTTTCCTCTTGATTATGCCAGCTATTGATTCCTTCATTTCAGTGACTGTAAAGCACTTCCTGGAAGATATTTATCAAATAAATTTTTTTAATTAAAAAAACTGAGTGTCCTGACAAAATTAATAAGGATAGAAATTGAAGTATTAAATAAGAAAATACAGATGCAGGATGTCAAAAGATCAATAGAAGATATGAAAAATTCTGGAGAAAGCTATGGAAGTAGGAAAAACAAATGGAAGAACAAAACCAGTAACTTTGAAGAGAATGTACGAACAATCCAAATGTAAGTTGAAAGAGAGATATGAAAAAAAAATAAACATTGCAAGAATTATCCAACTCCATGAGGAAAAGCAATATAATAATGAGTATCACAGGTGGGTAAGAGAGAGAGAGAACAGAGAACTTATTTAAATAATAGACGAAAACTTCCCTAACCTTGACAAGGAACTAAATATACAAGAAAAGTCTCTTTAATAAGTGGTCCTGGGAAAATGGACAGCTGCATGCAAAAGAATAAAACTAGACCACCATCTTATTCCATACCTAAAAATCAATTCAAAATGGATAAAAGACTTAGTTGTAACACCAATAGCTACAAAATACATAGAACTGAAACACAGGCATAACACTCCATTAGATAGGCTTTGGAAATATCTTTGTGGATTGATCTCTAACAGCAAGGAAAATATTTGGGATGACATTAACTGAAAATCTTCTGCACATTGGAAAAAAAGCATAGCTAAAATGAAAAGACACCCTCCTAAACAGGAGAAAATATCCTCTACATCCATCTGACAAGGGACTGATATCAAAGATCAACAAAGAACTTATACCATTCAACAAAATCTAACCATACAAACCCTCAAAACATTGCACAATGATATACCACTTTACACTTGTAAGAATGACCTCTAGTTAAAAGATCAGATAAAAAAAGTGCTGATATGGATGTTGAGAATATGTATACTCCTTCATTGTTTGTGCAAATATAAACTGGTTGAGCCCTTATGGAAAACAGTAAGGAGAATTCTCGAAAGATTAAAAAAGGATTTGCCATTATACTCAGCAACTCCACTCTTAGGTATCTACCTAAAAATACAAAAACACTGATTTGAAAGAAACCATTCATTCTCATGTTCAGTGCAGCACTATTTACAATACCCAAGCTTTAAACCATCTTTTCTCCTATAAAAACACTGATTTAACAATAATAAAGACTAATTTCATTTTTTATAAATCCAGAACTTGTTGAGATTCCTGAACTCCACATAAGCATGCAAGAAGCCACATTGAAACTATTTAAAAAAATCATTATCAATATTTTATCCTAGTCCCTTCCCAGCACAATACTGCATAACTGAGGAAGATTACATCTTCTTTCCTTTTTCTTGGGGAAAGAAAAAGACTAAATCACACCTCTAATATTCCAACTTCAGAGGTACTTAATTACTGTGGGACTGTTTCTAACATCCATCTCACAGCACTGATGTCAACTGGTATAATCTAGATGTCTGGAAGCCACTGAGAAAATGATGATCTTAGTGGCATTCTATTGCTCTGGAGCCTCTGTGGTATATTAGACAGAGGCAAACAAAGCTCAGTGGCCTATCCCTCAGGGGGAAAGAGATGAATGGTGTGCACAGTGATTGTTCTAGCTTTTTATGTAGCAGACTAAGGGATTGATTTTGTCTCATAGCACTGATAGGACTCACTACTATGTCTTCAGACTACTGAGAACAAAAACCCAGTAAAGTGTCATGCTTCTATTATAGAAGACATGATCACAGCAAAAACCAAAAAAAAAAAGGGCTAATACAGATTTGTACTTCCTCCACATGGAAGACGTGGACTGGATAGAGCATTCCGAAGTTCTGACTTTTCAGGGGGTTTCATAGGGACCAGTTTTTGTCTAGCCTATATCTCAGTGTGGATGAGATCTGGCATACTCTACATGTTTTACTCTATACTGAGTAAAATAAGTAACTGGGTAACATTGCTTTAAGTGTCACACTTGCATCAGGCAGGCATGAGAGGAAGAAAGAAATTATAATTTTCTCAAAAAAAGTGGAAAAACCCCCTAACTAGGAATCCGGGGGAAATTAGGATATCCAGAGGACATGTATTAACACAAAAGTTTTGGGAAAGCCTTAACTAGGTAACTATTGAAGATTATTTCCTATACAATATCTGCAAATTCATGGAAAATGTTCCCCCCACCAAATGTGCAGGTAGAAATTCATAAAATTTTATAGGAAACATGAAGAAATGGGTAAATGGCCCAAAGGAACAAAATGAATATCCAGAAACTGACTATAAAGGAAAGGAGATATGAATGACACAACAACAACAAAGTAAAAGAAACATCATGAAGAGGCTCAATGAACTCATTAAAATGATGCATGAACAAACTGTAAAGTTAAACAGAAATAGGAAACACTGGAAAATACTGACAAATTTAGAAGCTGAAAATATAACTGAATTGAAAATTTACTTGAGAAACCTCAATAGGAAACAAGAAAATAGAAGCAAGAGTCAATGGACGCAAAATACAATTCATTTGAAATTTTCCAGCCAATGAATCAAAAACAAGAAAGAATGAGAAAGAGTGAAGAAAATCTAAGTGATTTATGTGATACCATCAAGCAGACTGATTTTCACATTTTAATCTAAGAAGGGAGGAAAGAGAAAAAAAGGCAGTGAGCTTTTTGAAAGAAATAATGCCAAAAAAAAAGAGTTCAAATCAGAGTTAGAAAATGGCATTCACTTTTAAAAACAAATAGGAGCAATCTAAAGACATTCATGTCAGGGTACATTATAGGTAAATTGTTAAAAGTCAAAGACACAGAGAATTTTGAAAACAAAAAGAGAAAGGTACTTTTCAAATAAAAGGCAATTCCCATGAGACTATAAGCAAATTTTTTAGCAGAAATCTTGAATGCCAGAAGGAAATGTGATGATATATTCAAGGTGCAGCAAGAAAAACATTAACTACTAAGCATCCTTTATGCAACAAAAGTGTGCGTCATAAATGAGGTAGATATAAAAACTTCCCTAGGCAAACAAAAACTGTCTGAGTTCAATGTAAGTAGATTTACCTTATGTAAATTGCTAAAGAGAATCCTGTTGAAACAAAAAGACATAAAACAACATCACAGAAGTATATGAAAATGTAAAGCTTACTAGTAAAGGTAAATTTATAAACAAATACTGAACACATATACTGTACTTCTGAATGTTAGTGGATAAATCACTAATTCCATTATAGTAGTTAAAATGCAAAAGGAAAAAAATAATTGTAACTATAAAAATTTGTTAATGTTACAAATTTATTCTGTTAAATACTAAACATGTATATTATACACAAGATATACAAAGTTGCAATTGGTAACATCAAAATGTGTGGATGTACAATGGGGAAAATAATCATGCAGAATTAACATAAAAGATTTAAGTTTTTAATCAATTAAAAATACTATTATACTAAGAGATGTATTATGTAAGCCCTCCAATAACCAAAAAGAAAATACCTGTAGAAGGTATACAAAATAAAGTAAGAAAGGAATCAAAATATATTTTTTAAAAATCTGAAAACAAAGAAAAAAAAAATAAGAGGAACAAAATAACTACAAGACAAACAGAAAATAATGAAAAAAGTGGTAATAGTAAATCCTTTCCTATCAATTATAGTTGAAAGGTAAATTGATTAAACTTCTCAATCAAAACACATTGTGTGGCTAAACTGTTTTAAAAATCACTCAACTACATGCTGCCTACCAGAGATTTTCTTTAGAGTTATGTACACACATAGGTTGAAAGTGAAACAATGGTTAAAGATTTTCCATGCAAATAATAGCCAAAAGTGGTGACTGTACTTACAGCAGACAAAATAGACTGTAAGTCAAAAAGTATCATGAAAGAGAGAGGACATTATACAATAATAAAAGTGTCAATATACTAGGATGAGATAACAACTCTAAACATTAATATAACCAACATCATAACACAAAAATATAGAATGCATACAATGACATGTGAGCAACAACAGGATAGTTTAATACCCCCTTTTCAAAAATGCATAAAGCATCCAAACAGAAGACCAATAAGAATACAGACTACTTGCATAACACTATAGGTCAAAGGGACACAGCAGAAACACAAAGAGTACCCCACCCAATATCAGGGACATATCTAATCTTCTCTAGTACACACCCCACATTCTTCAGAATAGATCATGTTTTAAGTTTAAGACTTAAAAAGTCATAACATTTAAGAAAATTGAAATCATAACAAGTATCTTTTTGGAATACAATGGAATGAAAATAGCTATCAATGGTAGGGGAAAACTGGAGAATTTACAAATATGTGGATACTAAACACATACTTGAAAAAATAATAAATCAAAGAATAAATCAAAGAGGAATAAAAATATATTTTGATTCAGTTTGAATTTTCACTTTCTATAATACCAACAATAAAGCCTGATGCAATTTATAGTGTAATAAAATCATCTTGAAAAGAAATTTTTCGATCTATGTAGTCTTTGTCATTTTTCCTTCTTTCATTGTGGTAACATTGGTTCACAACACTGTATATGATTTAGGGGAGCAGGGTCACTCCTTGTCAGATGTATATATGTTACCACCCAACCCCCACCATCCAAGTACCCCATTCCTTTACCATCAACCATTGGCCCCTCCTTTGGCTCCTCACTTTTCTTCCCCCTCTAGAGGCCTCAATTATACACTTATATTTCTAGGGTTTATTTTGATTTATTTTTTTCAGTTCCTCTGTGTTTTGTTGTTGTTGATAATTGTCTTCTCTATAATCTACATAAGAATGAAACCATCTGGCATTTGTCTCTCTTTTGACTTATTTCACTTACCATAAGAAATGCAATCAGGTTCTCAAAGAACATGACAAAGGGATGATGTTGCAAAAGCAGTACTATGGAGAAAGTCCATAAAAATATAAATCTATATTAAAAGGGGTCATTGTAGTATAATTCACATAAATTCACAATAGCAAAAGGTGAAAACAACCTAAATGTTTGCTTACTGATGAATGGATAAAAGAAATATTATCTACATAAAATGGAATATCATTCGACTATATACCAATGGAAATCCTGTATATGCTGCAACAATGAGACTGAGGATAGAGTGGTAACTGAAATAAGCCACTCACACAAGGGCAAAAAACAACATGATTCCACTTATATGAGGTATCTATGGTAGTCAGACTGTTCTAAGCAAAAAGAGAATGGAGGTTGCTTGGGTGGGTTGCAGGGGGTTGCTGAACTGGAATAAAATTTCAGTTATGAGAGATAAAAAAGTTCTAGAGAGCTGTTCTGTAACACTATGCCTATAGTTAACAGTACTGATTGTATACTTAAACATTTAGTAATAGGACAGATATCATGTTATGTGTTTTTAAGCACAATCGTAAAAAATCAAGAACACCTCTTTATTACTTCCCAATCAACTAAGGAGCATTAGAGGCCATTTAAAGGTGAATGATCCCATTACATACTCTCTTCATAACTCTTTTAGAGTGAAGGTTTAAGTCACTGGAACCATGAGGTAGGATAAATCTTCAAAATTAGCTAAGGGCTTCTGAAAACGCCTAAATAACCGCACAAATTGAAAGGTTTGTAATCAAGAACTTCCACAATTATTCAGTTTCTAATCCTTGTGACTACCTGTCCACATTGGCTATTTTCAGTTCATCAAACCCTCGGAAGGTTTGCATATGATTCCTCTGCCTGGAAAGTTCTCAAGCCCATTCCTGACTTTCACTTCTTCATGGACTCTGACCCCAGGTTTAGCATGAGAAAAGTCCATCTAGAATATTCATATTCTGCACTGTCTTCCCTGTTACTGTTTTATTTTACTTTTCCTTCCATTAATTTATTGCTTATGTGTGCTTTTGTAAGATCAATCAGATTCTTTTTTGTTGTTTTATTTCATCTCTGGATTCACAGTATACAAAATAAAGCAGTGCTTCTCAAACTTCAATATACATAACAATTTCTTGGGGTTCTCTTCAGATTTATTGACAAATAATTGACAAATAAAAACTGTAAGATATTTAAAGTGTGAATAAAAATGATTTGACATACATATACTTGTAAGAGGATTCATTCCATCTATTTCATGATGTTTGTTTGTTTTTGGTGAATATCTCTAAGTTCTATTCTCCACAAATTTCAACTTTAATCAACATGTATATATACCGTATATATACATATATACGTATATATACATATATATACCGCATCTATACATATACGTATAGATACGGTATATATACCGTATCTTCAGGCTTTTTTCATCTTCTTGTTGAAAGATCCAGAGGTTCTTTTTACAATATATACTAATTCAGTAGTTCTAAGATACAGCCCCAAATTCTTCTTTACTCATAGCAACCAATGGACACCTGCTGGTCTGCCCATTTATGGACCATAAATTGAGTACCAAGTATCTACGACATTGAAATCAGTCAATAAATACATGGTGACTGAACTCATGAAAGTAAATGAAAATAAGGATACTACAACCAATTCTAACTTCAGAGATATAATTAAAAAAGTAAATAGTTTTAATTATCATGATATTCATCAATTATTCACTAGTAACAAAATTGTGGCCAAAATTTTTTTTTTCAATTAACAGCCTGGATGCAGTGTAGCTCCAGAGAAGCAATATTACTAGGTCAACAAATAATTCTGTGGAAGTTATTTTTACATAATCTTTTATATATAAACCACTTTGATGACTATATACTGTTTGTGTTGCTCTCTTAAATCACATCATATCATTAGATGATTTAATTTTGGCAACAACTACAATTTTAAAAGGGTTAATCCCTTGTATCTTCACAACATAATGCTTTATCAAAATGAAGATTTTCTGTTTTGACTGAATAAATGCTGCCCGGGTAAATAAATGAACAAAAGCCTATTATATGCCACTAAATATTAGTGATTAAAAATATATGGATTGATAAAGCAAGTTTATAACTTTTACAAGGTTTCAAAATCTAAAGAGGAGAGACAGGAAATACAGCAACCACACCCCTTCATTGCAATATGAATAAGGCACCTAGGAGCCATAGGAAGAGAAGAATTTACCTATGACTGGAGAGATCAAGAACTTAGTGAAAGAAATTACATTTAACTTGAGTTTTAACTATGACTCAGACATTTTTAAGGATTACAGGGTTAAGAATGACTCAGAATCATTATAAAACATTATTAGACAAGGTTATGTAAACATTCCAGAAAGGAAAAAAATGCATACAAACTAAAAACAAGGGTGCAATGTGTAGAAAAATGTTTGGGAACTGCAGCAGTGGAATTATTGAAAGGATTGGTAAAACCTTAATCACAAACAATCTTTTAGTTTGCATGAGGAGTTTTAGATCTTTTTTTGCAAGTCAGCAGTTTCAACACATTTCTTTGTAACTCATGACAGATGATATTCGTCTATATGATACAATGTCATTGGCAGAGTCAAGATTACTGAAATCACTGCATCTTTGTTCATCCTTTATCAAGTAAGAAGTCAAATAAAAAAAATAAGCAAGTGAAATAGGATTAGTACAGCTTTATTTATTCTCAAATTGATTTAGTGACATAAATCAATCACAAACATTTTCATGATATACCTCTAACCCAAACCCATCGCATCACTCTGCCATTAACACTATGGTGTTCTCAATGATTGTTGTGTTTATGCACAAAATTCACTAAGTATTTTAGGGAAGATTGTGCATGATATTATGTTAAAGGGCACTTTGTTGGCAATGAGAAAAAAGTGAACTGGTTAGTAGATCAGTGGGGTGATGACTATCATACAGTTCTCAAGGTAGATGAGACACATTTCCCTGGAATGGCATGACAGACATCAGGAATTACTACTCCAACACCTAGTTTCAATCTCCTTCTCTTTTACTGATCTCCCCCTACACTGGATGAAAAACTAACAATCACTTATCTTTCCTGCAACAAAGGGTTAGCATGTGCGTGTTCAGGCCATTAACATGCAACAATTAGTCTGCCCAAGTCTTCTGCAATGGCTTTTTCCATTAATAGAAGACAATAAGAAGGTAATTAATAAAGTGGCATAGCCACTTTGTGACCAAAAGTTCCAAAAATTTTGCTAAAAGCTGATATTCTTGCACTGTCTACAGCAGATCTCTTCCTAGGACTGTGATGTTAAAAATAAAATGAAAGCCAAATAAAAAACTCCCATTTAAATCATTGCATATTTGATTCTTTGTTGTTGTTCTTTTGCATATCATATGAGTGGTTTCTGAATATTAAAGTGGAATGTCTTCCAACTATTTGAAATTTTCATTTCTTCTCCAACCCAGTAAGGTGTCATCTTATTGTAAATCATTGCTCAGTGACCCACTGTCATTGATGGAAACATGCTATATCTTTCAGTAAGGGGAAAAATGCTCAGAAATATTTTTTGCAAGGTTATTAAAGTAGTTCAGCTAAAAAGGAAAAGGTCAATTCAGCAGCATTAACAGTGAAAATCCCAAGAAAGAAATTAAAAAAATAAACATTTAGAGGAATAAAAGAAATACAATATTTGGTTTGAAAAATTACAGAAGTTAAGATATCTATATAACATCAATAGATGATATTCAATAATCCTTAGGGAATATGATTCTGAAATTATGAACTATTAAACACTCATGTTGATATAAAACATTTAATTCAGGATTTTAACAAAATGGTTTTATTGACTAGACTGATACTTATGGGAGCTCATCTAACAATAAAGAATTTTAGACTGTGGGTAAACATGGTAAAGTCCAGTTACTTGTCATATATACAACTACAGGAAAATGGAGTTTTTAATAGACTTTTTTGTTGTTCCTTAAAGCAATGCATTTGCTTGATTTATGAAAGTGTAAATGAAGTCTATGCATGTATACATATGCCCACTTAACAACAACAACAACAACAAAAACTTACAGTACAATAGTAAATGCAAATACTAACCAAATAATCACCTAATATAAAATTGCAACTGAGATAAACATGGAGGTGATTTATAAACATGATGTAATGAAATACGAGTCTACATTAAGTTTCTTTTTTGAAGGAGATGATATAGCACTTCTTTGCAAAACCACCAAATCACATCATGTAAGAATGTTCTACATTCAGACAGTGGGGAAAATCTGTACTTATAAATGCCTTTAAATCAACAGAAGCAGAAAAATGAGAGGAATACAGAAAGTCAATAGAACTGTGATACACGTAAGATCACAGAAGTTAGTGATGGCCAGATGGTTCAGGAATCTGTGGACATGTTAGGGAATATTTCCCCATCCCATAGCATGGAAAAACCATTAAAGATCTGTAAGCACGAAACAGGGAAGAAGCTATTCAATACTGAACTCCCTTCATGCTCCTGCACTCACTCTTAGTTTGTCATATACAATTATATCAACACATTATTAAGATGAATTACTAGCAAACCTCTTATACATTATTGGGAAAATAATATAAGTAGAAACCCTCACAAAAGAACAAGGTAAAATCATATTCCATTTCTACAAGGGAGAGATTATTAGAAATGAGTATATACGTCTTTTTAAATTCTAGTAAAGCTGCAATGATAACGTGTCTACTTGCCTCAAATTTGTTTAGCAACAATGTGAAGTCACTGGCACATCTGTAGGAAGCTGTGCAGTTGTTCGCTTTATTGTTTATCAAAATGTATGAGAGTTGACTGATAGTTCATGTAACTGAGGAACCATTTAATTCCATCGAAAATATTACTTGAAGTTGAATATAGTCATTGGATTAACACACAGGACAGCAATTTATGGGACAATTTGTTTTGTAGGTTAATTTTCTTTGATTATTTTTACATCTTTGGCATATGCCAGAGTTTTGAATCTTTTAGTGTTCCATGAAGATCTTAGAGTTTTTTAGACTTGCAGAGTTTTTAGTATAGATTTTGAAATTTTTATGGAAATATTTTCCCCTGGATCAGAACATACTTTCATTTAAATTTTACCAAAAAAATAAATGAAATGTAGAACTAGTTTTTTTCAGATGATTCATATAAGATTATTATAAATAAAATTTATAAGACATAGAAATAGTCTTTTATTATATGTACTATCACATAAGTATTAATATGTACTATAATTCACAAGTCTGTTGCAGATTATAGAATATATAAAACTGCATGAAATTCACTGCTATTTGAAACAAATATTAAAAAACACATGTTGATTCTCAACAATATCTAAAACTTATACATAATATTTTAATACAATGTTACTTCAATAAAAATAGACTCCAATGAATAAATTAATAAAAATAGTCATGGTGATTTTGTTATTATAATTGTTAACACATATGAGGCTAATTGTAATTATTCAAATAGATATACCCTCTCCATTCCAATACTACAATATTAAAATGTTTTAATTGGGGAAAAAGTTGAGAATACCCATCAAAAAAAACCTCTAAAGTTGAAACATTAAAAATAGAGGTTAAGTTTATGGGAGTTTAACTTCAGCAAAAATATCTAGGTGGAAATAAGTGTATAGGACAGAATGTCACCAAGATGGTGATAGAGGAGGTTCCCTGCTTCACTCCCAAGAGAATTATCTGACAACTAGAATACTATACTCAAGGGGTTTAGAGATGCAAGAGTGAGGCTGAAGCACCCTTTAGGCCTCAAATAATAGCAAAAACTGTACCAGAGGAAACACAGACAACATTCATGCTTCACTGAACAAGAGATGGGTAGACAGTTTTGAGGCTCTTGAGGTTTGCTGGCTCTGCCAGAAGACCTGAGGAAGGAAGAGTACAAATGGTGTGGAGACACATACCCTTGACTGTATACCAGTACAAACATGGGCCAGGCCCCCCACATCTTTAGCTGGATCCCTGTGGGTACCACCTATTGACTTAACAACTTCAAAAACAGGACTCAGTACTTACAGAAGCTAGCTAAGTTCAAATAAAATAAAATAAAAACCTCAGCACCACATGCAAAAAATGTAAAAGTAGATGAATTTCATCATATATATATTTAAAAAACTGAACTTAAGTTTAAAGCGGCAAATAGGCAGAAAAAAAATACACATGGTCACATGAGACCTCAAGGGAACACAACATCACAAGGAGAGAAAAAATATCCATAATCAAACCATAAAGACATGGAACATTATATCACCATATGAGACAGAAAGATTCCTACAGATAGAAGAAAACGTAGAACAGTGTATCAAAGTGACAGAACTCAGAAAAGCTAATCAGAGAAACAAAACTTAAAAAAACAAATTTCTGAGCTCAGAAATAAAAGTAATGACGGAAAGTAGAAAGTGAAACTTTGAATAAGAAAATAACACGGAATCATCATGTAAGCAGCTAATTAAAAGAGCTCAAGAGAAAACTATGGAAGCAGAGTATACCAAATAGAGGATCAAATCAGTGACTTGAAGATAGTAATGCACAGAGAACCCAAGTGGAAGAAGAGAAATAAGACATACAATTATGAAGAAGCAATTTGAGATCTCTCAGATTCCTCTTAGAAAGCATCATGTGGATAAGGGGTAACCTAGAAAGGGAAGAGTAAAAGAAGGGAACAGAGAGCTTATTCAAATTAAAAGTAGCAGAAAACTTACCAAACTTGGGGAAGGTACTAAATATACAACTCCATGAACATCAGGAGGGTATCCATATATTTTTGTTCATTTTTTATTCAATTCTTATTACTAAGATTTAAGCATTCTTTGTATATTTTAGTCCCTAGTGAAATGAAACAAGAAAATAAAGAACTGTATGATAAAGTGAAAAAAAAATTAACATGAGAAGCTATTTATTAACTTTACAATGTTGGCAAGTCTTAAAAATTCTAGGTTTCATGGAATCTCCCATTGTTAGGTAGGGATAATAATATACATAGAAGGTGGGAATCAAATGAAATCAGATGTAAAAAAGTGTTTCAATCACTTTATAGTAAAGTTTTTTTTAAAGATTTATTTATTTATTTATACAAGATTGATTGATTTATACAAGCACTGGGTACAGGCAGAAGCACGGGAGGGTGAGAGAATTCACCAGAGCCAGGCAGAAGGACTGAAGTATACTGCAGAGGGGAGCAGCATGCGGCAGGAGAGGTCTGTGCGCCATGTGGGACCCTCCTCCGGTGGCCGGGGAGCAGCCGGGGATCGAACCAGCACTGCAGAGGCAGCAGGCAGATTCGCAACCCAGCACTCAACCGCTAAGCCACCGGGGAGGCCCACTTTATAGTAAAGTTTTATTATTAAAAATGAAGAAAATATTTGAACAGAAATTTGTTCAAAAAAAGATGTACAATTGGATAAGTATATACCACTTCATTTGTCATCAAAGAAATGCAAATAAAAGCAGTGAAATACTACTTTACAAATGGAAAGATGTTTATAATCAAAAGGACAGACAATAACAAAGATGTGGACAAATATGAACTCTAAGATATTGCTGGCCAGAAAGTAAAATAGTGCAGCTCTTTGGAATTCCTCAAGAAGGTAAACATAAAGTTACCTTATGATTGAGAAATTCTAATCCTATGTATATATCTAAGAAAACTGAAAACATATGCCCACACACAATCTGGCTGAATATTCATAGCAACACTACTCATAAAAATCAAAAGGTGGAATCAGTCCAAATATCCATCAGTGAAGGAATAAAATGCAACATATCTACATAATAGAATATTATTCTGTCAAAAGGGGGGCGATGATTCATGCCACAACATGGATTAACCTTTAAAACATTGTGCTAGGTCAACAGAAGTCAAACACAAAAGGCTACATATTGCATAATTATTTTATATGAAATGATCAGAATAAGCAAATCCATAGACACAGGAAGATTATTGATTCAAAAGACTAGTGAGGATGATGGTGTCTACTAATGTGTACAGGATTTCTTTTTTTTTTTTTATAGAGGCATGTTTTATTTTTATTTGTTTGTTTGTTTGTTTTGTTTATACATGCACTGGGTACAGTCAGAAGCGCAGGAGGGTGAGAGAATTCACCAGAGCCAGAGTGGGGAGCAGAGCAGGCAGAAGGACCGAAGTACACTGCTGAGGGGAGCAGAGGGCGGCAGGAGAGGTCTGCACGCCATGTGGGACCCTCCTCCGATGGCCAGGGAGCAGCCGGGGATCAAACAGGCGCCGCAGAGGCCGCGGGCAGCTTCGCAACCCAGTGCTCAACCGCTGCGCCACCGGGGAGGCCCCAGGATTTCTTTTTAAGGTGGTGAAAATATTCTGAAATTTGATAGCTCTGACAAATATAATCCTTGGTGAATATACTAAAAACCAGTTAAGTGAACACTTTAAAGGGGGTAAATTATTTTATTATGTGATTTGTATTTTAATTAAAAAATACTGCAGCTATTGAATTCATTACTAAAGAAGTGGTCCTCTTCATCTACACTATATAATTCTACATGTTGAAATATTTAAGTATTTAAGAAAATAAAATTGCCTGTATTAAATGTTGAGTGGCAAGACACAAACACTACTTGGTTCTATCTTTCAAAGCCCTCATGGCCTAGAAGAAAAGGCAAGTCTTGTTTAAGTCATGAACATTCTATTACCTTGCAAAATTTTGTGTTTGCATCACGGTTTTCTAATTTATAGCAAAGATCCTTTGACTTTTTGAAGTAACTGGAATCAAAGCAGGTGTGAACTTAGCATTAAGGAGTTTCAATGATGAAGTCTGTCTTAAGTTCCCAAATGGAAAAAAGTTACAAGGGAATCTGATAATAGTCATTTTTCACACTGTTTGTGATGGCTATGCTGATATAAGAATGTGATACAGGGGGAAAGCCTTGCCATAAAATCTGGTGATGGGGGACATAGTTCTAGTCTACAAAAGCACTTCAAAGAAAGCATGCAAAAATATCCCCCAAATAAATGAAGTACCAGGACAAGCAGCAAAGCAGTAATTCAGAGATAGGAAGGCAAGAGGGTGACACAACTACTTGATCTGCAAACAAGATCAAAATAAGTCCAATATTAAATCTGATTTTCCTAAATGACTAGTGTCCAGCTACATGAAGAATCACATCTTTATTCACTATTTGTCACTTCTTCCTCGGCAGAGAGTCTTGACACATAGCAGGCACTCGATAACTATGTATTGGATAAGTTTAAAAAAAAAAGAAAAGAAAATGACCCCAGTTGTGACAGAGAGATATAGGGGCAAAAAGCTAAGTCGACCATAATAGTTGACTATCTTTATGCAGCCAGGCCTTTTAATGACATTAATAGCTTTCATGAGGTCAATAAACATCGTGTGGAAAATTATTCCTTAATTTCTGCAATTTACTACCAAGAATCAAGTCATTCAATTACCCTTCAATGTGGCCTCAGGCTTCACTGTAATTCTAGAAGAATAGCTAACAAAGAGTTTCCAAAGCTAATGCAAGCAATCTGCCCAAGTTTCCTTCTTCAATAGAGTTCTAAATGCTACTTTCCTACATGAATAGCCTATTAAAGAATGGCATCAAAAGTAAAATTCATCCTATTTTTCTATGTCAAAATTCCTCACATTGGGCCTCCCTGGTGGCACAAGGGGTTAAGATAAAACCTATTAAGCTATTTGCAGCCCCTGCAGCACAAGTTCAATCCCCAGCCTACCAGGGACCTACCCACATGACACAGCAGACCTCTCCTGACTAGCCCACTGCTCCCCTCAGCAATGTACCTCAGTCAATCTGCCTCTTCTGTTCCCCACTCTGTCTCTGGAGAATCTTCTCACCTCCCTGCACCTCTGGCCTGTACCCCAGTTCTTGCATGCATAAATAAATCTTTAAAAAAAATTCCCCACATTTCCAAATTTATAGCAATTGTCAAATATTTCATTGAAATATTTTTATCATATTGATGTCATTTATATTCTGAAACATAAAACCACATGCTGTCATTTTTGTTAAATTAACACTCTTTAAGCAGGACCTGGGTTACTGGGATGTCAGAAGGTGAGCTACAGGTTCTAAAATGACCACAAGGTTAGGTGAGATAAAGAAGTTTATTACTAAGATATCCTGGAGGAGGTACAGGGTATATGTTAAGGGGCCACATGTGGAAGTCAAGAAAGGGTTCTTGCAGAGTGTGATTTACAGGAACTGGGGCTGATGTTAAGGGGCCACATGTGGAAGTCAAGAAAGGGTTCTTGCAGAGTGTGACTTACAGGACCTGGGGCTGATGCTTATATTAAGGTCTGCAGGTGGAATGCTTTGGATTATTCCAAAGCTGGGGCAGGATTGGTCAATTCAAAAAAAAAAAAAAAGAAAGAATGGATTTTTGTAATCTTCACAAAGTCTTATGTAAGGGCCATTCACAGGGAAATCATTGAGCAGTAGAAGAGACTATCACAGGGGTATTTGGGGGCTCACATCAGGAACTTACGCTTCTTTATGACTTTGTAAGCTGTTATTTAGGGCTGGAAGGTGAGCATGTGTCAGTTCAAGGCCTTTGAAGGCAGTTTAGTCACAATAACGGATGCCAAGGAAGCAGGAATTTAGGATATTTTAACAATGCTCAACACAGCTGCTTTCTTAGTCAGGGCAGTATATAGAGAAAATGAGAAGATATTCTGTCTTAAAGCATAGCTTGCAGGGCTTTTTTGTATTATAGTATCATGACATAACAATATTTCCTAATGTTTTGTTTGAATCACAAGGGTTAATGACAAACTTAAAAGATATTTTGTCATCATTGGTAAGCTACTCCTTGATTTTTTGATCAAATTTCTTTGACTAATCAACTATACGGAAAAAACTCCATGGATGCTGTGATTACTGAGCATACAATATCCTGGTTTCTACTTGCTGTGTAACATCATAATAAACAGGAGATAATAAAATTGTGATTACTACCATCCTCAGTAAGAATTTATTCCTCTAATAAAATGCTTAAAGACCAGGAAATTGAATAATTCTCTTTGATATATTAAAATTATTCCTACATTGAAAATTACCATGTATTCATTCAACAAATTTATGTTAAGTATCTACTAAGTGGCAGGCACTTAGTGGCATATATAGAAGGGAGACACAACAAGCATATTATTCAGAATGGTGGGTTCCCCACAATGTTTAGGATCTGTGGAACATTGTGGATGTTAAGAAAGTGATGAAATTTTTTGGAAAAAACTGTGTAAGAAAATTTCAGATGTTTTTTAACTGTAACAATACTTCACAAGGCAATATATGTTAATCAAAATTTAAAAAAACACTTTATTTTTTGATGTCTTTGTTCTGGACCAACCAACAGACACTACCACACTTCTGCCCCACTTCTTCCCTGTCTTACTCCTTCTTATGTTAGGACTTGGGTGATAGCTTTCCAAAGGTTTTCTTCTATCTCTGCTTAAAACTAAGTACTATAAAAACTAGAATCTGTTTCACAGTGTGTCATGTTGGTGAATGTATTGTCATAGTATCATTTGTTACTAGGGCACTAATCAAGTTTTCTTTTTATATCTTCTGTCCATTAACACATTCAGAATTCCTCAGAACAAAAATAACTAACTCAAAAGCAGTTTATAGCATAGTATTTTATGCTATAAATATATAGTGCCATGAATATAGTACAAACAAAAATCTTGAATGAACTACTGGTTTACTACATAAAGGAAGCTTTCAGTGAATCCTTTTGCAAAGATAACTGTGACATTTAATCATGTATGTAAATATGGGTTCTCTTGTGAGAATTTTTCTTAATATGCTATATTCTCACAATCCACAAAGCCCCCAAATACTTGAACCTGTGATTACTATTATTATTACTTAATAAAACATCAAGGTTCACATGAAAAACCAAGAGTCAGGAGTTCAGCTGTGTGAGAACTTGAGTATTTCTTTGATTTCTCTAGACCTAGTCTGTAAAGGTTAATATTATATGTCAATTTGATTACATTAAGAGATATCCAGATAGCTGGTAAAACATTATTTCTGGATGTGTCTTTATGTTTCTCAAGATAATAGTATTTGGATTAGCAAAATGAGCAAAGCAAATGACCCTCCCCAATGTGAGTGGGTATTATGTGATCCCTTGAGTTCATGAATAGAACAAAAAGGTAAAAAAGGGTGAATTCCCATTCTCTAGTTTTCTACCTGTTTGAAATGGGTCATCTACCCTCACCTACCATGAGACACTGGCACTGCTCTAGTCTTCAGCCTGGGACCAGGACTCATACCATCCCACCCAGGCACATTTACCTCCCTAGTTCTGATTAATATTCCAGTCAACGTTATGAGAATGTCACAATGAACCTAAACTTATTCATGTTTATTTTATTTAAGGAGATTTTATGACCAAAGTTTAACTTGAAAGTTAATATACACATCATGTTTTTCTATTCCTGTTGATTTTTTACAACATAATATTGAATATTTTTTCCAGCAGTGACCCATTAGAAGGTAAAATATAAACATGAAATTTGAGAGTTCCTAAGTACATTGGGAATATTCTAGCACCTATCCTGATAAAGATTTGTAGTCTCAGATAATTGTAAGAACATTTACATGAAAAAGTTTCTCCAGAATTCTGAACAGGTCAATTATATGATAAGCTATTGCAAAAAAGTAGCTCTATATGGCTCAGGACAATTACTTGATTCATATCAACAGAGATGAATAGAAGCACATTAGAGCACATAGTGCTGTAATTGCACTGAAATTATACAGTCCTTCTCCCCCTATTCCAAGGATAACTATGACAACTGACCATTTATCTCAATAAAAGGAAACTGTTTCCCCCCCAAACCTAGTTACTTAAGTTTTTATAATTGAACGATTTGTCCATGTTTACATTTCTGTTTTTGTCACACTTTGCTCTCAGAGTTCCTATATTTTCCCTGAATAAAATCTTCTGCTGTTTCCACATCCTTCAGAAATACCTACTATCTTATTTCTCTGTGACAAACTATTGAGGGAAAACCTACCGAAACCAAAATAACTATAAAAATAGAATCAGGTTGATGGGACCCAAAATGAAATGGAGTCCAGACCTGGAGCTCAGCATGGGTGGCCCTGCATTCTCAGAAAAAAACAACAGCTGTCAACCCCTTGGTGATGCCCACTCAAAATGAGGGCTGCCCCAGCCATCCACCCAAGAAGGGCTGTGAGCCTCTAGTGGACTCTGAGGCCTGGGATGCTGGTCGCCAAGGCCCCACCAGATGGGGGACTGCTGTCAGCTACAAGCAGTGATTCTCTATTTTTCTCAGCATGATTATATAGGAAATATGAACAAGGACATCTGCGTTTTATCATAAGTCAGAGAAAGACAAAACAACCTTGCCTTGCATGCCATGTACGTGAGCTCATACACACCACATAGATGAGCCCTTGGGTTTATCGGACATGCCTGTCCTTGTGAGCCTCTGTTGCTAAGTTACGACCGAGGAGACTTCCAAGGATGAAGCAAGTTCAGGGCGTCCCTTCCAGGTGGTTTTCCACCCTGGCACACTCGAGTTTTCTCAGCATTTCGGTCAGCCCTTTCCCTTACCGTCCTCAGGTCACCTCTCGATCATCCTTATGCAACAAGGTGCCACTGTGCTGCAAGCAATGATCGGGACTCAATTATCAACCAATCCAGAACTAAGTTTCCATTTTGTTACTTTATCACTTATCTTGAGGTTTTACCTTCATAACCCCTACCCTTCCCATACATAGATGAGCATGCTTTATATTGTACCCATTCATTCCACCGCTTGTAAACTCTCTGCACTAAGGTTTTATAATTCTTCCATAATTTCCTTCTAGATTCAGATTATGGTTAACATCTGCTATACCGGCAAATAAAATTGTACACTCTTACTCTTCTTTCCCTATCTTCCCTTTAGAAATAAAATCACAACATCTGTAGCAACTTATTGCATTTATTGGGCACCTGCTTTCCTCTTCATAAATTTCCCTCCTGATTGTAGAAAATGGACTGTGGAACCCTTCCTTTATTTATTATTATTATTATTAATATTGACAAAGGACTTCAAGAGGACTAGCAAATCCAATTCAACAATAAATTATAAGGATTATATGCAACAATCTAGTGTGATTTATCCTAGGGGTACAAAGATGGCTTAATGTATGGGGAACTGAGGTGGCAGCTTTGGCATGGGGTGATGAATACCGTGCTGAGCCACCTTTTCTCAATTCATGAGGTGGCTGTAATGTAAGTCATGAAGATCAAGGAGATATAATTAAGAGGACTTCTGGCTGCTGCCTCTCCATTTTGCTGAGCACTCAGCATCTAAAATGGGATTATCACTCAGAGAGGATGTCTATGCACTATGTAGCATATATACTATATATATGTGTGTGTGTGTGTATGTGTATAATTATATAGGCTTACAATATTATCTCAATACCTGGCACATGCTAGGTATTCAACTCATGTTTCCAATTTTGTTTATTCTATCAATGGAAAAATTGAGGTCCAGAAGTCAAGTAGATTGTCTGAAACCCACTCAGGTGATTTCCTAACAGAAATGTGGGTTTCAACACTAATTGAGTTTATGAATTTTTCCACTGCACCACATTAAGTCAATACAATTGGTCTAGGTATATCCCAACTATTTCAACTATTCCTTTTATTTCCTATCTTTTAAAATAATACCCTGAATAGACTTGTCCCTTGGGCACCTGAACAACAAAACTTACAATCATTCATAAATGTACTATCTTTGCCCCTACTCTCTGTATTGCTGATTTTGTGTACTTTGCAATATTGCCTATTCTCTCCAAGCTAAGGTATCTCCCTATCTATTTGCCTGAGTGTCTGTCCCATGGACATTAGCCATATAATCCCACAGCGGCCAGAAAGCAAAATTCACTCACCACGTATTTTATCTTTATTGATACACAGTATGATTATACCTCTGAAGAGGTAATGCTCCAGAAATATTAGGTATGTTCATGTGAGATCCATGAGCCATTTCAGATGATAAAAAAAAGTACCACTTTATGGAAATCTAACCAGTCCATTAACTTTGCATTGCATAAAACTATCAGGTTAGGATTTTTAATTGAATGGGCTTGAACTTTCTTATGACTATTTCTTCCTTTTTATATTAAAATCTCATCCTTATTGCCTATGAGTATACAAACATGCATATACATAGACAAACACTCCACTTAATTAAAACCATAAAGCCCATTCACTTAATTAGATAGTGTGACTAAGGCATCCATTGGAAAAGATGCGACCAACTTTTGCAACTTTAGAAATCCTATTTTACATATATTTGTGAATCTCTGGCTCTATAGAAAATGTGCTCAGAAATGTGCCAACATTTACATGCATGCACACTTCAAATGCTTTGACAGGGTTTTTCAAACAAGTTCATAACATATGAACTAGCCATTTGCTAGAAAATTAGTAAAAAAAAATTTCCTTTTAAAATATTCTCTGTGGGGTCCTCCCCTGGTGGCACAGAGGTTGAGCGGTTGAGCGCTGGGCTGTGAAGTTGCCCATAGCCTCTGCAGTGCCAGTTCAATCCCCAGCCGCCGGCAAGGGTCCCACATGGCGCACAGACCTCTCCTGCGGTAACCGCTGCTCCCTTCAGCAGTGTATTTCGTCAGCCTGCCTGTTCTGTTCCCCGCTCTGGTGAATTCTCTCACCCTCCCGCGCTTCTGACTGTACCCAGTGCTTGTATAAATAAATAAATAAATCTTAAAAAAAAAATTCTCTGTGGTTTAATACATAAATATATTTATATAAATATATTAATGTAAATAAAATAAAAATAAACCAGGCATATTTCTAAATACTGTGCATTAACTATTTTATGTTATTGCTCCCAGTAGCATTACAAGAGAGTGCTACTACTGCTTTCACATACAGATTAAGAATCCAAGGCACATATAAATTAAGTAATTTGCCCAAGTTTTTATACATAGTAAATGGTAGAACTTGGACTTGCCTCTAACAAATTTTGATTCAAAGTCTATCTAATCTTTGGACTACACAAACCTAACCAAACTAAGTAAAGACTTTGAATTTTATTTGGATGCATATTTGCGCAGTCACTTTCCCATACTTGTTAATACTTTAGGCATCTATCACTGTTCAAACATGAATTAGTCTAGGATTTATAATTTTCTTGGCTCTTCTATAACACTAAAAAAATTGTGTAATGCACAGATTTACACATACTCAAGTGTAGGCTACTTCCTCCTAAAAGTACTTCATCCCTTTGATTGTGCTCATTTTTGGGGGGAGGAGGCTTAACTTTAATATGTCCATAATTATTTTATATTTCCTCAATATTTTAATACTATGAAAATTTAGGAATCTCCCCCATCAGGAAATAAGTAGATTGGATATCTGAGAAAAGTAAATAACTCATAGGGACCTCTTGAGCTAAAACTGTATATTAAATTTGTTAGTAATACTCTGGGGAATTTATTAACTACTTTAATTTTCAAGATTTAAGTGTGATACTGATCTGGCTTTCTAATCCATTATGTATTAGGAATGAAAACCAGAAAATATGGATAAGGAAAGTGAAAATGATCTCTTAGTATTAAAGAATAAATCATGAAGAGACAAAAACTGACATGGATTTCTGTTTTTATAATATTTTTATGATAAATATTCAAAATAATGATCCATGTTATCAACAAAGGGTTAAGCTATCTTAAATCTCAGTAGCTTAGGAAGGAAGGAATGGTATATTGTAAAAACTAACACATTTTGCAAAAATATCCTTAAGTGATTTAATTAAAAAGAAATAATTTATCTATGAAGAGAAAATAATTTGTAAAAATTACATAGGTAGCATCTTTTTTTTAATAAATTATCTAGATGAGGCATTACTAGTTTCCTATGATCAGATAAATTGCAACTTTTTTTTATGTTGTATATTACAAATTTTATAAAACTGGCACTCTGCATTTCCTTTCCCATTTCCTCAAAGACTGTAGAATAATTCAATGGATATTGGCACACCTATCAACCTTTTTGGACTTCTGATCAATTACCACTGCTTTTTTTCATCCTGTCTATTCCATGAAACTGAGTTGTTCCTAGTTGTAAGCAGTTTACTTGGAACTTTTAAATTTGTTCTGAAAAGAAATAAGTACATTATATCTTTTTGGGAGACACCCTTAAAGAGATTTTACATGTAAATATCAAAAGCAACCTCCACACAGTCTTCAGAGCCCTTCCTATGAAGTTAATCTTTTGTCAGAGATGTTGGTTGGGATAGCAGATTTTTGCTTCCCACAATTCTATCTCTGGAATGGCCCAAGAAGTTTCACAATTTATTAATTGAGATGTTTAATTATTTCATAGAACCAGTCTTTCAGTTCTGAGATTAGATCAATCCAATTAAACAACTGTGTTCAATTTCTGGAGGTAGTCCCGAGATGGTTACAGAAATAAAGCCTGTATAGTATAAACACTAAGAGGAAATTTTATGCAAACAAAAGAAAAAAGCAGTTAAGGATTGAAGTAAACCATAAGTCCATTTGGAGTCCTGAGGGTAAACAGTCAAGATTTCTAGATGTTAGGGGTTGAAGCATAGTCTGATATGGGGAGAGGCAATTGTGGTTTCCCTATTTGCAGTTTGATGTCACCAGGTATTTAAGAAAACATCAGTAGTCTTGCTCACAGTCATCCTGGCTATCTCCATGAAGTTGATATCAAGTTTCCAGCATGCACAGTTGTAGAAAAAGATAGCCTTCGTTTTCATTCTGTCCAAGCCAAAAAGATTAGGAGAAAAAACTGAAAACTTAGTTTGGAAAGTCATAGCCAGATATTAGGAATTTTAGGTTCAGTGCATTTCAGAGTTTAAATGAATAATTAAGAGGACTCAGAAAATATGTTCACAAAAAGGCACATTACTGTAATATTTTTTAAAATATTTTTAAAATATTTTTAAATACCTTCACTGCAATTCTACTAATTATAGCAAAATTCATGTGAAAATTAAATTTATTTTCAACACATTGTCCAGCGCATAATACACCTAGAACAGGATATAACCATAGATATTTTTTATTCTTTCTTTACTGGACTTTTTATAAGGAATCTCAGGTTCAATTCTGGAAGACATCTCAGCAGATAGAGGCATGCCATGTTTTAATGATCAGACTCTGCCTGTAATGATTATATCTTTGGATATTCCTCTTTTCTCAAGGCCCCCTAAATATCCTGGGGCTTCCAGGTCTACCAACATGTGTATACCTGGAAATTTGTAAGAAAAATATAACACTGTTTTTTTTCTTTATTGTCTCTGAGATCAATCTGAATTCCTGAAAGTGGTCTGGTCAAAATATGACCTTCCAATCCCAACATTACATAGCCTATCATAAAGGAAAAGAGAGTATTATTGGATTTATGCAAATAAATTCAGTGCCATATGAAATAAGAAAAAAGTACTAAATATTTTCACATTTTGAGGGCATTGAAGAAAGATAAGCAAATGTTTCAGTTTTGCTCACAAAAAGATGTAATTTATCATCATTGCAGTTCATATTCATCTCAAAAAAAGGGAAAAGGCTTGCTTAATTCTGGAAAAAAAAAAAACAAAAAGTGGTAATAGTCAAACAAAGCATCATCAGAAATATATTAGTCCTCCATAGCTTATTCATTCTCAGGTAGAAAATCTTGATATCTTTTTAGTAATTTTTATGTTCAGTTTTTTTCTCCTTAAGTTATGTAATTTTTATACTCAGTTATATGTTAACTTGTATTTCTAAAGTATTTGTCAAAGCCTTTCTCTTTTTCTTGTGAATACCTCTGAACATAAAACTAAATAAATAATAGATGTTGTAAATGGCAAAAGACTTTAAAATGACCATAATTAAGATCTAATTATAACCAATTGACAAGGAAGTGGGCTCAATTTTGTGCATAAAATATTCAAGATTAATAACCATATTCAATATGGAATAGTATAGCAGAACATAACATACTTTTAAAAAGTTTCATATATTCTTTAGACACTAGATTATCCAAATATATGCTAAGAACATTAAATATTTCTCTTTATTTGACAGTGCTTCCCATGAAGTTTCAAAATACATAAAGTACTCTTATTTAACATCTTTTTGCCCACAAGGAGAGAGAACAATTTATGGGGGGATTCAGGAATCCTTCCAAGAATTCCTATATAAATGTTTTCCTTTTAATTTTATATTAGTTAGAATTTTGATTTGGGGGAAGTTTTATCATAGATATTTAGGGTTTAAAACACTTACACAGTTTATTATGAAAGAATACTTAGTTACCAGTAGTTAACATTAAAGATTGTGAAAGCATATATATTTCTCTGACAAGGTTCAGTTCAAACCAATGCTAATGTAACTAGATATTTCTCTAACTCACTGGAGGTCTTATAGCATCAGAAGTTTAAGCTACTTAAACAGTTTTCAGTCTGTTATTGAAAACTGATCACAGATAGAATGCCTTTTGTATTTTAGTAGATTAAAAAAATAAAGGTTAGTTTCATATATGTACAGTACTGCTATTTAAGCTAGATTTTAAAAAACCCTTATGAGAAATTTAAACTTACTCAACTTGCTCATATAGTTGCTTTTTCTAAGATAGCTCTCTTACAAACTTTCTAGATGTTCCTTTTGTTTTCTAGGGACCTATTTGCATGTGAGGAGGATGAATTATTTAAAATATTTTAATATTAAATATTTTAAAAATTTAATAGTATCAATAATTAGAAACAATTTGTATATTTTTAAATTACTTATTTTACATAATATATACTATAAATTGGCTCTTTAATATTCACTTAAAATTCGTTCTATTGTGTTTTCCTATAAATTCAGGAATTAAAAGTTACATTTTCAGATTCTGCTATAAACAGGATTCCAGATTTACCATCCATTCATCATATGATTGCCTATATGATAGAATTTGATATTGTGGAAAATAGGAAGAGATATAGGCCATGAAACTCCATTTTGTTGATGTCAGCAGCAATATGACCCTACATTGTATGACCACTTGATTTGGAAACTGTCTCTTAATGAGATCAGTCATTTTATGATTATGATATAGGAGGATAATTTTGGGGTAAACAACGTCCAGATTTTTTTTTTTAATAGAGGCATGTTTTATTTATTTATTTGTTTGTTTGTTTTGTTTATACATGCACTGGGTACAGTCAGAAGCGCGGGAGGGTGAGAGAATTCACCAGAGCCAGAGCAGGGAGCAGAGCAGGCAGAAGGACCGAAGTACACTGCTGAGGGGAGCAGCGGGCGGCAGGAGAGGTCTGCGCGCCATGTGGGACCCTCCTCTGGTGGCCGGGGAGCAGCCGGGGATTGATCCAGCACTGCAGAGGCTGCGGGCAGCTTTGCAACCCAGCGCTCAACCGCTGCGCCACCGCGGAGGCCCAACAACTTCCAGATTTTAAGCCCTGGAGCTGAATCGTGCAGTGAAATTCTGAAGATTAAGAGTTGTTCTGAAGTTCAGGCAACAAATGATATGTTTAGTCAGGCAACAAATCATTTTTTTTTTTTGTAGGTTTAGAAAAGATTTTTGTGTTATCTGCAAATAAGCTCCATTCAAATACATCATAGGAGAGGGAAAAAATGGTTAATACACAATTTGCTGACAACCAAAGTATGATTTTCAAGTTCATAGTGAAATAGTAGGTTTAAAAGCGAGGCTTTTTGAAGACAGAAAATAACATTCAAATTTCTTTAGCTTTCTAATAAAATAGTGGATTTAAGGAAACAATATCCTAAAATATGGTATCTTTTCATATTAAGACTCTTAAACAGGAGTTTGAGAAAATAGCAGGAGAAAAAAATCACTGTGACCGCCCCTTCTTCCTTTCTTGAAACTAGGAGATTTTTATCACTAATGATATTGAATTTGGGGCAGAGAAATCTGCCTCCAATTTTATGGCAGTGATTTGACCTCTGTCTTTTCTCTTTTGGATCCAAGAAGAAGAGTTGATTTTCAGTTTCTTTAGATTTTATTTGTTGTTAAAAGAGTAAACATGTCCATGTTCATGACATATGGAGCCAGAAAAAGGTAGTCATGAACTCCTTTTAATTATACCCTCTTCATATCTCAAGAATTCATTTTTTCTCATTTGCACAAAAAGACCCATGCCTATACTTCTACATGAGTCACTTGCATTATTATCATAGCTTACATTCTCCCCAACTCTGTATTTCCTTATTGTGATTCATATTGCTGGGAAATTTTTTCTCAATCCCTGATTTTATCATATCACTGTCATATTTATATATCTCCATTAGATATAATAAAATGTATAGTAATTATACTTAGCACATAGGCGTATACTTAATAATTTAAGATGTTTTAACTTTGATAAAGAGTGTTTATATTCTTTATTGAATGACTAGGAAATTTGTCATCTACAGTATATCAAACATTATATTAATATCCTACTGGTAAAAGTAACCTTATTTTTGAATTAAATATTTGAGTAAAGGAAGCAGTTATTGAAAGTAATTGTTATAGGTGGTGCTCTCTCCGTATTGCTCTCTCTCTCTCCCTCACTTGCTCTCCTTGAAAATTGATATACAAAATACCTATGTAGGAGTTTGCAAAGGACAAGAATTGTAATAGGAAAATGACATACAAGATAATAGTGTTCTTGGACAATGGGAAATGATAGACTGTGTGCTAGGGTGGGGATTTATGGGGAGAGTAAAGTAAAGCAAACAGAAAAAAAGAGTGGAGAAAATAATATTGAACTGAAAATTGGTACTCTTAATTCAGGTTTGGTTTAATAATTGATTATAATCATAAATTTAATATTAGATAAGATTTAAAAATTTAATAAATCCCATGAAAATGTATTTGAAATGTTCTATTCATTTTTTTAAAAAGTGAATCTATAATTACTGAAAAATCAGGTAATCATTACATTTTATTAATGTTATATTAAAAAGAAGTTACCATATTTGTATTCATCATGGTAAAAAGTTTAGCTATCTCTTCTCTCTACCTCTGTTTTTCTCTCTGTGTGCACTTATTTACCTTGAGAACAACATCAGAAAACATTCTGTACCAATTTTCTTGTCCAGAAAGGGTCTGTTTCTTAATTTAATACAGTGCTCTATGTTTGATATTGGAAATTTTACCCTTAGAAAATGTTTGACAATAGGAAATAATAGACTGTGTGTATTAGTTATCTTCCTCAAATGAACAGCCATTATTTTCCATATTCATTTTCATCAAATCTTATGAAGAATAAAAATTTTCTTCCCATGAATTGAGATGCATATTTACAAATGAAATGGGATATATGTATACATATAGCTAGTTAGAAAACTAATTATATGAGTTGAATTTACATGTGGAATATTCTGGAGTATAGAAATTGAATATTCTAAGATTATAGTTGAACAGCGAGAAATTATTGAGGTTGTTCAGTTATTAAATATGGATTCTATTCCAGAATCATTTTTGAAAGGAAATCTTTTATAAGCAGAAATCTTGGCCAGGAACTAACTACCTCCTTCTATCCTCACCCTTCTTCCTACACCTCCTGTTTTTTTGTGCATATGCATGTTTTAGTTAAATCACTGACAAGGAAACTACCAGCCTTATGTTTCCACTAATGTTAGAAACAGCACATAGAATTTGTAATGTTAAGCATAACAGCTGATCATACTATAGAGGAGTAAAAAAGAAGAAAAAAAGATGCCATTAACCATGCAAATGTGTGCCACATCTGTACTAAATTGTCATTTGCATGAATACAGCTAAGGCAAGCAGGATTACTGTCATTAGAGCAGTGCTGTTTGTACCGCTATATTGTACTTAAGGTTATGTGGGTGTTTCCATTTATAATGTCCCCCTTCTTTTTAGGGGTTTATAATTTGGTTATAATAATCTGCTTTTGGATGAAACATTACTACGAATTCACAGTGGGGGGGGCAATTTTTAATTACAAAATTGGATTCAAATTGATTCAGCTATATTTTAGCTGAAATAAACGAAGCACACTAACAAAAAAAAATGTTTCATTTTTAAATACAGTTCTTCTGAGTGGAATGTAAGAATGTGGTCTTTTAAGTTTAAGGTAGAAAACAAGTTTTATAGCAAGCTTTTATGTTTGTTGACTTTGCACAGTCTCTCAGCAGGAAGGCAATACTATGGAATTTGTCCATTTTAGTTCTTGACAAACTTCAAAAAAATGGTATTTCAAGTAAATGTTTTATTAATGAGTTTATCACACCAGTTCTTGATGAACTACACACTGCATATTAATTTGGGTCTCTTTAGCATCTAACAAGACACAAAGTAGTGTACACATATTAAAGAACAATTTTACAAAGAATGTTGCCTATTTATGAATTAATAACATATTACTTCAGAAATTTTAGGTTGACAGGCAGTTTAAATAATAAAATAGGAAAATATTAAAAATAAATCTACCACATGTTCCCACAATTCCACTACTCAGTAACTACCCAAAGAAAACAAAACTAATTTGAAGGGTTATATGCACTTCTATGATCACTGCAGCACAATTCACAATAGCTAAGTTATGGAAACAAGTGCCCAAGAACAGATGTGTAGATTAAGATGTGGTATACACATGTATACACACACACACACACACAAACACACACATAGGAATACTACTCAGCCGTAAAAAAAGATGAAATGTTGCCACTTGAGAAAACATCAATAGAACTGCAGGGATCATGTTAAATGAAGTGAGAAGAACAAAGGCACATACTGGATGATTCATTCATACAGGGAACTTAGGGAAACCAAACAATGAGATAATACCAAACCAAAAACAAACCCTAGAAATCTGACTGTAAAACTGAGGTTACCAGCTGGGATGGGTGGTGAAGAGCAGAGCAAGGCAGAGAAAAATTTACTATGGTGTAGGACAACAGGCACCTTGCTAGTGGGTATTTATGCTATCATATAATTGAAGAGGTGTGACACTGTATCTCTGAATCATATATAGTACCAAAATCCAGAATTGCCTCAAAAAAATAGAAAACAGAAAAAAGAAAATCAAAGACACAATTTGACTCATAAGTATTAATTTGAATAACTTGTATTTATTTTATATAGGTATTGGTTTGCAAGATATGTTTGCTTAGTTATCACTTTCAGCAACTTTATATTTTGAAAGGTCATACTGTGTTGTTTTACAGTAATGGCAAAAAACAGTACCTAAGTTAATACTCATACATTTAATAGTTATAGGTAATTGAACTAATTTAGATTGTTCCTAAAATTCTCTTTGGAAAAGATAGTTATTTGGTAGTTTATGTAAGCCCCCATGACTGTTGAGAATTGTCATTTTGTTGATATATTGTACATGTGCCAAAATATATGCATTTTTTTAGAGGTATAAGTCAGGATCCTTTCAGGGAATAAGTAACACCATTAGATAGGAAAATTTGAAGAGAATTTACTAAAGGGACAGTTTATAATTTGGATGGATAGAGAAACAGTATAATCTTGGGGTTAGTAACAAAGGGATTTCAGTGTCAATTCTCATCCTATAGGCAATGGGGGGGGGTGGAATTATTGGAACCTAAAGAGAAAGGTTGGTTGAGGCCATTCTGATGGGAACTGTTAAGTTTAGTGTAAAGAAATAACCATCTCAAGGTAATGTCACAGAAAAAGAGTAGGGGGATTAGACACTTGTACCTCAATTTTCTTACTGCCTCTAATCCTCTTGAAACAGCCATCCTTGGATATTTTAGATAAGACATCAGCATAAGTAAAAATAAATGTATTAAATCTATATGACTGCAAGTCTTAATGGGACTTTCTTTGTTCATACCACCCTCTTTTTGAACATTAATTCATCAATTCACAATAACCTGTACAGAGTCTATAAGTAGCAAACAGGCAGTTTTGTAAGATAAAGTTGGATATGACATGAACTGCATTATAGAAGGAACAAAATTTGATGGGGAGATAGAACCTATACACTGAAATCTAATTTTGGCATTAGTGCTATTTCAGTAGTACAAATTATGAGCTATCATGAGATGAGCTATAAGGGATTCATTTGTAACAGATGTGGAAAAGACATAGAGCACATGCTAGCTAAATGATGTAGGTCTCAAATGGTGGCTTGATTTCCAGAGGCAAAGGGTGGGTATTCCTTCCTGAAGAACATTATCTCTGTGGTACAAGAGTCTGAGAGGATACAACATTTCAAGGAATGTTTCATGTGGGAACAGTATCAGTTAAAAAGAGGATAGGCTGATGATCTGCTAGGAGGGGACCTTAAATGTCATTATATGAAATGTGTGTCTTCTTGAAAATGAAAGGAATGTTTCTGTAAGTTTTAGAATAAAGAAGTAACACAATAGAACAGACTATTAAGAAAGATTAGTCTCACTTCCCCAAGTAGTTTGGACTAGTTTTGAGATGATCTACGTATGGGACAATCACTTAGGAAACAAAATTATTAAGCCAATATTTATTAAGATGACAAGGACTGAAATAGAATGGAAACAATGAAACAGAACAAATAAGGCACCAATATATGACTTTGTAATGAATTTCAATATATTTCAAATTGAAATACCTGTTTCAAATCCAATTATTTTTAAAAAGGAGGAAATATTTAGATTATCAGGCATATCACAATGTAGTATCATATTCTCCTGAATATAAGTTGCTTTCGGTATGCTCTTATAAAGCCCAGAGAAGCTGATGACTTTCTCCTCTGCCTCCCTGCTGTTCCAACAAGTATCATTATCTCTAATCCCAGCCTTGCTCATCCTGCTGAGCATCCAGTAGCTATAAAAGATAGCTTTTTGCAGTATTAACTAAAGCCCTCAGTCCAGTGGCAGCATGTGGATATTTTGGCATATTTTAAACTATGCTTTTTTGAGTGATTTATTGAAATTTATCTAAGATATCTGAATCTAGAAAACTTATTCTCCTTACCTGGTTTGGAACACTCTACTAGAAAGGTGTATGTTGTTATTATGTGGTGATTCATACTGATTACATTTTTTATGTTTGTATATATTTGGTTTTGTGAAATCAAAACTTATTAACAACATAAAAAGGCATCGATAGTGCAATTTTAAAATTTATCAGTCAAGTCAATAAACACGCATTGCTAGAAATAGAATAATGCAGATCCCTTCTTAAAAGTTCATATAAATATGAAATTCTTAGTGCTGCATTTATTATTGCTGAAATCCTTTTCATCTTCAGTCTTTATCCTCTTAGGTGAGGATGTGAAGTTAAGAATTGTGACTTCTGAAGGGAAAAATCAAATACTGTATGAAAATTAACAATGTTGTGAGAAAATAAATTTAAAAAAATAACTTTAAAAAAAGAATGTGTGACTTAAGGCCTGATTTCAAAAATAGCTGCCCTATGAGCAAGTCATTCTGTTTCTCTCTGGGTTTTCATTGCCATCTCTATAAAACTTAAGAATTGAGCTGATTGATCTTTAAGTCTCTTCCAGATGATAGGCATGGCTTTTTAAAATCCCCTTCAAATATGTGTATGTTGATAGCGTAAGGGTCCCACAAAAATAAAATGTTCAAATGTAAATGTTTTATATGTTTATGGGTAAAATTGGGAAATTATGCTTCATAATGACAATATGTGAAGAGCAAAGTTTTGCTTTTGTGGCACCAAACAGTGCATCAAAAGATTTACACACTTACACACACACACACACACACACACACACACAGAGTCAGTAAACATATTTTCAAGCATCTGGATCTTTTACATTATGAAGACCAAAACATCCAGATGTTTTCACTGTGTTTTATGGTAGGCATATTTTCTATACATCCCTTGAGAATATCATTATTACTAATCCCAAAGAAGAGTATACCTATGGGGTGTTTGTGTTTCCCTGTGTGTCAGAGAGAGAGACAGATACAGTGTGGGAAAGAATTCCCACCCACCTACTTCACAGGGTATAACACAGCATATCCTACAACTACTTGCTGAAAAAATGAGATAAGTTCTCCCCTCCAGCTTAATGTCATCTTGATTTTGGTGTCAAACTTAAAGGACAGATTTGCTATGACTTCATCTCCGGAATATTCATTTAAAATATTTTTCTGTTCATAACTTAGTGTGTTTTCACTGTCTTGTGACTTGTCCTATATTTTATTCTACTTGAATATATAAATGTGCACTATCTTTTTATTCCTCAGTGTTTGTCTTAGTGTGTTTGTGCTGAAAACAGGTGGGGAGAGCCCTTTCAGTGAGCTGCAGGACTGAGGGGTCACCAAAGAAGCCTGCTTTCCTGTCAGTTCAAGTTACTGTAAAAAGAATAGGTCTTAAAAATGCATGACTTCATGTGGTCAAATGTGTCAGAAATGGTTTAAAATAATACAATCCTAAGAACCATAGGGGGTGGGAGGAACAGCAAAAAAATCACTGGTATTTTCTTCTCCTATATCCCATATTTACAGCCAGTGCCATAAAGGCGCACTAGGAATATAGGTGATATGCAGTCATTTTCTCCAAATAAGTTTTGTCAAAATTACTGTATTTACCACTCTTATTAATTATCTTGATATGTATTGCTGGAGTGTATGTCTCTAAATACCCATGTACTTTAACCTGGAGGCAATTCTAACTCCAATCATAAGATGAGGACGGATGCGGTTGAATGGGACTTCTGGATGCTCTGGCATGACACGTTAGGAATAATCTCAATAGAAATAATATCGTTAGGTAATAATTTACAAATTTTTAAACAACCCTACTTTTTTACCTTAAATGAAAAGAAGCGCGATGACTAATAGCATTTCCTAATTATGCTGATGCTTTTTCAAACTTGTGTCAGTGTACATTTTAATTGGATGCTAAGTTATATAAAATTTGAAGTCAAAGCATTATATGGTAGGAAATATTTTTAGTTTTCTAATATATATTGAGTCATTGCATATATTATGTACCTAGTCAAGGAGAAAATAGTCTGAATTTGTACTCCAAGGGGTGTCCAGTAGTAGGAGCATTAACTCTTTTTTCTCTTTGAAGATATTAATCTTGTAGTTGGAAAGTCACAATTCATATCCTACCTGAATAAATTCATGTAATCAAATTCAGCAACAATATGTGCCTTAATTTATGTAGACAAAGTTATATTTACTTATGCAAATCACATAAATTCAGGTATAGTCCTGTAATCTTTGCCCTCAAAGGCTCCCTGGCACATCAAATTGGGTTTTGTTCACAAACTGGCACACTACAATTTTTCAGGTGCAAATTTAGAAGTCACTTTCAAAAACATGGAATGTCAAGTCATTCCTGAGAAATGACTAGTAGGTTAACCTGAGAATTTCAGAGCACAAACCATATTTCATTTCAGAAATTTATAAAGGTCCAAATTTAAATAATTTGTTATCATATTCTTAGCCCAAAAGTACCAAAGGTACTAAATACATTTGAAGATATTTCTCTTTGCAAATTCAGACCTGTAATATCTGTTGAGGGTAAGTAAACAGTTGGCAAGGAACTCCCTCTTGTGGTCAAACATTCTTAATTAGAAAAAGAGATTTGTACTCAACTGATGGTCTGGATTATTAAAACGTGGGTCACTTGTAACTATTAAGATTAACAATATTGATATAAGTGGTTTTACTGAAGCAATTCATTACAAATTAGAGCTGAATTCTGAAACATATGATCTTAATTTTTTCTAAAAGTGAGTTTTGCAATGCTGTTCAGGCTAAATCCATTGTGAATTTCAATGTCCAAAGGTTCTTGTTATTTTTTAAAATTTATGGCATTCTCTTAAAATTATATACACACACACACACACAAATATTTCAAATTGTCTGACTCAAAGAAGCCATTTATGAACTAAGTTTTGTAAGACATTCACATCCTCTTTATTTTGATCTCACCACTTTGTTTTCTAATAGTTTCTAGAATTAGGATTACTAAGTGTTTCTTTAAGCAGCAGGAAAAACAGTTCCCATATGTAGTTAACCAATACACTCCCAGAGTACATGCATCAACAGTTGATCATCAGTGGCAATAAATGCCTGACATCCAATCAGAAATTTCCTAAATACATATGATGAATGATTAAATTACCAGATGCTTCATGAAACTGACAAATATATTTTCCCGATTGTTTGACGTAAGCAATGCCAACCACTTCACGAAACAGGGAATAGACACTATCTGCTCTGGTACTGAGTATGCAGTTTATTTCCATGATATCAAATTAAAATCTGATGTCAAAAAGCCTGGAACTTGTAACAGCACATGAAAGGTCAGCAAAAGCACTGAGTTCAGATGAGGTCACTGCTACCAATTCAAATACTAATGATACAAAATGAACCAATTTCGTTTGGACATAATTTTTAATATGAACAAAAGAAGACTCCGAAGTTCAATAAGAGTTATTTTTTAAGGTGGGATGGGAGGGAGGGACAGACATATAGCAGGAGAGGAACAAAGAAAGGGAGAGAGAAATGCTGCACATATATAAATTGTGCAGTTTGTGCGATTCCGGATGTCTACATGTCAAGGAGCTATTTCTGTACACGTGCTGTTTCAAGATTCCCTTTGCCTGCCTAAAGTTAAGCACTCAGTTAATCATCAGCCAAATGATGCACTTAAACACTTTTCTTTAAACAAGCTAGGCAAGAATATGCATAAGACGACAAATTTTTTTTAATTTTTGTTCTTATTTTTACCTACTCTTATTGTAAAGTTCTGTTGACCATGGTGTATTTTATATTTTAATTTTTTCCTTATTTTTTAATATAGAATGAGGTATCAGAACAAGGCTAACTATAGAAAAGTGAGTGTATAACATTTTTCAAACATTAGAAATATAATAAACATTTGTGGTTCCCCAAATGTGGGTACATTGTAGGGGTTTTAATAACTGTTGAGTAGACATTGACTAATTTCTCTTTTAATAAATAGTTTGTTTTCTAAAGTTATTATTTTTAAGATCTACATACTCTCTACTCATTATTGTATGAATGAACTATAATGTACTTACTCAAACAACCATAGCCAGATACATTTAAATATCTGTCCCACTCTTTTAATATTAAGATAAAAAAGGATAAATATTTACACAGTATCTTTACACATATGCTAATTATTTAATGACATTCAGATTAGTGAATTATAACAGATAAAATGCCATAATGTTTTGATTAATGTGTTTTTACTTTTATTTAAAATGTATATTTTAATGAATTTGTAAATATATTTCATGGATGAATTTTCATTTAAATATGGAATTCATAAGCATTGTTAAAGAAATATAATTTATGTATTTTTTCCCAAAATAAAAATGTTTCTTTACATCAGAAAAATACTAATCTCTGAGTTCAAACTCAGGATTCATGTAAAGGAAATACTATTAATGGTCAATAGTTATAATGCATACTATCATCAATATATACATTTCTTTATACTTCACTCACTGCATACTATTAAGACCCTATAACACTTTTGGAATTAAGTCTTCACAAAACTGCTTTATTTTGTATATTTAGAGAAAACTTTATCTTCTCTATAATTTAATTATTTGTAAATAAATTTTCCTACAACTTAGTTTTGAGAACATTAACATATTTCAGGAGGAAAAAAAGAGTAGGGTAATAGGCACCTATGCAAAATCATTAAGTTATGTGTCTACCTTTTTGTCTACATTTTAATTCCATTACATTAAATCTAAGATTTTATTCAATACAGAATATACAATAATGTTTATACCACTGAGAAAGAAACATCATCATCAATTATATATATGAGGTGTCTCTGATTATAAGGCAAGTTATTTTATAAAAGTTAAAATTGAGTTTTGATGTCTTAAAATCAATGTGCATGTAGTCATATTTATGTAAGATATAAAAATGCAAATAATTGTATATAATTATAATAGGACATCTATCTATCTATCTATCTATCTATCTATCTATCCATCCATCCATCTATCCATCCATCCATCCATCCGGCTACAGGTATAGATGTACTACAGAACTTTGGCCATATTTTAATGTGTCTTTAAAAAAAACTGAATTAATTTATTTTAATTTAACTTAATTCAATAGGATCATACTTCACATGTTAGCACTTTTGTGCTATATATTATAAATGTATGCTTTAGTCATTTGTAGCTTATGAAATAGCATATAAATGCACAAAGTGCAGGTGAGGAAAAAATGTACAGTAAAACCTATTACTTCTACAAATATTTTATTATTTTATTTTTAATTTATGTAATGTAGGTTTGCATCACTGTGTATAATTTAGAGGCATGGCTTCATACCTCTTCAGATTATCACACCACATTCATCACCAAAATCCCCGTCATCCTCCAGCAGGTCTCCTCCCCACTTTGCTTCTTATCCACCACATGCCTCCTCTGGTAGCCTCAATTCTGCAGTGAGATTGCTTGGGTTTGTTTTGGTTTAGTTTTGTCTATTTCTCTGTTTCCCTATTATCCTAAACCTGGGAATGTTTCATTCAAATATTAGATGAAAACAGATGACTGGTCTACCAGTATCTTCTGTGCCTGCGGCCGACATTGCTAAGTTTCAATGACTCTAAAATGCCATAAATCATTAGACATACCATTATTTTATGCTTGATACATATATATCATATAACCATATATATGATATATATATATATAAATCAAATAAACTCTGAAATGTCATCCATAGCAAAATACACCTCAATTCCAGAGAAGGAAAAGAATCAACCCTGAAATATATGAAATATTATAATCAATCATGGCACTTTTTTCTAGTAAGTCTCAAAACATTTTGCCATGTAACATTCCCTACAGGAATACCAATGGAGAGGGAGTGTTCCTGATATGGAAATGACTGCATGTTAAGAATTGTCTATGATGCCAGAGGTATATGGGTAGCCTTCTAGTTAGTAAATGTAAAGTCTCTGTTATATGATAAATCCAGAATATTGGGTGTCACTCTGATTCTATCTTAAAAAATATAATTCATGTACTGAAGGGATTTCCCATCAATATATCCCTCTAAATTTTATTCAGTTATCACCAAATTAATTAGAATTTATATAGGATGCAGAGAAGAAAATAGAAAAATATTAGGATGGAGTATTCCATGTATTTTATTATTATTATTATATAATAAATATCTACATTTTTATACTTCACCCACTGCATACTATTAAGACCCCTATAAGACTTCAGGAATTAAGTCTTCACAAAACTGATTTTTTTTGTACATTTAGAGAAAACTTTAGCTTCTCTATAACTTTTTTTTATTATTACTATATAACACTCCCAGGAAACTGAAACAGTTTTATCTGTCCCTTTTTCAGAGATAAGGGAACTAAGTATGGGTTAATCGCTAACTTACAAAGTCACACAACTATCAAGGGTACAAGTGTTGGGATTACATCCAAATCTATCTGATTCCAAACCTTATGTCTGTACTATCTCAGAAAACGCTGAAATTTATTTTGCAGACATTTGGCTCCACAAATTATTCAACAAATAAAAGAATACTTGTACTTAATCAGAACTATAATCTCCTAACATGGTCCAACTACTAAATTTATGTTCCTTTTTTTTCTGATATATTCTGATTATTCACCTACTTATCTGTCTGGTCACTTCCATACTGAAAAACTTACTACTGACACTTATTTACCACTTAAACTCCCAAGACATTTTACTTTTTTTCTTCTTTTGGCTCTAGATTTCTGTAGGCTGATTCAATTTGAGATGCAGAGACTGTAGTTTCTCAAGTTCTTCTGCTATTTCCTTTCGTCTGACTCAACTATCACACACATGCATGCATCACACGCTTACGGTGGTGGCAATGTTCCTGAACTAGCCTATATATCTTTTTCAGTAGAACTGTCTTTTCTTTTAAAAGAGCATATAGTGCAGCCTGATGAATAAAGTTTTCCACTACTGAAATTGCTGAAATACTTCTTGTCATTTCAATGTCATTGAAATACTTCAACATCATCATAGGTCAAGGTGGAGGTTTAGGACAAGAGGAGGAATAGGTCAGTTAGTCATAATATTTTTGGAGGAAACTGTACTTCAAGCAAAATCAGCTTACTTGCTCATTCTAAAGAGATATTTTTGTTCCTTATGGAACATGCCACTTCAATTTTAAGGCTTTTCTCTGTGAAGAAGTAGTTCCCTCTGGTGCCTGAAACTACCGTATAAACCTATTGTGATTTTTTTGGTAGAAACCATGACTCTCTTGGGTGTATTACTCTGGTTTAAAGTGGCCCCTCAATTGTAAGTGTTCAAATTGCTACATGGACCATTTATACAGAGGTGTTTCTTTTTGAAGCAAGAGTGAAATCAAGTGTTTTTGTGCCACACCAGGGACCCAACATGCTCCAATAGATAAGCCACTGGCCTAAGGATGTAAAATCCTTCATACTTCATTTTGCTCATATGCTTTGTTATCTGTTTAGAGCCATATAGTTAAATCTTGTTCATTTTAATTTGGAGACATTAAAAACACCAAAGGAAAGGATTCCAAAAATTAGATATTTTATGCTAACTGAAACTGAGTATTTACACAACTACATCTTTGGTTTAAAAAAAAAAAAAGTCAGAGGGAATGTTTTTCAAAGGAGTGAAGGTGTTATAAGAATGGAAAAATAAGTAAAACCTTTTTATAAAAGTGACTGCAGGGTCTCCCCTGGTGGCACAGGAGGTTGAGTGCCATGCTGTGAGGCTGTCCACAGCCTCTGCAGCGCCGAGGCAGACCTCTCCTGTCTTGCCCACTGCTCCCCTCAGCAGTGTATTTCGTCAGTCTGCCTGTTCTGTTCCCCACTCTGTCTCTGGTGAATCCTCTCACCCTACCGCACATCTGGCCTGTACCCTGGTTATTATATAAATAAATATTTTTTAAAAAAAGTGACTGCAATCTGGGACTCCGGATGTCTATAAATCTTGAATCTAGTAACAGATAGATTTCAATTCTTGTTAAGATGTTTAAAATATTTAATGGAAATTGGAGATATTCTGTACAGTGGTAAAATGTTGACTTGTATGATTTTGACTGAAAATATAGCAGCTCTACTTTTCATAATGCTCAAAAGATTTTATTGGTGGTTACATAATATTTAATTTTTAATAGGAAAAATTCATCGATGTAGGCTGATATGCAAAGATATTTTTAAACACAGGATCCATCAATTCAAAATACTAAGAGATAATTGATGAAAGTGTTTGAATTTCAAAGATTCATAATTCAGCTTCTTTGATATTAAATTGCTCAATAAGGAAAACACTTTTAATATTACAAAATCCCTTACAAAAAATCAAATATCAATAAGTTCATGATTTAAGGAGCTGAATACTAATGTAACTGATATTCCATTGTATTACATTAAGTGTATTGAAATTATGTTTTTCTTTTATTTATAATGGATGTACTTTCTTCTTGAACACGCTATACAGAATGGGTATAATTTGACAATTATTCAAACATAGCATAGTTCATGCATTATTAGATCAGAGATTACTGAACAGGAATTTCTGAGTTCCTGCTTGGAATTAAGAGGTAGAAGATGGCTTTAATGATAACATGGACAAGCTAGGAGTGATCACTAAAACATTTTCAGATGGGACCCAAATAACAAATGGACTCTTTCCAATAAAGAGTCTTACACTTCTTGACACAGCATCAGAGAATGTAGTATAACTGAGAGAGAACACAGAACCCAAGGTTGGTAAGCCACATCAATCCTATGTTAATGAGTAATAATTATTATTTTTAAGGTGAACTTCTATAAGGGTACCTAGCAAATATGTCAATTTCAATGGCATAAATATTATTTAATGAGATATATATCATGAATTCCTAAAACAAGTTGTTACACTTAATGTGAAACATTTATAAAATCTGTGTTACTTAGAAGGAATAATTGGTCCCACAATGTCTTTGATAATGAGAAACTAACTTTATATTTGGATTCAGAGTTATAATTTTCGTACTTACATCAAAGGCAAATAGTGAACTGGATATCACTTTCTTTTTACAAATTTTGTTCTGTCCTTCCCAGTGATTTTTCATGAAGATCTTAGATATTCCTTATAAGGAACTTCCATTTATGTGTTGTAAGTTTGGACTGGCTATAACTTGCCTCAGTTTTATAAATAATGATTACATTTCCCAGAAAAAAAGGAAAAAGGCACATAAACATCCCATTCAAAAAGTTGCTTCACTTTTATTTTTCTATTTTCTGAACTAGATGTGAAAAAAACATAAAATTGGGTCCAGAGAAAGAATATTTGAATAGGCATTTTTAAGAGCTGCATTATCACATGTTAGGAGCACAAACAGATGACTTGGGCTTAATTCTGTGTTTTGCCACAGATAAATTAAGGTAGCATTAGTAAAATGAAGATGATACTACAAGTAATGGTAAATGTTAAGAAAAGTGCATATTCTGTTCACTGCTAAAGATAATTATGTAGCCTAGCACCTCAATTTCCTCATCAATAAAAAGTATTTTGAATATAGAATTTCTACATTCACTACATTTTAAAAATTTTATATAAACAGTAATTATTTACTTGGACTTCACGTGAAGTATCTTTAGTGTAATGGACATTCATATTCTTTAAGATAAAATTTATTGCATCTAAGGGTATATTACAACAAAATCTGAGAACCATTTGTTATCTTTTATGTATAGAGGCATGAAATAAACTAAAAATGGTAGGGTATATTTAGAAGGGAAATATTTAGAAATATGGTAAAACAGGAAAAAGAATAAAACAAAAGAATATTATGTGACTGGCAGAGGTGAGAGTAAAACTGAAGAAGGTATATGTGAAATGTTCATCAGTAAAGTGTTCTCCAGATATCTACTGCTGATGTATCTAGGAGGGAGGGAGGGAGGGAGGGAAAAGAGAAAGGGAGTGAGGGAAGAGAGGGGGGAGGGAGGGAGAGAAAGAAGAAAACAAGAACAATTTATGCCAAATAAAACCAATGGCCTCATTATATGTATGAGTTACGGGTAATAAATCACTTGGAAGTAAAAAGTAAAATAAGCACCTCATATAGTGAGTTATTCATATTTAGCTGCAAGTCAACATATTCAACAAAAGTAACATAGGAAAAAAGAGTAGCTTAGAGGACCTCCCTGGTGATGCAAGGTGTTAAGACACAACCTATGAAGCTATCCACAGCCACTGCAGCATGAGTTTGATCCCCAGCTAGGGAGCTACCCACATGGCATGGCAGACCTCTCCTGACTCGCCCACTGCTCCCCTCAGCAGTGTATTTAGGTCAATCTGCCTGTTCTGTTCCCCACTTTGTCTCTGGTGAATCCTCTCACCCCTCACACCTCTGGCACATACCCCAGATCTTGTATGCATAAATAAATCAATCTTTAAAAAAAATTAAAAACCAATATTAAAGGAAAAAAAGGTAGCTTAGAATCATTCTGGAACTTATATCAAACACCCACCAAAGAGAGAAAAACCTACCTATGATGTTAGATTTAAGTACTAAGAGTGTAACAGAAGGAAGCAATCTTGGAACGATAACATTTTGGAGGATAAAAGTATTAATAGTAAGAGAGCTCTTTGGAAAGGGCATGATGCGGGGGGAGGGAAAAGGGGGAAATTCAAGATCACATAGAATAATTAAAGTATACATTTCCTCTCCACTACTATCTGCTTAGTTATTATAAAAGTAATAGCTATCTAATGCTACAAAGAGAAAAGAGTACTTTTGAAATGTGAATCTCTTAATCCATTTCAAATACTTGGTGTATCTATAGATGTGCAGGGACACGAATCAGTCACTGATTAAAAATTACTTCCAAAAATAATTCAGGGCCTCCCTGGTGGCTCAGGGGTTAAGTCTCAGCACTATGAAACTATCTGAGCAGCATGAGTTTGATCCCTGACCAGGGAGCTAATACACATGGCACAGTAGACCTCACCTGTCTTGCCAGCTGCTCCCCTCATCAGTATATTTCAGTAGATCTGACTGTTTTGCTCCCTACTCTGTTTCTGGTGAATCCTCTCACCCCCCATACCTCTGGCCTGTACTCCAGTTCGTGTATGCATAAATAAATAAATCTTTAAAAAAATAAAAAGTAAAAAGTAAATAAACCAATTGAAAATATGTAAAACATGCGAATAAACATTTTTTCCAAGGAAGAGTTAAAAAATGCTCACAGATACATGACAAGGTGTTCAACAATAGGAGCCATCAGGTAACTGCAAATGAGAAATACAAGTTATTACCTCATAATTGTTAGAATGTCTATTATCAGAAAGACAAGATATAATACATGATATAGGGATGTGGATAAGAGGGAAGCCTCGTACAATGCTGATGGACATGTTAATTGTGTTGCAGGCACTAGGTAAACAGTAAAGAGTTTTATCAAAGACCTAAAAGTGGAACTACCAGTTGTTAAAATAACTTCATTTCTGGCTATATAGTCAAAGATTATTACATGTATTTGGAAAAGATATTTGCACTCCTATGCTCATTGCAACATTATTTAATGGAATACTATTCAACCTTTAAAAAGAAGGAAATCCAGCAATTTTCTATAACATAGATAATCTTCAAGGACATTATGCTAAAATATGACAAAGATAAATACAGTGTGGTATAACTTATTTGTGAATCTTAAAAAAAAGAAACTGAATAGAATGATGGTTGCCAGTGGCGTGGGTGCAGAACATGTGGATATGTGTTGGTTAAAGGATACAGAATTTCAGATATAAGATTAATAATTTCTAGGATCTAGAAATTAATGACTATCATTAATAATGCTGTATTTCACATTGGAAATTTGCTAAGTCAAAAAATCTAAGCATTCTCACCAAAAGAAAACTGTGAGGTGATAGATATGCTAATTAACTCAACCATGGTAACCATTTAAAAAAAGTATAGATATATCAAATAATACATGCTTTAAATATAGTACAATTTTGTCAATTACACTCAATAAACTAGGGGGGAACTCTAGGGCTACCAGTTCAACAATTTATATGAAATGGAATAATTCCTTCAAAGACAGTTACCAAAACTTACATACAAAAAAACTGACAACTGGAATACATCTATATCTATCACTTATATCCAAATTGATAACTTTCCAAAATAAAAAGCTACAAGTTGATAAAGGTTTACTATTGCCTTCTACAAAGATTTCAATGAAGAAATTACAATTCTCTGCAAATTAGAATCAAAAGTAAAATTTCCTAACTCATTCTATCAAGCCATTCTTTAATCCAAAACCAAAGACATGATGAGAGGACAAATTAAAAACCATTATCTTTCATAAGCATAGATGTAACAATTTTCAACAAAATATATGCATGAAGAATCTAATACTGTTTAAAAAGAACTATACACCACCAAAGAATGTGCTTCAAAATACAAAATTAATGTAATCCATCACATCAATTGACTATAGAATGAATATAGTATGTCAACAGATGCAGAACAGGCAGGTAACAAAAAAATACACATTCATAAATAAAATTCTCAGAAAACTAGAAATATAAGAGGACTTCCTCAACTGGATAAAAGACATCAACAAAAACTTATGGACACCATAATACTTAATAGTGAGTTATTAGATTTCTCCCTAAAGTCAGAAGATAAGGACACCTTTTACTACTTCTACTGAACATCATATCAGAAGTCTTAACTAATGCAATATGAGAAGTAAAGGAAATTAATAAGCAAACAGATTGGAAAGAATAAAACTGTTTTCACTTATCATATAATTACTCTTCATATAATTACTCTTAACAAAAGTTCCAATTACCCAAAAATACAAGAAACTCTTTGAATTAACTATGCTGTGTGCAATATATAAGGTTAATATACAAAAATCCATTTATTTTAGCTATACAAAAGTGAAATTAAAGGCATCATTCATATTAACATTATAAAAATGAAACATCTACTTAATAAATCTACAATATATTCAAGATTTTTGTGTACAAAACTACAAAACTATGATGAAAGAAATAAAGGAAAATAAATACGATAAAATGTTTTGTTCAAGTTTAGAAAACCTCAGCATTTTCAAGGTGATAGTGCCTGTCAACTTGATATATAGATTGAAAATCCCAAACAAAATTTAAGCAAATTATTTTGACAATATGGACAAAATATATCTAAAGTTCATAGGGAAGGTCAATGACTCAGTGTAGCCAACATAATACCAGACAAGAAAGCCAAATTTGGAGAATTTAAACTGAAGCTTCAAACTATGGATTTAGTTAATAAAACTATACTTGATGTGGGTCAATAAAATTTGCAGAATATAAAAAATCTTCACTTTCAAAATTCCTAATATAAATTATTAACTGTACATATTGCATTTACTAAATTATGTATGACTCCAAAACATATACACAACTGAAAATATGAATAGTAGGCAGTTTATACATATATTTTATATATATTTTGATTGACTAAACTTAGATCTGATATTAGTTTATCATGAAACCCAATCTGAATTGAACTGAATGGTGCCTCCCTCCTTGAATTCTATTGTCCGGAGCCGTCCGGAGTACGTGCCGTGTTGCATATGCGTGCCATGAGTTCGCTTTACCGTTTTGCCTTCAGAGAACCACAGGTTTTTCCTGTAAAGCACATGAGACTGGGAGGTACGGGGGGAGGAGCTACGAGGGTATAAGAGGAGAACGCGGGAGAGAGAGGAGGAGAACCATGAGAGAGGAGAGTACTGCGAGAGGAGCAGAGAGAAGGCCAGGGAAGTAAGAAAGACAGGGAAAAGAAAGACATGGAAAAGTAAAAGAAAAGGATAAAGGAAAAATAAAGAAGCAAATGCTAGCGTCAAATTCTCAAGCCCCTCATTTCAATCCTCAGCCCTTCTCTTTCCGTGCCTCCGAATCCCGCGGGTCGGGACATTCTATGTTGAAATCCTGCCCCCAATGTATCCGACCACTTGTGTACCTTTTGACCAACATGTACCCACATCTCCTGCTCCCAAGTACCTGGAAAACACCATCGTATTCAATTTCTATAAACTTGACCTTTTTTAATGATTCACAAATAAATTACATACAGTATTTGTCCTCAGTGACTATGTTAGGATATAGTTAAAGAGGCAATTTAGCTAAAATAACTGATTAGATTATCTAATACAACTGCTATTTCTTAAGAAGAGATTATAATCCAGATGCTCATAAAGGGAAGAACATCTAAAGACACTAAGGACATAGCCATCTAGAAGAAAAGGAAGGAGGCCTCAGAAAAAAAAGCAGTCATGCTAACATACTGATCTGAGACTTCTGGTTTTCAAAATTGTGAGAAAATAAATTTTCGTCATTTAAGCTATACAGTTTGGGGTACTTTGTCAGAGTAATCCTAGTAAACTAATACATGAAACAAATGGGTAAAGTAAAAAAAAAAATCTAGTACTAAAAATATTTCTATTATCATAATGAAGTTTACAGGGGAATGATGATTCACTGTTCTTTTTATTAGCTATTCATTTTCTTGATTTTTGAAATTATAATGGTGTTTAACCCTAGAGCATTGATCAAAAAAAGGATATTATTCATCATTGCAGAATAGTTTTTTGAAGGTAAAAAGAAGGTAATGAGATGTATCTTTTAAAAGTTTTCATAAATAAATCTATGAAAATTCCTTTAATTTTTACAATAATTTTACCTCACCAGTGTAGATGCAGTATAAATATTATAAATTTGATATTTCTGCTTCATAAAATTAAAGACATTATGTTTGCTTTTTAATCTTAAATTCTACTTATATTTATTAAAGCATAATATAGCATGTAATATGAATGTGCTTACAGAATACACAATTCAGTCAGTGATTACTCATTTTAGTACTTATGCAAATTATATATGTGCACATGTGTGTTTTGGTGAGTGCAGGTGTATGCATGAGTATAGATATTTATATGCATATGTATAAATGTGTAAGCATATATGTGTGCACATTTGTATGCCAACATTTAGCTGCATACCTGTGTTTCCATGTGGCAAAAATGTGTGTGTGATTGAACACATGTATTTTTGCATCCATGAATATGTGTATATATGAAAACTTATGCATGGACATGTGAAGTGGCAACCAGAATTCTTAGCACAGCTCCTGACAGATATTGACTATACAAAAAATATAACAAATGACATGATATTTTCAGAAACGATTTTATATTAATTTCTAATTGATATATTTACTGTGAAAACTGAAATGTCTATTTTTTCATTCAAATAACTACAATCATAAATTTAACCAAGCTATATGATTTAATATGAAATAATAAGTATATTCCAGTATTTGGAATAATTGGAAGCTTTCTATTTTTCTTATCTACTTCACTGTATGATTTCTAATCATAATGTTACATTTCTCCTGATAAATGCATATTTTTCAAATATTATGTGTTTTATGAGCTTTCAACTTGCAGACAAGGTTTAAAAATAAAATCTGGGCCTCCCTGCTGGTACAAGGGGTTAAGTGTCAGCACTATGAAGCTATGTGTAAGTACTGCAGCATGAGTTCAATCACCCACCAGGGAGGTGACCCATATGGCTCAGCAGACCTCTCCTTTCTGACCCCCTGTTCCCCTCAGCAGTGTATTTCAGTCATTCTGCCTGTTCTGCTCCCCACTCTGTCTCTGGTGAGTCTTCTCACCTTCCCCCACCTCTGGCCTACATCCCAGCTCTTGTATGCATAAATAAATAAATCTTAGAGCTAAATTTAATGATAATACTTGCAAAAATATCATTTTTTAACGTTTTACTTTTGTCTATGACCAATTTCAAATCACACACAAGTTGTTCATTCATTAAAATTGGCAAAATGAACATTCTGATACTTCACATTTACAAAAATTTTTCATGTGAATTAAAAGTCTTGTTTCTCTCACATTTTCTTCATGACATTGTTGGACAAAATAATTTCAAGAAAGTAAATATTCATCTTTTGTCTCCCTTTTCTAGTTTTCAACATTCTATGAAAAGAATACTAACTTTTTAAAAATCATTTACTTTCCATCATTCAATATCTTAAAAAGACTAAAAATATTTTCTCACAGATTTGTTTCAGTCTTTCTTGATTGACATATTATTGATATTACCCTTTTGTGTTTTTCATGTTCAATCACAATGCTCTTTAAGTTTTTTTCTTGTTTAGTACATAACACTCAATTATCATCAAAAAATGCCTATTATTTAGACCTGGCGTGCAGGGGAGCGCGTTCCCGCATCGCCATTTTGCAGCAGGGACCCTTCTTGCTGGAGACTGTGTGAACCCAGCAGAAGGTTCACCGAGGAGACAGAGGTAAGCTGGGAGGCTTGCCCATGCTGGGCGCCTTCTAGCCTGCAGTTCCAGCCCAGAGGGGAGCAGCACCCACCGCTGGGGCAGACCGGGCGTGCAGGGGAGCGCGTTCCTGCATCACCATTTTGCAGCAGGGACCTTTCTTTGCTGGAGACTTGTGAACCCAGCAGAAGTTCCCCAGAGGAGCCAGTGGTGAGCTGGGAAGGTCGCCCAAGATGCCGGCCAGTACCAGCAACACAGTGTCACAAGGAATATGGCAAATTAGAAAACAGGCAGTAGGGAGTAGAAAAACCACATGCAACCCAGCAACTCCTCAGCAAAATAGCACACCGCAAAAAGAAAACCATCTACCAGATTGCAACGACAGTAACTTGGAAGAACTTCTGAGCCTTCCAGATAGAGAATTTAAAATTGCTGTGATTAAAAAACTGACAGAAGTCATAAAGGAAAACAATGATAAGGGGAAAATAATTAATGACCAGAAGAATGAAATTGAGTCCCTAAAGAGGGAAGTAAAAGAAATGCAGGAGATCAAAGAATTAATGGAGACGCTAAAGAACTCTGGGAAAAGCAATGAAAGCAGAATAGATGAAATGGAAGAACGAATAAGTACTCTTGAAGACACAGAAATAAAAAGAACTAAAACAGAAAAGGAAGGAGAAGTACGAAGGAAAAAGACCAAAGAAAGACTTCGGGAACTATCTGACTCCATGAGGAAAGGAAATATAAGAGTTATAGGAATCCCAGAAGGAGAGGAGAGAGATGTGGGAACAGAGAAAATATTCATGGATATAATTGAAGAGAACTTCCCCAACGCGAAGAAGGATCTGAAAATTGATATACAAGAAGCAAGAAGAACACCAAACTTCCATGATGAAAGGAAAAATACAGCAAGACTCATAATAGTAAAGCTCCCAAGAATCCAAGACAAGGAAAAAATAATGAAACTAACAAGAGGGAAGAAACAGATAACATTCAAAGGAAAACCAATCAGACTGACATCAGATTTCTCTGAAGAAACACTACGGGCAAGGAGAGAGTGGAGGGACATAGTCAACAGACTCCAAGAAAACAGATGCCAACCAAGAATACTCTATCCCGCAAAGCTCTCCTTCTTCTTTGAAGAAAGAATAAGGACCTTCCCAGACAAACAGAAAATCTGGAATTTTATTATGACTAAACCCCCACTCCAAAAAATACTACAAGGAGTCCTAAAGCCAGAACCTCAGAGGGACGAATAACAACAAAAGAAGGCCAAAGAAAGTTATTAAAAGAATAAATAAATAAAATCAAAGGAAAGACAAACACAATGGCAAATACAGATGCTAACATATCAATACTAACTCTAAATGTAAATGGACTAAACTCTCCAATAAAAAGACACAGAGTTGCAGGCTGGATTAAGAAACAAAACCCAACCTTTTGCTGTCTCCAGGAAACATATTTAGCTGCAAAAGATAAAAATAGACTCAAAGTTAAAGGATGGAAAACAATTCTATAAGCAAATGGACCAAAAAAGAAGGCAGGAACAGCTATACTCATATCAGATAAAACAGATTTCAAACTTAAAAAGATAAAAAGAGACTCCAGTAATCATTACATTATGATCAAGGGGACAATACTTCAAGAAGAAATAACACTCATTAACATATATTCACCAAACGAAGGAGCACCAAAATATATCAGACAACTATTGGCATCTCTGAAAACAGACATCAGAGAAAACACATACGTAGTGGGAGACTTCAACACACCACTATCAACAATGGATAGATCAACAAGACAAAAAATAAGTAAAGACACTAAAGCTCTAAATAAGGATCTAGAGTGCTTGGGCTTAACAGACATATATAGAACACTAAACCCAAAAAAATCTGAGTATACATTTTTCTCAAGCACACACGGATCATTCTCTAGGATCGATCATATACTGGGGCACAAGACAAACATCAACAGATACACCAAGATTGAAATCATACCAACCATCTTTTCTGACCATGAAGGCATCAAACTAGAAATAAACCATAAAAAGAAGGCAAGGTACTCTCCTACCTCGTGGAGATTGAAACCCACACTACTGGAAGTCCACTGGACTAACGAGGAGATAAAAGAAGAAATTAAAAAATTCTTTGAATTGAATGACAAGGAGGACACCAATTTCCTAAATGTATGGGATGCAGCAAAAGCAGTAATAAGAGGAAAATATATAGCAATAGATGCTCACATCAAGAAACAAGAAAGAGGGCCTCCCCGGTGGCGCAGCGGTAGAGCGCTGGGTTGCGAAGCTGCCCGCGGCCTCTGCGGCGCAGGTTCAATCCCCGGCTGCTCCCCGACCACCAGAGGAGGGTCCCACATGGCGCGCAGACCTCTCCTGCCGCCCGCTGCTCCCCTCAGCAGTGTACTTCGGTCCTTCTGCCTGCTGTGCTCCCCGTTCTGGCTCTGGTGAATTCTCTCACCCTCCCGCGCTTCTGACTGTACCCAGTGCATGTATAAACAAAACAAACAAACAAGCAAACAAATAAATAAAGAAAAACATGCCTCTATTAAAAAAAAAAAAAAAAGAAACAAGAAAGAACTCAAAGAAACAACCTAATCTCGAAGCTCAAAGATCTAGAAAAAGAACAACAAAAAAAACCCAAAACCAGTAGAAGAAAAGAAATAATAAAAACCAAAGCAGAAATAAATGAAATCGAAACTAAAAAAACAATCCAAAAGATCAATGAAACCAAGAGCTGGTTCTTCGAAAAAATCAATAAAATAGATAAACCCCTAGCCAGGCTCACAAGGGCAAAAAGGGAGAAAGCACAAATAAATAGGATAATAAATGAAAGAGGAGAGATCACAACGGACACAGCAGAAATCAAAAGAATAATTAATAACTACTATGAACAGTTATATGGAAACAAGTTCAACAATCTAGAGGAGATGGACAAATTCCTACAACTCTACAATCACCCAAAGCTAGATAAAGAAGAAATAGAACACCTAAACAGACCAATTACAATTAGCGAAATTGAAATGGTAATCAAAAACCTCCCCAAAAACAAAGCCCAGGACCTGATGGATTTACAAATGGATTCTACCAAACATTCAGAGACGAATTGGTGCCTATCCTTCACAAACTCTTCCAAAAAATTGAGAAGGAAGGTATAATACCTAACACGTTCTATGAAGCCAACATTACACTAATACCAAAACCGAACAAGGACAACACAAAAAAAGAAAACTATAGGCCAATCTCCCTAATGAACACTGATGCAAAAATCCTCAATAAAATTTTAGCTATCAGAATCCAACAGTGTATCCATAAGGTAATTCACCACGACCAAGTAGGATTCATTCCAGGGACACAAGGATGGTTTAACATCCGAAAATCAATCAACGTTATCCAACACATCAACAAAAAGAAATATAAAAACCATATGATAATATCAATAGATGCTGAGAAAGCTTTCGACAAAGTGCAACACCCATTCATGATAAAAGCCCTTGAAATTCTTGGGATACAAGGAACGTACCTCAACATCATAAAGGCCATATATGACAAGCCAACAGCCAGTATCATTCTCAATGGTGAAAAGCTGAAAGCAATTCCATTAAGATCTGGAACAAGACAAGGATGTCCACTTTCACCACTGCTTTTCAATATAATACTGGAAGTCCTAGCCAGAGCAATAAGACAAGAGAAAGACATCCAAGGAATCCAAATAGGAAAATAAGAAGTCAAACTATCACTCTTTGCAGATGATATGATAATATACATAGAGAACCCCAAAAACTCCACAGAAAAACTAATTCAACTCATCAATCAGTTCAGTAAAGTGGCAGGATACAAAATCAACACGCAAAAGTCAGTAGCCTTCCTATATACAAACAATAAACCTGAAGAAGAAGAAATCAAAAAAACCATCCCATTTATTATTGAAACAAAAAAAATCAAATATTTGGGAATGAATCTAACAAAAGAGGTAAAGGACCTATACAAAGAAAACTATAAAACACTGTTAAAAGAAATAGAAGAAGACACAAAGAAATGGAAAAACATCCCCTGCTCATGGATTGGGAGAATAAACATTATTAAAATGGCCATCCTACCAAAAGCAATATACAGATTCAATGCTATTCCAATCAAAATTTCAATGTCATTCTTCAAAGAAATAGAACAATTATTGATGAAATTCATATGGAATCACAAAAAACCCCGAATTGCCAAAGCTCTCCTGAAAAAAAAAAAGAAGGGAATGGAGGCATCACACTCCCAGACTTCAAACTCTACTACAAAGCCATAATCATCAAAACTGCATGGTATTGGAACAAGAACAGACATACAGACCAATGGAATCAAATAGAAAATCCAGAAATAAACCCACAGATTTATGGTCAACTAATCTTTGACAAAGGAGCAAAGACTATGCATTGGAGCAAAGAAAGTTTGTTCAATAAATGGTGCTGGGAAAACTGAGTCGCTATATGCAAAAGAATGAAGCTTGACCACTACCTCACACCATACACAAAAATCAACTCAAAATGGATTAAAGAACTAGACATAAGACCTGAAACCATAAAATACATAGAAGGAAATATAGGCGAAACACTATGTGATTTGCATATTAAGGACATCTTTACAGACACATCACCCAAAGCAGTGATAGGGAAGGCAAAGATAAACAGCTGGGACTACATCAAATTAAAGAGCTTCTGCACAGCAAAAGAGACAATAACAAAAACAAAGAGAAACCCCACCAACTGGGAGAACATTTTTGCACACAACACTAATGATAAAGGACTGATCACAAAAATCTGCAAAGAGCTGATGAGACTCAACAACAACAAAGAAAATAATCCAGTCAAAAAATGGAGAGAGGAGCTAAAAAGAAACTTCTCTGAAGAGGAAATGCGAATGGCCAACAGGCATATGAAAAAATGTTCAACATCACTTGCAATCAGGGAAATGCAAATCAAAACTACCATGAGATACCATCTTACACCAGTGAGAATAGCACATATTAAAAAAACTAGCAACAACAAATGTTGGCGAGGGTGTAGAGAAAAAGGAACTCTTCTGCACTGTTGGTGGGAGTGCAAACTGGTCCAACCACTATGGAGAGCTGTGTGGAGATTTCTGGACCTACTAAATATAGAGCTTCCATATGATCCAGCAATTCCACTCCTAGGTATTTACCCAAAGAACACAGAAACATCAATTCCAAAGAACACCTGCACCCCTATGTTTATAGCAGCACTATTTACAATAGCTAAGCTTTGGAAACAGCCCAAATGCCCAAAAATAGATGACTGGATCAAGAAGATGTGGTACATATATACCATGGAATATTACTCAGCATTCAAAAAAGATAAACACATGCAATTTGCAGCAACATGGATGGCGCTGGAAGGGATCATGCTCAGTGAAATAAGCCAAAAAGAAAAAGAAAAATACCGGATGGTCTCACTCATAGCAGGAATCTAGAATACTTAAATAAGGGGCCAGGAAAATGAATAACTCTAAGAAAGTGAAAATCAAAATCAACAAAAACTATGAACCAGAGACACTTTTTGGGGGTGGGGGGTGGGAGGGAGGGATTGGGGTCAGAATGGGGGGATTGCAATTGTATGGGGAATATAAAAATAAAATTTATTAATTAAAAAAATGCCTATTATTTGTTGTTCATATCAAAAATAAAGGCAATTTTAATAACTATTATATTAAATTTTTACCCAAAAAATACCAAAAATAAAATAAATTTTCAAGTATATTTAACTATTTGAAAATTGGAACTATTCTAAACTAAAATTATAATTTTAGAGACTTTATTATATTTAAAGTTTATCCCATTTAAAAAAAGTTATTAAAGAATTACCAAAAGCTGTTATGAGATGTATTATTTGTATATGAAATATTTATAGCTATATAGAATGACTAGTCATGTTTGTTCAATTCTATCTTATCCTGCAGGGTTTTCAATTACTTTAAGGGTCAGTAATGTATACTTTGTCAATCATTTCTAGAATCAGACTATTTAGAATAGGACTAACCTTATTAGAATTAGGTTTAGCATATCCCAATAAATATTATTTGTGTAAGTAGGTACCTGGCTCCTAGAAAGCTTTTCCCCACTTATAAAGGTATTTATTCATCCATTTTTTCATTTACTCAATTCTACAATTAGTAGTTTGCTTATGCTGAACCTACAAAATTAAAGAGAATTTTTCCCGTGAAACTGTGGTGGAGGAATGCATCCTATTCCAGAAGAATTGTCTAAGAATATGACTTATAATGAATGGCTGTGGGAGAAAAAGGCTAGAAAAGCAGGGAAGAATCAGATTTAGAGAGACATCAATGTTATATCAGGTATTGTATTCTGTACAGGTATACCTTTTGGGCTTGGAGGAAGAAAAGTAACATGGTCATATTTAAATCTGTTAGCAGACTTAAAGATGGGCTAAGGAAGTGGAGAAAAGAATTATGTTCCTATTGCTAAAGTTCAAATGATACACAATGCACGTGAGAACCAGACAATGTTAGTGGTGATGGCACAGCAGAGGAGAATATAAACCTGACACAGATGGAATTGTGAAGAATTACGAAACAAACCACAAAGGACCTACCAGGCTAGAATCAGAATGTCAGAAGGTAAATTACCTCCAAAACTACTGGCAGCCAATCTGAGAGACAATGGAAACATATACAAACTGTGGAATTCTCTAAAAGGCATTGATAATTGGTAAAGATGAATAATTCGATCATTCAGCAATATAAATGTAATTACCCATCTGTGGCATCTGTTGCCTCTTTAATCTGGAGCCTAGTACTTATGTAGTGGCTTGCTGTAATAAACAGATAGGGACATTCACAAAGTTAAGTAATATAATTGTAGTCCATATAAACACAACTTACAACTTCTAGACTTCAAGGGTTAAGGGTCTTTACCTTAACTTTGGTACTGTAATATTGCTCAACAAAGTCTCTAAGTTTGTACTCAAAAACATTTTTGTTGTTAGCAAACATATATATAACAAACATGTCACCCCTTTGCTTTCATCAAGTTGCTACTAATCAAGTGTCTACCAATCTATCTTCATTATCATCGTCATCTATACACACATCTCTGCAGTGTGTCAACCCACTCATTTTTCTATAAATACATATATGTATAGAATATATACACATGAGTATATATATGACAAATGTTCAAGGGTCCAGGAAATGTCTCCACAAATTACAACAAATGGACCAGATATAATACACAAGCACTATTTTTTTTAATGGAAGACGAAAATAGTTTTTTACATGTAAATATTTCAAAATGGGGTGGTATTTGTTGATATTTTAAGCAATATAATCAAATACTTTAACTATATATATATCAATTTTAGATACAATGCAATCATTATACTATATTCCTTAAGCCTTATCTGTATTTCACAATTTATTTTAAACAATATATGATACTCCAAGGGCCCTGAAGCATCTGATTAAAATATATACTCAATTCTTTTTCCAAATCCAATTTTCTACATCTAACAATTCAAAGTTCAATTTACAATTACAATTCAACTAGGTAATAGAATGCAACACATTTGATTAACTCAAAATTCCAAAAGAACTTTACTTAACATCGAGACCCTCTGATAATGCCCAAAGGAGTATTGATATACTGTAGTTGGACACCGCAGTCCTAATAAACCCCTTCTCATTCTCTGCAATCAATTGTTTTTATTTCCTTTATGCGTATATCAATTCTACAGGAAAACGTTTTTATAAAAATCAATGTGTAAAAGACATAGTCTTTGTCTCGGTTTTTAATGTTTTATTGTGAATAGTACGTGCTCTTGATCAAAATGTAAGTCATTCCTAACACTTTGTAAGTAAGCGAACAAGTCATGTTGCTGTCATCAGAAAAAGATTTAATTTCATTCCACACATGTAAATACACTGTTTAAGAATATATTATCTGTATTTTCTTTTTTTTTTAATATTCTATCATTTTCAGCAACTCAATTATTTAAGGTATCTGAATAGGTAAAAATAGAACTTTTAGACGTGAATTAAAAAATGTTATAATGCAGTGTTACTGCATAAAAAGTAAAAATAAGTTTAATATTTTCCTCTCCACAAAATTCTGTATAAGACACTTGGTGAATGATTATTATAAACATTTTAAAGATGCTATGTCCTATCTCGTTAAGAGTATCTAGTTCAGGGCCTCCCCTGGTGGCACAGTGATTGAGCGCTGGGCTGCAAGGCTGCACAGCGCAGGTTCCAGGTTCGTTCCCCGACCCCCAGGAGGGTCCCACAAAAAAAAAAAAAAAAAAAAAAAGAAGTATCTAGACTTCAAGCTTCTGACATCTTTGGCAGATTTTTGCTTTAAAAATACTGTACTACTGGGCCTCCCCGGTGGTGCAGCGGTTGAGCACTGGGTTGCGAAGCTGCCCGCAGCCTCTGCAGCGCCGCCGGTTCGATTCCCGGCCACCAGGCGAGGATCCCACATGGCGCGCAGACCTCTCCTGCCTCCCACTGCTCCCCTCAGCAGTGTACTTAGTCACTCTGCCTGTTCTATTCTCCGCTCTGGCTCTGGTGAATTCTCTCACCCTCCCACGCTTCTGACTGTACCCAGTGCTTGTATAAATAAATAAATAAATAATAATAATAAAATACTGTACTACCATTTACCATTGCCAGATTTAGATAATACTTTTGGATCAGCAAGCAAAAATCCTGAAAATAAAAGTATCCATCATATCAAAAATGCCAACCACAAGCATTATTTCTGCTAATTTTGAAAACTTATTTACAGATATTCAAATTCAACTTCAAAAAGCAATTGTCATGTAGTCACCTGAATTACATGCACTAAGTCATCTGCTTAGGTAGTCCAAGTCAAATGTAGGCTTTATAGAAATGGTCACTTACTTTTCAACTTGCAGTTTATACAAACCACCAAATACTATCACCAGAGAAAATTCAAGGGATAAGTACAGAAAAAAATTCTGATTAAATCTTATTTAATAGGCCTTCATTTTCAACTAATTTCACTTATTTTCATCTTCTCCTTCCTATTCTTTTGATTTCCGTAGTTAAGGGAAAGGCTGTGAATTATACTTAAAATGGAAATTATTTTAACTGAGTAAACAAAAAAATTCTTGCCAAAAGTATAAATAGATGGTCAAAGTGCAATTGTTTGAACTTATGAAAGAAAAATGTTTATTTGGTCACATCAAAAGAAGTGACTGCCTTTGTAACTCTGAAACTCAGAGAAAGAAAATTGGCATGGGGCAAAGAGAGATGATTTCTAACCAGGTATAACATTCTTAGTGTAATTAAAACATGGATCTGAAGAGATTCCTTCATTTTAAGCACTTAGATATGAAAGTTACTAAATGAGCTGGACTTGCATTGCTTATTCTAACAAATGTACTTAAGTCTTTTTAAGACAACAGCTATGTGAGATAGCTGTATTTGATTACTAAAATTATTTCTGCATTCTAGTTTCAAAAGCAGAAGTATTCTTTGTTTGTGTTTCTATATTTATTTTGCAAAGGTGCTCTGCAAGTTATTGGAACTTTCACCTATTCACTCAAGTCATATTTATTAATCACAAACAAGAGCAAGTGAGATTCTCTGCACTGGGAATATATGCAGTGAGCAAAATAGATGAGCTTGTCAGGAAAATTGTCAGGCTTAGAAAGGACAAAAGATATTACTGGTTATCCTTTCAATGAAATGATTACATTGACTAGTGGACTCTGGCGATTATCTGATTTTATAGGTGTGTATTTTAAATTGTCTTTGGCATGATATATAAATTAAATTGCAGGAAACTGATAATACAACTGATTTCTGTTCATTACAACGAACATGAACATTTTCCAGAAGCACTAAATCTCTCTAAGTCAAATTCCCATTCCAACAGGTTGTAACATGTTACTGACCTCTCTCAAATAATGAGTTAAAAATAAAATCTTTGACACATTCAATTAATATTTGCATAGTCATGATCTTATTATTTTGAAAATTTTATTCTAACAGGGTGTTTTTCTTTTAGCACTTATATCCTCATCCTAGAGATCTTGTATAAATGTGTGAGCAACTTAAAAGGAAAGGATTCTTCAACTTTCATTCTTTACATTAAGGTGGCTTCTATAGGAGAGCAGGGAGTCTTTATTTATATCAACTGAAAAATGCCAATGGAAAATACATGAGTTAGGTTTCCAAAACAGAGCTAATCATTTTGAAAGAGCCAACAGTAAGCAATAGTTTCCTTGGCTTCCTTGGCTTCCTGTACCTTCAAAAAAAATAAATAAATAAAACCTTTGGTTTGGAGCAGCAATGAGATTGTACAATTTTTGGATAATGATTTTTGCTAGTTAACTGAAATGAAAGCATACATATTGTTTACAGAGTTGATGGTAAATATAGTTGAACACCCACCGTGCGGTTTACAGGATCCAGCTGGTTATTATAAGCTTTTATGAATAGTCAATAAAACTTAATACCCATTTCTAGTACCTTACTCCCAAAGCCACCATCAGGTAGAAAATAAGCTCACTTGGAAGAGAATATGACATCATTTAATCACAAACCCTGACAATTTTAGGTATTTGTAGTGACATCTATGAGTGACAAATAATAACTAAATATGTGTAAACTTGGACAGTATAATTTGTGTAACTTTTCTGAAAATAGTTGAGATTTTACCAAATCCCCTTGGATTATTTTTGTAAATTCCTTAATATACCTTTTATTATTAATTACTTACTTAGGTGCTTAAGAATTCATATTAATTAACTTCACTGACAATTCCTTATAAACAATTTTATAAAGATATTATAAACTATTTAAGAAGAGCAACAGTTTAATAAGATTCCACTTTCAAGGGAAATTCTACATATAAGCTATTTTGGATGATGAAATATTCAATGTTATAAACAAATGTATACTGTCCAATTATTTGTCCTATTTTTACTAATTACTTGTGAGTATAGTTAGCATACTTGCACTTGTCCAAAGCAGTTGAATTCTGATTTAAAAATTTGAAAATTGCAATTCATGAAAAATTGTTAATTAATTGGCAAAATAATTTAACTGTATCACTTTTTCTTTTACTCTTAAAAGTACATAAATGGGCCTCTCCGGTGGCACAGCAGGTTAAGCACTGCACTCTGAAGCTATCCGCTGCCTCTGCAGCATGGGTTAGATTCCCAGCAGGCCAGGGAGAAACCCACATGGTGTGGTAGACCTCTCCTGCTTCGCCCGTTGCTCCCCTCAGCAGTGTCTTTGGTACATCTGCCTGGTCTGCTCCTCAGTCTCTCTCTGGTGAATTCTCACCCTCCCGTTCCTCTGAACTGTACCCCAATTCTTGTATAAATAAATAAAAAAACTTTTTTTTAAAAAAGTACATAAATGGCATTCATTTTCAAACACATTGCAAATCTGATTACAAAATATTTTATGAAGGTCAAAAAAGCAATTATTTTAGTGACTGCCACCACTATACCTTACATGGAGTAAATATATGGTGCATAAATAGCAGGCATGTTGAGTTGTAAGCTGAAGTGTGTAAAGTAGTATCAATCATACTGGCAGGACACATTGAGATATTTTAAACAGCATTACATCCTACTTTCAAATTTGCCTTTGTAAAGGGAAGTTTATAATCTAAAATAATGATACTAATAGCAATAGTTATAATAGCAGTAGCTAAGATGATTCTGGTCTGAGAAAAACAAAAAATCATTCTTTAATACATTTTTAATATTTTATGAAGACATAATTCCTTTGAAATTGAATAAACATGTAAACCAAGTACTAAATAATTTGTCTTTTCCTGTGTGGATATGTTTGTTTTTCCTGCCTATCAACTATTTCGCCTTCATCTAGACATAGCCTCAGCAATCATTCAATTTTCTTTTTAAAAATATTTTTACTTACTTTGAAATATAGCTTTACAGAATGTTTCAAAGATAGTGCAGAAAGAAAAGAAAATATCAGATGGTCTCACTTATAGAAGGAATATAGAAGATTGAAATAAGGGATCAGGAAAAAAATAACTATAACAAAGTAAAAACCAAAATCAACAAGCAACTATAAATCAGAGACATACTATGGGTGGGGGGAGAGAAGGGAGTAGGATCAAAACAAGGGTGGGAAGAGCACAAGGGACCACGGTGATAGTTCATGGGTGAATGGGTGGTGGGAATTTTATGGGGACTTAACCAAGATAAAAATGCATACATCGCACAAAAATGAAAAATGTAAAAAATATAAAATAATTAAAAATGGAAAAGATAGCACGGAGAGCTCTGCTGTACTCTTGTTCCCAATTATATTCAATAGTCAAACCAGGACTCTGACATTGATACAAAGTCCATGTGCAGAGTTCTATGTCATTTATTCATGTAGTATGTGTAACCTTTGCAGCAACACATACAGAACTATTTCACAACCTCAATGATCTCCCTCCTGTCATTCCTTTATGGTCACACCCACCCCTTGTAACTATCATCCCTCACTATTGGAAACCACTAATGTATTTTCCATGTCTATAATTTCATCATTCTGAGAATACTATTTAAGAGGGATCATATAGGATGAGATTAGATTTTTCACATAGTGCAATGTCCTTGACATTCCTCCAATTTACTGTATGTATCAATGTGCATGGTATTATTGCTGAATAGTATTCCTTATATGATTGTCCTCCTTTGTTTTTCCATTCACCTATTCAGAAAACATTTTATTTCTAGCCTTCGCCTATATAAAATAAAGCTGCTGAGCAGAATAATGTGCAGGCTTTTGTGAGAATAAGTTTTCATTGTATTGGGTCAAATGACTAAGACTACCTGGTCATATGATAAATCTATGTTCAGCTTTCAATAAACTAACAAATTATTTTCCAGATTGTCTGTACCACTTTGCATTCCTGTCAGCAATGTGTTAGAGATTCAGGTTCTTTGTACCCTTACCAGCATTTAGTATTGTTACTATTTTCAATTTAAAGTGTGCAGCAGTATCTCATTTTCTAGCCTTCTGTTGCACTTCCCTGATGGCTAGTGATGTTGAACATCTTACTGTGTGTTTATTTCCCAACCATATATTCCCTTCAGTGAAATATCTCTTCATGTTTTTACCTATTTTATACCTGGATTATTTGAGTTTTAAACATTCTTTAAACACCTTAGATATGGTCTTTTATAAGATGCAAAATATTTGTAAATTATACATCAGTCTGTATTTGTCTTTTCATTCTTTTACCATGGTCATTTCCAAAACAAAAAAGAAAGTTTAATTTTGATGAAGTCCTATTTAACTTTTCTTCTTCCATAGATCATTCTTTTGGTGTCATGTCTAAAAGTTCTTCACCAAGACCTAGGCTGCAAGATTTTCTTCGGGCTTTCCATGTGTCAATACTGACATCCTGACACTTATGAGGGAGGTGAACTCAATATTGCTGAATGCGTAGGGCTTATTAGGAACTTTATAAGGTGTAAGTTTAGGTTCTCTACTTCACCTTTGTTAAAGGGATGAGGATGTGGCTTCATTTCCCGCCCCCGCCTTTGGGTGATAAAGAACAGTTATGCCAAAGTTTTCTTTTCTGTTAGGCTGCCCCTTTTATTGATGCCTTGACTACAGAGAATACATTTTCCATGAGACTTCACTTTTGTAAGCTTTTACTGGACTGTGATTTTACCACTGTTCTGGGACACCTGAGGTTAAAAGAAAATCTGAGAATTCACCACTGTTTTTCTCTTGGGTTCTCTAGGTACTTATTTGATCTGCTTTATGTCCATCTTTGCATCTTCTTATATTTGTTTTATGAATTAGAAGAAAGGTTTTCAGTTGTACATAGAAGGAAGAATAAGGAATGCACATCTACATGATCTTTCCAGAAGCAGAAATATTTTAATAATCCAGATTTCTCTTCCATCTCAACCCATGTCTGAGTATGTCATATGTAGGCACTGTATTCTCCTAGACATAATGATTATTAAAGGTTTGTAAATATAACTCATATAAGGCCAATCAGAGCTAGTCAAGTCCATTGGATTTTGTTGAAACTACTGGGAATGAAAACACTTTTAAAACATTCATTGACTACAAATCTATCAGTCTGTAGGAAGTTCTATTCTAGAGGATGAGATATCACTTAACATGAGAGTGAAATCAACGCAGAATAAAGCAGGTACAGGACATGGGGAACAAGTCAACTGGAACAATGACACTGATGGAGTCCTGGGCCTGGCAGGCTCCTGAATCTACTTTGGTCTACTTAATTAGGCAAGCCAACAGATCCCATTTCCACTTTAAGCTAATTTTTCAGGCTTTTTTTTTTTTTGGTAGTGAAAGGAGTTTTAAAATAAATCAATTTCACATATTGTTAAGTAAAAATCAATTATTCCACGCTCCTGTAAAATATACCATAGTTCTTTCAATCTCTGTTTAGTGTGTCATGACTTACTTAAGCAAAAAATAAATCCAAAATATAAAAGCAGGCCTCCCTGATGGTACAGGGGTTAAAGACACAATGCTATCAAGCTATTGCCAGCCACTGCAGCCTGAGTTCGATCCCTGGCCAGCCAGGGAGCTAACCCACATGGCGCAGGAGACCTCCCCTGTCTCGCCTGCTGCTCCTCTCAGCAGTGTATTTCAGTAGATCTGCCTGTCCTGCTCCCCACTTTCTCTGGTGAATCCTCATAACCCCCACACCTCTGGTCTACACCTCAGTTCTTGTATGCATAAATAAATAAATCTTAAAAATAATAAAATATAAAAGCAGGTAGCCTCATCAGGCATTTAAAAAATTGTCCCCACTAGAAAAATGGCCATTTTCATCTACTCAAGATAAGGAGGTCTCATAGAAATTACTGGACTATTTGTAATAAAGCTCATGACCATGACCATATAACAAAAAGAGGCAGGATCACCTTGGTATTTGTAAACAACCCAAAATAGTCACCCTGCCTTCCAATATTCTACTAATGATATAAATTACTTTAGTAGGAGGCAATTAATTTCTAGAAACAATTAGAAGTAAAATAAAAGATAAGTATTGGTAAGGAGGATGTGCCCTTTGGCATAAATGAATAAATCTAAACATGCATTTATATATAGACATATAAATAATATTTACATATTTATATATAACAAATTTATATATATTTATATATAATATATACAAAGCCATACTACTAGAAATACATGCCATTTCATTTTCTACTTTATTTGAATTCACTGCAGTTGATTTCTTTTTCCCCATTTGCATTTAATATAGATATGCTATAAATCACTCTGTTTACTTTCTAATGGATTGAGTCTGTGGCAGGAAAGCATATGCTACTGTGTACATGTTGACTTAAAACATTATGGAATTGAAAATGTATATCTGAAGGGTAAAGTGTTCTTGGAGGTGAGAATAAAAGGCTAAGGGGAGATGATAACCCTAAAACAACTTTTAACTTTGACCATACCTACACTAAACTAGCTTTCAGCAAGAAGTCCTGATTAAAGTGTGAGAATGGGTTTAAACTATCATAAATATGAAATTCACATCATGGCTACTCTATTTTTGTATACTCAACTGCAGTATCAAAAACAACAGGCTAGGCTATTCAGTACATAGTTGCAGCCTGGATAATTGACTGAATAAATGATGCGTTAGGGGTTTTAAGAAGTATGAGTTGATTAGGTCATACTTTGACATTTCTAGACTCATTTTCTTTCCTCTTTTTACTATGGCTTGTTAGAGGTTTTCAGTTCTTCCTCTTGATTATGTGCATATTATTTGACCAAACTCTGGACATTTCTGTCTCAACTGGAATATGAATGACAATTTCCCTATTAGAAAATTTTTGTAGAGTAACAAGTGTTCAATGTGGTCCAATTGGGCTTGGAACCATTTCAAAGAACCCCTGCTTATGTCTACAACCTCTAAAATCTACTTATTTACTTTTTCTATGCTGATTTTTTAATAGCTTCCACTTTCCTCCTGCTGGTAGCTTATAAGCAGCGAGAACAGCTACTTAAGTCAGCCTCCCTAAGAGTTTGCTAATGGAGTAACTGTCTGACTAAGGTAGCCTACTCCAGCACAGTTAGGAACACATATGAGAGAAATGTTGGATCACGGAAGGATAGAACCACAGGATACCTTCTACTCATTAAGACTATAACCTTTTTTTTCTCTCTCTTGGTTGCTATGAATCACCCATTTGGCAATAAGTTTACTGACAAAGTCTAAGATACAGAATATTTTTTAATTACTTTGTGAAAACTGTTTTTATTATCAATAGCCAACTTTTATTCTATGTGACAGGTTTTTTCAGCTATACTGAATTAACATACACTGAGCCATTAGAACCATAAATTAGGGAGATAAAAGAGAGATAAAGATATTCTTCTAATTGGTGCAACTAAACTTTTGTATCTTCTAATCATGTCATTTATCATATTTTCTAGAACAAGCTTTACTTTCAATTTTTGTATACAATATTTAAAAATACAATGACATAAAAGTACATTCCCCCAAAATATAAAGTATGATAATTATAAAGTTGAAAATGAGGACCCAGACTTGCATCCAGTGCATAGTAGGTCCTTAATGTCTTATTATTTTGCGTCATGAGTTATTAGTTGCATCCAATGGAGTATATGTGAAAAAATGGAGTATATGTGAAATAAATATGTATGCACCATAGTAAATCATTATATTATTATTAACATACAGAAAGTCAGGTTTAAAAAAGTGCTAACACTCAGAGAAATGAGGGGATTTAAATTAAAGTTATCTATCAAGGGAGTCTGAAGGAAAAAAAAGTGATAGAAAATCCTTTGTAACTAACCCCACTGTGCGGTGTATGTTTTGTAGCTTCATTGAAGTCATCTAAATTTCGTGGGCAAATAAATATTTAAGAATATTAAATATGTTTTTAGCAACATCTAAACATTCTCTATAAAATAGATACTATTCACGGGATTAAAAATACATCCTTCAGTTTAAGTTGGTTTTTCTTTGATTTTTCCAATCTTTTAACTTAATGCTCTTTTCACCATGGCTATGACATCCCAGACTTCCTATACATACTAATTTTAAGAGAATAAATTATTTATTATTTCCTCAGCAAATGTCTTAATGTCTATATTTTGTGTTTGACAGTTTGGTAAATAATTTTTTTAAAATGGCCTTTCTTTGTCTTCTTCCCTGCTGAGCTCCTAAGCCCTCTATGCCAAATTTCAGCCAAACTGAATCTTTAAAGATGAGTTTAAACCCCTGAAAAACATTACTTTGCGATGGAAATGCTGTTATGGCTATAATTACAGTGGTGTTAACTGTTTCATTATAATTAGAGATCTGCTGACCCTCTTAACTGGCTTTGCTTTTCGAACATCAAGAGACAGCCTCCTTTTGCCAGCCATTCTTTGGTTTCCTTTAAATTCAACATTAATTTAGCAGTTAATGTGTTCCTTAATATAGTTCTTTGGCTGGTAAGAAGTTGGATGTTCCTTTCAGATCCTTAATTCTGGACTCAAAAAACTGAATGAAAAGTGAGTAGATAATTTCAGCCACCTCATTGTTCTCTAGTCAAAAATATAACTTGTTCTTCCTAGTCTTTGCCCCCTCCCTCCACATTTAAAGCTATTTGGGGAAGGCATTTTCTCTTCTTCTATCACTTTTTCACAAATTCCAACATTTATTCCAAGAAGTCTACTTGGGTTTCTCCTGACTAGCTTTAGTAGAGATGGAAAACAGCTGGTCAGCTTTCCCTAAAACCTGTTAATTAAAGACAGTGATTAAAAAAACAAACAGTTTGTTATCACATGGAGTGATTAAGACAATCTTTATTCTGCTCTCTCCCCATCCTTAACTAATCCACAATACCTTGTTTCAAGGATCTTTAAAAAAAATCATATTTTTTCACAAACAGTAGCTTAAGGCAACTGAGAACTACTGAGACACTCTCAAATACACATTTCCTGGATGAATTAAGCACAATTAAGGGAGCAACACTACAAAAAAAAAGATAACAGATTGAAAGATATACTCACCTCCACCAAAGGATTAATATCCAAAGCATATAAAGAAATCAATGAAAAACAGCCCACTCAAAAAATGGACAGAAGGGGGCCTCCCCGGTGGCCAGCAGTTAAGCACTGGCTTGCGAAGCTGCCGGCAGCCTCTGCAGCGCCAGTTCAATCCCCAGCTGCTCCCCGGCCGCCACCGGAGGAGGGTCCCACATGGCGTGCAGACCTCTCCTGCCACCGGCTGCTCCCCTCAGCAGTGTGCTTGGGTCCTTCTGCCTGCTCTGCTCCCCGCTCTGGCTCTGGTGAATTCTCTCACCCTCCTGCGCTTCTGACTGTACCCAGTGCTTGTATAAGCAAATAAATCTTAAAAAAAAAAAAGAAAATTGGGTTCAGTATCTATGGAAAACAGTATGGAGGTTTCAGAAAAAAATTAAATATAGAACTAATATATGATCCCACAATCCATTTCTAAGTATCCAAAGAATATGAAAACACTAATTCAAAAAGCTATTCACAATAAAAATGTATGTTTATTGTAGCACTATTCATAATAGCTTAGATATGAAGCCAAAGTTAGTACCCTGAGAGGGATGACTGAATAAAGATGATTTTGTGTAAAAATAATGGAAGACTACTTATGATCAAATCTTACCATTTGTCACAATATGGATGGAATTTGAAGTGATTAAGGTAATTGAAGTTAGAAGGAGAAAGACAGCAGATGATTTCACTAATATGTAGGACATAAAGAAACAAAGGAACAAACAAAATAAATCCTTAGATTTTAACAATGAAATGGTGATTACTAATGACAGAAGGAAGGAGAGAAGAATGGGTGGAGGTCAAGTGGATAGTGGTGAATGATACTAGAACTTTGTGGTGAGTGTGCTGTGGCATAATACATTTTTTCAAGTGTGAAGCTATACTCTGTAAGTCAATGGCACAACAATAAAATTATTGGAAAGTGACTTATTTTGAAATCAAAGCTAGTAAAGCCATATATTGTAGTGATCTTAATCTTTGACATGCAGGTAGATACTTGTTAAAAATTGGGATTCAGGGACCTCCCCGGTGGCACAGTGGGTTGAGCACTGCGCCGTGAAGCTGTCCGCAGCCTCTGCAGCGTAGGTTCGATTCCCAGCCGGCCAGGGAGATTCCCACATGGCATGGCAGACCTCTCCTGTCTCGCCCGATGCTCCCCTCAGCAGTGTTTTTGATCTGTCTGCCTGTTCTGCACCCCACTCTCTCCGGTGAACCCTCTCACTCTCCCACGCCTCTGGCCTGTACCCCAGCTCTTGTATAAAAATAAATCTTTTTTAAAAAATTAGAATTCAGCAAATCTGTTGTGAGAATCAAGAAGTATTTGCAGCAATCACCACTCTCAATCCCCTCCCCCCCTTTCATTTGCATGTAGCAGAACACAGCAACACATGGAGAAACACTATTGCAGCAGTTATTGATATTTAGCCAACCACTTTTAGGCAAGATAATAAAACATTTTAAAAATTTCTGTGGATGCAGATTTGAGAATTATATGTATCCAATCAATTAAACTATTTCTTGAAATGTATATGCTTCAATTGTATTGAGTTTAATATAAGTGTATAATATTAGTGATCCTTGGTTTCAATTAACAGAATCTGATTCTGCTACCTAAGTAGAAAAGACATTTGTTCAAAGGTTATTGGGTATCATTCAGAATTTGGAAAAACTGGAAACCAGGTTTGAGAAATAGACCAAAATAGAGGTATGAAAAGGAAAGCCAAGAATAACATAGGAAAAGAAGTATAGAATCATATAACTAGAGCAATTGCCATTAACACTCTGCTAATCTGCTGAAGTGTCCCCTCTCCACCAAGACCATTTAGAATAGTTTCTTTCTGGGGGTCTCCCTGGTGGCACAAGGGGTTAAGTCTCAGTGCTATCAAGCTATCACCAGGCACTGCAGCATAAGTTCCATCCCTGGCCAGGGAGCTAACCCACATGGCACAGCAGACCTCTCCTGTCTTGCCCACTGTTCCCCACAGCAGTGTATTTCAGTAGATCCACTGTTCTGCTTCCCACTTTGTCTCTGGTGAATCCACTTATCCCCTACACCTCTGGCTTATACCCCAGTTCTAGGATACATAACTAAAATAAATCCTTTTAAAAAACAGTTTCTTTCTGTTCCTGTGTCTTTTATCCACTCCTTGAAGTTTAAAAAGTCAGGGGAAACAACAGCTAACTAAATATAATATGATAAAAAAAAACCCTCACTCCATCTAGAAAATGGCATTATTCAAATGCCAAGTCATGTATAATTAAATATTGTGAACAAGGTCACATGACCTAATAAAACTGCAATCTGAATAAAAAGAATGTAAAAAATAGTTGCTATATTAAAAAATGCTATAAAAGATTTCTGCAGTGAAGAGTTTTGCTTTATGGCTTCTGGACCCAATTCCAACTTAGTATGGATGGATGCTCCCCCACAACAAAGGTAATTCTAGGATACCATCAGAGTTTCTAAGAACTCAGTTCTGACACTGTTTAGCCAGAGACAACATCATATCCCACAAGTTAAGTATTCAGTCTCCAAGACCTCCCTCCATATATAGGTACTGGTATCATAGCAACTTGTGCTTTTGACCAGTTGGTCATATAATTCAGACATTTCAGACTCTTTCTTCAGGTCCAATTAAATTGCTAGAGTTGCTCAAAGAACTCAGGAAATCCACTTATTCACTAGATCACTGATTTATTACAAAGGACAAGAAGAGCCAGTTGGAAGAGACACATATGGCAAGGTAGGGGAAGGGGCACAGAGCTTCCATTCCATCTCCAGTCACACAGTCTCCCCCAAATCTCCATAAGCTCAACAACCTGTAAATTCTCCATGCTGCCTTCTGGATGGAGTTTTCAATACAAAGCCATTGGCAAGTGAACACCATCTGCCCCACTTCCCTGAAGGGGTTGGGGGAGAGGACAACTGAAGTTCTAACCCTCTAATCACATGATTGTTCTCCAAGCAATGATCCCATCCTAGGTTGAGTCTCCAAATCACCACATTAACATAACAAAGGACACCTTTATCACTCTCAACACTTAGGGACTTCAAGGCTTTGGGAGTTGTAGATGAAGCAACTATGGATATAGATCAAGTAATATTGTAACAGGGTGGTCCCCAGGAAAGGGGGAGGTTCCCTGCCCCACCCAAGGGAGGGTGGAGCTGAGCAGGAAGAGGAGAAGCTGCAGAAGAGACTGAGGAAGGAAGGAGCAGGATGGAGCCAGGAGACCTGGAAGAGGCGCATGGAGCCTAGAGACATGTAAAGAAACTGCGCTTGTCTTTTGGTCGTGGACTGGGTGACACAGATGTGGGTGAGACCCGTGGGGAGGTGACAATGGCAGCTTTTATCTTGATGTTGATTTTGCTCTTTTCCTTCCGGGCTTGTCCGGTTGTTTGTGACCCTTTTCTGTGGGTCCCCACTGGAAGATGCTTTAGACTTGTGGCAGGCTTTGGGGCCTTGCTCTGGGCCGACCCCTTATGGATGGAGTTTTACCCACGAGGGGACGGGTAACTTTGGGTGCTTCATTTAGAAACTAGACTCTTTGCCTTACCTGTATTGTTTCCTAGTTTTTATTAAAGTTCCTTTTCATTAAAGTCTCCTATGTTTTGTGTTGATGCGGCGGATGGCAGAACCCATTTAGAATAGGCAGGTTTGCGGGGCTTGGGCTACCCCTCTCCCTGTCCTATAACAATATGAAAAATATATTTTGTTTATCTAAATGACTATACATTTCTATTTATAGGTCACAATGTAGTACTATTGCATTTGTTCATTACAATAACAATCTCTTAGAACTCTTCTCAAAAAGAGTTGAGGCAAGGGTAAACCTTGGGCCATGTAGTTCCCTTCTTTTCAGAGTCTGTTTATTTTCAATCACTTGTCATTATCTTCAAATAATTATATGAAAATGTATGTATATTTGGTTTCTATTTTATGATTATTGGTGGATTGACCCAGTATAAACTACACTGAAATTATTGGAGCCACAGTTGTTCTTTCTGTATTTTTATATTTGTCTTTTCCTTAATTAATAAAACTTTTCTCAAAATGTTTGATATACTTTGATTACCTTTTCATATTTGTAATGTGTGAGAAGATGGCCCCCTAAATGTTATATTCATCCAAAATTCATTCAATAATATAACTTATTCAATAATATAACTTATTCAATATTATTCAATAATATTGAATTATTCAATAATTATTCAATAATATAACTTGGAGAAATAAAAAGGAGTTGGGAGGTTACTCTGTGACATTCAATTGCATGAGAGAGGGGGATTTACTCTGACCTATACCAACTATTTCTAGTTTCTTTGAGATTTTTTTCCATCTAATTATCTAAAGTAGAATACTCAATATTTGACCTGAAGGCAAATGAGTAGTTCTGAGATTCAACCTACAGGTGTATAAAGTGTGTATGATTATCTTACTGTTTTTTTGTGCATTTCTAAATAATTTTCACATGTCAACATACTTCTATTTAAATAATTCAGGATGTACATAACAACTTAGAATGTAAGACTTGTATAAGTTCATTTTCTTTGGTTGTTCCTTCTTCTCATTTTTAAAGTGTATTTTAAGAGGAAACATGTACAATTAAGGCCTATTTAATATATTAGGCAATATACTGCTAGATATTTAACTGTAGGGTCTAAAACTCTTTTCCTATTTTTTCACAAAAGAACTGAGATCTAGAGATTTTTAAACTTCTAACTTAAAAGGAGCAAACATACAAGACTAACAAGTGGCAATTCCAGAATCTTAATCCAATTGAACTCCAACTTTCTTGCAGTTCTTTGCCTCACATTCCTTCAGCAAATATGTGATAGTCAATAAATATTAATGACTAGCATATTTTGAGGAACCATGAAAAATAAGAGGATGTATAATATATTTCTCTCATCAAGTTGTCTATGCTACTATTTAGGCATCTAAGTATATCAGAAATGTTCCATTTCTACAAAAAATATGAGTAATTTATATACATATCATGTTATAATTGAACATGATAGGAACTGTGTTTTACATGAGCAATAATTACATCACAGAGAAAAGAATTCTAAAATAATGGCCAAAAATATTTGTCATTTGTTCACAGGAAAAGAACAAAAAGATTTTCTCCAGGTATTCTATCTACTGCTTTTGTGCTCCAATAACCAGACAAAGCTATCTACTATATCTGACAGCCCCAGTCTGTCTGCACTCATCTGAATTTATTACTCACCATTTGTCATACTGCTAATAAAAACAGTATAAAATACTATCTTGTCACATTAAATCTGCAATGGATATCTTGCCATATTTCAAGAAATAATTTAATATTTTATTATCTAAAATACTGGTCTAGAATGAGGTTTACCACCACTTCTGTGAGCTGCTAACTAGATGGTGATTGGGCTAAAAGTTGGAACATTAACTGCAAGGGAAAGCTTTTCAACTTCTTATTGTATAAACTGGCACTATATGCTTAGGTGCTTTGTGATTAAATCCATACAACATGTTCAAGGCTCAGGATCCTACATAATATTTCTAAGTCATAGAATGACACGTCTGTCTATCCAATGTACTTTATCTTCAAAAAAAAAAGGTTGGGCCTACCCAGTGGAGCAGCAGGTTGAGTGCAGTGCTGTGAAGCTGTCTGCAGCCTCTGGAGTGCTGGTACAATTCCTGGCCAGCCAGGGAAGATTCCCATATGGTGCAGCAGACCTCTCCTGTCTTGTCCACTACTCCCCTCAGCAGTGTACTTGGGTCCTTCTGCCTGTTCTGCTCCCTGCTCTGTCTCTAGCAAATTCTCTCACACCCCCACGCCTCTGGCCTGTACCCCAGTGCTTGTATAAATAAACAAAATCTTTTTTTAAAAAAAAAGGTTATTTATGTAAAAGAAAATTTACTTTTACAAATTGAAAAAAGTTGTATCTTTGATCATTTCTTTAAAGAGGCTATATAAAAATGGCAAGACTACAGTAACTTATTGGAAACAAAGGAAAGTATGTGTGTGTGTATATGTGTGTAATGCACACTTACATGATGAGATTTGGTACAATTTCTGTGATTGATGTTTTAGGGTTTCATCTAGAAACAGCCTACAGTATTTTTGGCACCTCTTCCCAAAATTCTCTTAACTAAATATCTCCACATATTACTGAAATACTATTCTTCCTTTCCCATAATACTGTATATATTAAAATATATTATTATATAATATCAGATTTGGTAGTCCAATTTAAAATACATGGAGTTAAGTTTTAAATAAAATGGCATTCCCAATTTAACTATTTTTTAAAATTCTGTGTTATCACATTTTTTTTTTTGATGGCAGAAGGGAAGATTTGTACATAATATTCATGTACTCTGTGTTCTTTCACTGTCAAAACTTCCTACACTCCATTACATACGTAATGAATGGAGTTAAATATATACATATATTTGAGCTGCACTTATTACCAATAAGGTAGAAAACCTCCAGAAATAAAAATTCTTCAAGATTTTCAGAAAATACCTTTAAAATGCTCATTTTATCAGGGTTTGAAAGAAAAATAACTCCATAAAAACCATACAATAGTCAATTCCAAAAACCTGTGCCTTGTTCATGTACCTGTTTTTTTTTACCATAAGTTAATAATCTATTATTAGAAAATATATTACTAAGGTATAATACATTTTTAAGAAATATTTTCTGAATAATGTAATACCCTAAAATTCTTATGCCCTTTATTAACAATGTAGGTACTCCCTGGTGATGCAAGGGTTGAAGACACAGTGCTATTAAGCTCAATCCATCCTCCATTAGGGAGTTAACCCACATGGCACAGCAGACCTCTCCTTTCTCACCCGCAGCTCCCCCCTCATCAGTGTATTTCAGTCAATCCACCAGTTCTGCTCCCCACTCAGTCTCTGGTGAATCCTCTCACTGTCTCCCCACACCTCTGGCCTACACCCCAGCTCTTACATGAATAAATAATCTTTTTTTTTTAAACAAGAACTTTTATGCTCCAGTCTTCATTAGAATTCAGAAAAACTAGATAGGAAACTTGGTGATATTTTTCACAACACACCAAAATAGAGGGTTAAAACAACATGCCAATCATGGACTTGATCAGCATATGCTTAGACCATTCTATTGTCTCTGTGATTATTTTTATTGTTTTATTTTCCCATGCAATGTGCAATTTAACATCCAGTTCCCTGGACATAATTCTAGCACATGTCTTTAACTAGTCCACTTTTCTTAAACCCAGTGTCAAAGCCGCCAAGAAGACCTAAGTTGGGGTTATGATGTTTTGATCTTGTTTTCTAATTTGAGTAAGAGAAAATACTGAAAATAGAATTACTTCCAGAGTCAAAGACTACTATACTGGACAGACTCTTACCTTTGTTTTCAAAGAACACTTTAGTTTTATTTATCACTGAGGTACTTTGATTATCCTCTCTGAATTAAAGGCCAAAGTCTTATTTAGCCAAAGATATGATTTATTTAGTAATTTCTTCTTAGGTATGAAGTCAAGGTCACATAGTAACCTGAATGGCACTGCTGGTTAAACACATTTTATTCCCAAGTGATCATCATCCATATTCTGGATTAGACAACAAATCACCATACTATGTTTCTCTTATAAACTGTACTGCTTAAATATTATTTTTTTTAATTTTAGATGTTTGAATGATCAGTTTATATATTTGAACTATAATAAACTAATCATTTTTATACACAAATTTGTCAATTGCAAAAGTCTCCTAATTCCTGTTTTAGAGTGGTAGCTCTATAATATATCTCCCACAGATCATCACTCAATGCTTAAAACACTTTAATGATTTACAAGTTCCTTACTATGACTTAAAGCTATTTTTCTGATATCCATTTAGATTTCTCAATTTTACCTCTTTTCCATTGTCCAGTTTTTTAGCTGCATTGGACTTTATTCCCTCATACTAGCTTTTATCATGGGACCTTTGTAATTAGCCTCTCACTCTTCATGGCATGATCTCTTCACTGGCTTTTACACAGGTGGCTTATTGTGCCATTCAGATTTCAAACTAAATGTCACTTTAATTGATCACACAATGTAAGGTTTGTGATACACATAATCTACTTGCATAGAATGTGCCACTAATCAATACTATATGTTCTTTTCATATTATATTTCTTTCCACTAAAATAAAAGCTCAACCAATGCTATCTTGTTCCTTGCCATCCAGACTATTATTGATATGTAATGGACAATTGATTTTTACACAATTGAGTGAATAATTAACAAACCAAATAACTAAAAATCAATTAGCTTGAATATGCAGATGAGAATTTCTCAACAGATTTGTTCCAATTCTAGGTTTTTGTTGTTGTTGTTGTTGTTGTTGTTTAGCATTCAAGCTGATGAGTTTTCCCAGCAAGAATCAAGTTTCTTTTAGGATGAGCTTCGCTCAGAATGAAAGAAGTTATTTTTTATTATATAATAGTTTTAACTGTACTACAATTCTAAAACAATTATCATAAAGCTTCATTAAGCTGAGCAATATGAAATGTTTTAGCTAATATCCACAGAACATGTTCCCTATAGTCTCCAAATCAGAATTAGGGGTGGTGGGGAGGGAGTATTCTGGTTATAAATGGGGGGAAAAAAAGTATCTTTAAATGAATCATCATGTCAAAAGTCTACTATGATAAAGTATTATTTTAAGAATTGCTTTGTCAAATTGAACACACTAGTGAATGATTTTCTCTATATCTCTATGTCAATGATACTGGTAGATACTAATATATAATTATTTGAATCAAACTTTTGAAATAAGCATCTTTTAGCAATTTTTTAATATTGCTTTTTCACATTGAGTACCAGATGTCAGAGGAGTTGAAAACATGTTTATTTTGGTCTCTTGGTCCTTCAAGATTTTTCTGCCTCAATAACATCCTTGTCTTGTATGGATATGTATTTAGCCTCATTGAGTGAACAGGCTTTGAGGAGCAGCAATCTGCATACTTTTAAAAGAAATGATTTGGCCACCTGCACTTTTGGAAAATTGAAAAAAAAAAAGCTATAGAAAGCTTTCTAAGACAGGAAATATCAATAAATAATATTTTAAAGATTTTTGGATCTCTGAGGACTATGGAGTCTCATTAAGGTGCAAGTTCTTAAATTTAATGAAAAATAGACATGAAGTGAGCTTGATGATTTACAAATCTGAAAGAAGCTAGCAAAGTTTAATGTGATTGCTTTTTCAGAAGAAATAGCACAATATACTTTTGCAATTCCCAAACAGCATGTTCGGATTAGTTTAGATTCTCAATATTTCTGTTTCTCTCTTCCCCATACTCCCACACACCCTACCCCTCCCTTTCTTGGAAAGTCTCAATGAAGATTAGCTGTTAGATGCTCTGTAAATTCTATGTAAAGATGTTTAACTTTATTCCATTCATGTCTGCTGCATCATGAGTCCTATGACCATATTAATATAGTATATTCTGGAAAACTGCCATTTATATAGGAAAGACTGCAGCTAAACTCACAAGTTACTTTTTCAAAGTCATCAGATGGAGTTGAACAAAACCTACTGATTTTACAGAATTAATTAGAAGTAACTTTGGGGAATTATTCTAAATTCATTTATCCTACATTACAGATTAAGTTATGAATTTACTGTCCTTTACCAGAAATACTAAAGTGTTCCATATTGTATATCTTATTTAAACCTGGAAAAATGTAGTTAGTCTTATGCAGAAAAATAAATTGATTTCATCTGGATTCATTCTAAGTTTACACTTTTTTATGAGAAACCCAGCAGATACTTTCAAATGTACTTATTTTATTGCTGTTAATTTTGACAAGTGATTTCCAATTGCTTCATTTTTTTCAGAACAATTTTAATTTCTGTACATGCTTATGAAAATATAGTAATATGCATGTTACATGACAAGGGTTATGAAGATTTCTTTTTCTAGTATCACTTTTTGGGGAAGATTTTTATTCTCTATTTGCCTCTATTCTATGTAACTAAATATATTACCAGATTTACTTCTAAAAGTATGGGGGTTCATGCCAGGTTTGATAGCAATGCCCTTAAAAGTCTAATTAACACCTTATACAGTGCAACATTGCCTTACTGGTTAACTCATGGTTTAATGGAAGAATTTGAAGATCCATTTGAATATAAAAGAATAAGAATGCTTGTATTATGATATAATTTTGAGTCTACCTTAATTTTACATGTAATTATACCATGATGTATAAGTCATTTTCAAGCTTCATTACTTTATTATTAGTGAGAAATTTCTTGAGACTACCAGATGATATTTTGGTAAAAAAAAAAAAAAAAAACATGAAATTTTGTGACTGAGATTCATTTGCTTAGGATCATAGGTCTCAAAAAATATTAGGAAATAATATTTAGGGAGACAGAAAAATCTCACTTTCTAATGGAAAGAAAAATAGAGGATAAAAAAAAGAAAAATAGAGGATAAATATAAATAATCTGAGACAGAGAATAATGAAAATACTATTATTTGTTTTAGGAATAGGAATATGATCGATCTAATTTGAAATACCTAAGTACCATATTTTTTTAACCACTGGTTCTCAGTCTTATCCTTTGAGACATAATATAGAGTCTGTTGGGAATATTTGTGTTATGAATAGGCTATAAATCCAAGCTCTAGGCCTATTAAATGACCTAGCATATGTATTTAAAAATAATCTATTTATTGCACTTAATAGGTAAAGTTTGAGGGACATGCTCCAGACATGGTAATTTTACATAGGAAAATTACTACATACAACTGGTTCCTTAAAGAGGTGCTTACTCAAACAACAATGCCACAAAATAGAAAAGGATAAAGAAAAATGTATAATAACGTCTTATTGTTTCCAAGAGTAGTAGTTATTAAAAACCATGACACACCCAAAATAATTCTTGTATTGGTAGCACCAGCCATCCACAAAAATTTAAAAATTTCAATTTTCCAAAAATACATATGTGCAGTGAGTCCTTAACTGTTTTTCCAAGCTGTGTAATAGTAAAGCTTCTTGCCCAAACACGAACTTAGAGTTACAAACATGAATACTAAATTAATAGTTTTATTTAATATATCTAATATTAGCACTTCTTAATCACTAATATAGGTGTTAGTAAGAAGGTACTAATCATAAGTAAACCTAAAAGTCTAAGATATTAAACAAATTTTCCATTAAGAGTCAGAAAGAGGTTTGCATTTTGTTACAGATCTTTATCTACTAAACATAGTACAGATTTAGTATCACTTAGTTCATGTTTAATTATCATCTATATAATTCTTTTAGTCACTAATTTAATAAATGTTTCTTGAAAAATCATCTTAGCTCTCAAGTTAGTCATGTTTACCTGCCCAGTGATGATACAATGGTGACATTAGTTAAACCAACCAGTCTACTTGTATACAACAAAACCACAGAGCTGACATGACAATAAAGTTGATGGGTAATTATCATAAGTGAGAAGCATATTTAATTAATTTGGATGACTTCAACAAATATTTGTTGCTCACTTTTTCCTTTTATTGGAATCAAACTATTTAGTTTCATTCATTCATCCAAAAAATATGTATTGGTTACCTATTATGTAATAGAATTCTGCTTCTATACAAAATGAAGCCAAAGCTGTGAGCCTTTGATTCTTTAGAATTATCATTTTGGTGGGGGAGACAGATAATACAAAAATATCATAAAATCATGATCATGTTGAGTGCTATTAAAAATGTCATATAGTACTATAATCACATTTGTCATGGGAGTCAGGTGATGATAAACCTTAGCTAAGATGTAAAAAGTAAATAGAAATAAGGTAGTAAGGTATCCATGCAACTAGCATATACCTGGGCAAGTGAAAATTACAGAAGTATTCCTGAACTGTCTTTATTAAAGAATAAAATAATGTTTGCTTTGCTTTAATGCCTCCACTTATTAACTTTGTTTTTTTCAGGGTACAAGTAGGAAAAAAAAAACCTGTATATTTAATATATGAAGAGCATAATCAAGTTGAAAAATGTTAACTAGGATGAACCATACCAGAAAAAAATTAAGTCATCATAAACAGTAGCAACCTTTTTAAGCTAGTATATCATTTTAAATTGATAGTTCAGAGAAAAAAGTATAACAATTTCTGTAGCTAAAGTACAAAGTACAGAGTAAACATCACACATTCATTTTAATTCAACTATGTTGGTTAGATAAACTAAAAAGTAGTTTAAAGTTAATGCAACTTATATTTGTGATCCTTTTACCTATCCAGCAACTGAAACCTCTTTTTTGGGGGGGATTTTCCCATGAAATGAGATAAATTTCCATTTCAGATGAGAAAAATGTTAGGTGCAGGTACATTTCCCTAGCTTTCCTATCAGCATGGTGGAGTCTGTAACATAAGGTTTCATGATGTGGAGGCCAAGGACTTAGGTGAAATACCAGCATCATGAGGATCATAAGAGGGGTAATCATACATCTTGCTTTACATGGGATACCCTTAATTTATACCTACTTTCCCAGCTTAATTATTAATGTTTATAACCTCTTTCACTTTCAAGAATCCCAGTTTGGGTGATAGATCTTAAATGTCCCTTTAATCATAAGATATCTCTTGTAGTGGTGGATGGAGCTGGATTCAGGGCAGTGACTATGGGTCTAGTGCTGGCTCTGGTGTTCTGTGCTAGAAGTGCAGGCTGTAGTTTTGAGAATGTAATGGTGGAAGCAGAACATCCATTACTGGGTTTTGTTAATCTATCCATCTACCCTGGCCAAACAATCCTCTTCTCCAAGCATCTCAGTAGTAAGGCCAAAATATTTTCCCTTCCTTCCCTTCCCCTTTCCTTTCTTCTCCTTCTCCTCCCTCCCTCCTTCACCCCAAATCAGGTACTAGTGGCTTCAGGTACTAGTGAATTCTTTAAATATCTAAAGTAGAAATAAGCTCAAACTTACCCAAACTCTTTCAGAGAATCAAAAACGAGAGGCCAACACAATACTGGTTCCAAAACATCACAAGGACATTATATAATAGTTAAGAAAAATTGCATACTTTTTCTGACATGAACATTGATGCAGTAATTCTAAACAAACTATTAAATCAAGTTATATTGTTTGAATTTGTCAGGTAAGGAGAGATTATTGGGATCACACATTTGGAAATAATAAATTTAATATACAAATAGAGAAAAACAACATGATTTTCTCAATAGATTAACATAATTCAGGATAAAACTCTTAGCAAAACAGGTATCAATTAGAATTTCCTTAACCTGATAAAGAATATAATTTAAAACCCTACATTAAATAACATACCAAAAAATGACTCAAAACTTTGCTAGTTAGTCTGACTCAGCATTGTAGAAACATTATACTTACAAGATCCAAAAGACTGTACAAACTGTCCAAGAAGATAGCATGATAGTTGAATATCAGTCTATTTTATAAAAAATAAAACCAAGAAACATATAAAATATAAAGTTGTATTTATAATAGCATCAAAAATATTAACTGTCCAGCAAAAAATTTGCACAAAATGTACAAGAAGCTTTAATTGTGACTTAATTATTAAGAGAATTGAAGAAAACTTAAATGACTAGGAACACACAGATGTCCTTGGATAAGAATCAATATTGTGGGTGGGGAGGGGAGGGATTGGGGTCAAAATAAGGGGATTGCAATTGTATGGGGAATATAAAAATAAAATAAAAAAAAAAACTGAAAAAAAAGAATCAATATTGTAAAGAGTCAGCTCTTTCCATATAATAATATAGATTCAATAAAATCCTAACCAAACTCCAAAAATTTTCATGTAAGATGAATATCTGATTTAAATTTTATACAAAAATTTAACAAACTCGGGCCTTCCCGCTGGCGCAGCAGGTTGAGTGCAGCTCTGTGAAGCTGTCCCCAGCCTCAGCAGTGCGGGTTCAATGCCGGCCGGCCAGGGAGATTCCCAAATGGCACGGCAGACCTCTCCTGTCTCGCTCGCTGCTCCCCTCAACAGTGTATTTCTGTCATCTGCCCTCTCTGTCTCTGATGAATCCTCTCACCCTCCCGCACCTCTGGCCTGTACCCCAGCTCTTGTATAAAAATAAATAAATTTTCAAAAAAAATTTAACAAACTCAGAATAGTCAGTGTAATAAGACAGATGAGGTCAATCTGGAGGAGTCAATTATAGCACCAACAAAACACCAAGCAACAATAACAACAAAAAACTAAGGAACTAAATGCCACAAATAAGGAAGCAAAGTCACAGTATAAAGGTAGAGAAACTGATAATTAGAAAAGAAGGAAGAACCCAGAACGAGAACTAAACAAAACCATAAATTGATTTATGACTAAGTCAAAATTGCAATTCCATTAGAAAAATATGTTTTTTTATTACCTTTGCTCAGTCAATTGGATATTTACATGGCAAAAATATGTTAATCCTTGTATCACACTCAGATAAAAATAAAGTCTAGAATGATTGAAAATCTAAATATTAATGTTAAAACAACTGACAGAAAATAATGGAATACTAGACAAAGATTCCTAAAACAGGGACTAAAGATATTAACATAAAATAAATTAAGAAGAAAAATGAGTCTATTATATTTGCCAACATAGTAGTAAGTAGTTACATCTAATGCTCTCCTAAACATAAGTTTCTATCTGGTGCCAGTTCTTTAACTTTATGAATTTCTTTAGCATATTTCTAAATGTGGATATGCAAGCCAGAAATTCTGACCATTTATTCTGAAAATGTTTTCATTTCACTGTTACCATAAACAAGGTTCATTGTTACTGTCTCAATATTTTTCCAGAGGAAAAATCAGTTGTCATTTATACCTTTTCTTCACAGTATGTATTTTGTCATTTACCTGTTTTCAAGTTTTTATTTTTTTTGAAGCTGCAATTTTTAAAAGTTTGACTGTGAAATGCTAGCTATAGTTTTCCTTATACTTATCTTGTTGCATTTGGGTGAGATTCTTAGATCTGTGTATTTGTGTCTTCTCCTAATTTGGGTACACTTTAGTTATTATTTCTTAAAATACATTTTAAAAGCTATACTTTCTTTCTGACACTGTAATTGCATGTCAATCAAGAAGACTTGATTGATATTGTGGGCTCTATTAATTTTTTCAATTAATTTTTTTTTCAGTTTTCCATCTCTCTCTTCTTTGAGTGATTTGTAGTAATCCACCTGCTAGTTTTCTGAACTTTTCATTTGCCATCTTCAATTACCTTTAAGAGCAACCATAATTTTAAAAATTATAGACACTGTACTTTTAAGTTCTAGAATTTCCATTTAATTTTTATGTATTTCATTTCTAAGCTGATGATTCCCATCTTTTCAATTTTTTATAGCTAACTTTTCTCTATTTTCTTGAGCATATTTATAATTGCTTTAAAGTCTTAGTCTGCTAATTACACCTGTCTTATGTATTTTTAATTGATTTTTTTTTCCTTGACTATGGGTCTGATTTTTCTTTTTTTAATACCTCTTCCATTTATCTATAATCTGGATATTTTGTGGAAATTCTGTATTTTTTTATCTTCCTCTAGGAAGAATTATAAAGACTAAAAACTATAAACTCTTTTTCCATTCCAGGGGATAACAATTCAAAAGTACTTTTATTTACCTCAGACTTTTAGTTGCTCCCTACTGCTTCATTACTTAGTCTCTCTGCCATGTGTATTTAGTTCAGAGTTCTATAAGTTTGGAGTAAAATTTCCAGAGATTTGTTTTATTTACCGCCTTGTGTCTCCTTCCTTTCTGAGATTTTCTTCTCACTTCTAGTTTATTCTAAAATCCCTGAATTGTATCTTCTGAGCCCTTACCTAGTATATATGTATTTCTGCTTCAGCATCTCCATGTATACACTCCAGATTCTGTCACATATTAAAAGAATAACAAATACAAATCTGACTTAATAAAGTTCCCAGTGTTTATGGGTTAACATTACTTTTGGTTTTGGTCTCTTCATAAAGCCATAAATAGTCAAACATTTTTTCCAAAATTCATAAAAGTTAATTTAATAATTTCCTCTACTACTGAAGTCAGAATTGTGTTAACCATAAGAAAACAGTGATAAATGGACTACATCAAAATTAGTAATTTTTTTGTAAAAATATCAAGAGTTAAAGACAAGCTTAAATAAGAGAGAAGATATTTTTAATTCCTATATTGAAGAAAGACTTGACCCAGAATGTAAATAATACCTATTCTTGAATAAAGTCAGAAAACCCAATAGAAATGGGCAAGAGACTTGAACAGGCACTTCTCAAAAGAAGATATACAAGTAGCCAATGCAGAGTAGAAAAAGGAATTAATTTCATTTATTATAAGAAAAACACAAATTAAAACTGAAAAAGAGAAATCTTTATACCTTAGTAGAACTGCTAAAATTAAAGAGAAAGAAAATAATAAGTGTTTGTGTTAATGTGGAACAAACAAACCAATCAGACATTGGTAAGAAAGTAAACCCTTTGGCAAAATCTACTAATGGTGATTATCTGTATTGTATGACCTAGCAATTCTATTCCTAGGTTTGTGCCCAATAGAATTGTATACCTATCCTCACCAAAAACATGCATTGGAATGTTCACACCAACATTCTTATATACACTTTGGAAGGATCAATAAACATTAATTTTATCATATATAAAAATTATGATATATTCACCTAAGAAAACACTACACCAAAAAAAAGATGAAAAAAGTAACTTAATATACAATTATGCCGAGACTCAAAAAACATATTAGAATATATTAAAGTAAAAATTCTTTAAAAAAAATTTACAGAAAGTACAAATTGATCAATGCTGTTATTGGTCAGCACTGATCAGGGGATGATACTTAGTGAACAGAGGAAGCATAACAGTCCTTTGGGGATACTATCGTCAACAAGGTTCTTAAAATATTTTAAAACTATATATATACACACATACATATATAATCTCAAATATAAAACTCTAGTAAAAAAAAACCTCTAAGCAAATCTCAATCTAATTTTACAGATAAAACAATGCCTAGAGTATATTATACATAAATGAATCTCACTGACTTGAATTATCAATCATCTCTATTGACTTTTGCCTATTTTACACATAAGTATATATATATTCTTTGTAATGTTAAAAAAATATCTTTCCACAATATTTTTATAACATCATCTTCCTTGAGTATTCACCTAGTAAGTACCTGCCCAGAATAAGAATTAAATCTTGAAATTTTGTTTATGATAAAGCTCCACTGAAACCAAACTCACAGAGAATGAACAGTGCTTTCAGAGATTAAGACATTTACTCATTCTTTGTTTATGCCTGGCATATCTGTATGAGAATTTTCATTGTTGAGGTCTTCAAAAACTGCTTATCTTTAAAGCATTAGGAGAGCTTTTTCAAAACAGCATGTTCTTCTATTATTTTCCACTTTACAAGTCCACTTCCCTCCCTAAAAGGGCCTCAAACCCTTCAGGCCTTGAATCATGTCACTATCTTCCCAGCTAAAGGGAACTGGAGAGCACTCCCCTGGGTTCCTATTAACACCTGCTACTTAATCAGCCAGAGGGGCTGTTAGTGACTGATGGCATATAGTTCCCTCTATCCTCCCTTTCCCCCTCCCCAGAGACTCTAGCACCATTGCAGCCATGCCATCCTGGGGAGTGAAAGTAACAGAGATTAGGCAACACAGAGAGTTGGAGAAATGTATCCAATTGTTCAAACACTGGAATTTGTTAGTAGTAAACTCCAAGTTATAAATTTGCAAACCAAGAACATGCAGCTGTGGAATGTATTAGCTGCAAATCTGCAATTTTTCAGCTTTCAGGTTCATAAATATTTTAGGTATTGTACAAATACAGCAGCAAATTGTAATAGAAACCTCCCTGGATAGAAGGTTGCTACGGATAAGATGTATGTGGCTAAACATAGGGGGTTCTCACATTCTGAACAAGGAATAAGTTTAGCAGTGCAGCCATCTCTAATTTAGGCTGTTTTCTTAATCTGCTGCCAGGGGACCATGCTGGGTGATTCACGGTAATGAACTCCACCTGGATGCTCTGTAAATCTGAAAAGGAGAACTAACTGTAGCCTAGTAACTGTTGTTACCACAGATCTGGTTCAGTGAGCTCTAATTTGATCATTAAGTGACCATCCCACCAAGGAATCATGAGAAATGCTCAGAGGCTGACAATCCAAGACAGAACAAGAAAGACTGCTTATTTAAATAAGATTATTACAAAATAAAATGCTGTAAGTTAAGGGGAAAACCAGAAATGTTTGTAGAATAAAAATAAACTAATACTAAATATTTTGTCTGAGCCAGCGGCTCATAGTGTTGGTTTAATGGGATAAATAATTTTTAAGGGGAAAAAAAAAGGAATACAAATTTTCTTAAAGAGCTGTTTAGTGAAATTAACACAATTATAAAAAAAGCGGTTATCTTGCCAATGACAACTTTGACATTTAAAACATCTCACCTTAAATAGAAAACTACATTATATGTTATAATGTATTACATAAGATACTTCAAGTAAATAGAGTTTTTACAGATGCAGAATGTATATCACTGTTGCATAACAAGAGTAATGAAATACTACTACCCACATCCTGGAAAACAAAGACTGAACTTTATTTCTGTCTGACACTGGCCACCATCTTAATAAGTAATTTGAGAAGATGGCCAAGGCCACCACAGCTGCTTCGGCTGCTTTATCAAGGCCCTTGGGAACAATCTTGGAACAAGTTCTATCAGAAAATAAGCCACTGCCTTCCATCACTGCTCTTTTACTGAAATTAATTTTCTGTCCATTTTCTTGTTACAAATTATTGTTCACTTAGTGGACATTTATTGTATCCCAGTGTCCATCCTCCCTTCTGACAACAGATCAGATATAAAAGGCATGTTTCTCTAGATAACCACCCCTCCCTTTATTTGTATTTCTGGGAATTTTAGGGGATGAATCAGGGCACATGTCAGATTTACTGACAATTATCAACTAAATGAGTCAATAAAGAAATCATTTATATATTTGTTCACTATTACATGATTTGATTTTTGCATCTTACACATTTGATTTTTTTCTTAAAATATAATTTGAATTTGAATTGAAACTTAATACTATCCTGCCCTACTATTGGATAAAACCTGACTAACTGCACTGAAAACAGGATACTCATAACCAGATTTGTTAAGTTTCTGCATATTTACATATATTTACAGATGCAGAATGTATGTCACTGTTGCATGTATTTTTTGTGTATAGGTGCACTGAAAGACAGCTAATTATGCTCCTGTTGGTGATTATTTATTTACTGAATCTGATTTTTAAATTTACATAGTATTTCCTAAAAAGTATGGACACTTGCATTCTGATTCATTACAAAATAATTAAGACATTTTTAGCCAATGTTAAGTATTTTTAGTAGATCGATAAAGGAATTAGTTTTCTCAGAAGAGAATGCATTCTTGTTATGAGAAATGTATTAGCAAAGTCTAGTCATCCCTGGTGGGTATTCTGTTGTAGGGGTTCTCACTATGCATGGTAATCAGATTAGATGATCTTTGATATTCCATTCGACACAGGTATAAGCTCATAGTTTGTACAGATAGGAGATCCCTATTCATCGGGGGTAAAAAAAAAAATTGAACAAGCACTCTACTTTAACATTTAAAATAGACTTAGATCAAGGCAAATAGAACACAATACAAAAATAAATGAAAATAATATATCAACAAATTGAATGGTACATTTCTAGCTGAATAGGTTAAGTACTAAAGAGGTTTTTCACAGAGGCATTTAATAAATAAATGGGTAATGCTGTTAGAAGATTGGATTATGAATCCAATCACAGTGATGGTACATTTAACTTTGGGAACTATTCTAAAAATCTGTTCCTTCAAAACTTTTCAATTCCACTTTCATTTCATATTCCCGACATATACTTCCCTCAGACATAGTTTAAACTACTTTATCTCTTGAATCAACAGGGTTTTGGTGTGGATATGTATTCAACTTGTTTGGGTAAATACCAAGGAACAGTTTACGGATATAAGATGTTAAGAGAATTCACCAAAATATAACCCAATTTATTGTACATTATTTTCAACCATGGGAGCAAACATTCTTTTTAGTGCATATGGAGGAATACTTACCAGGATAGATCAATGCTTAATCTTAAAGCAAGTCTCAATCAATAAAAAGACTTAAAAAAAAAAAAAAAACCTGAAATAGAAAATAATCAGATGTATCTAGAAAATATTGAATATTTAGATTAAATGATACAATTCAAATTATCCATGAATCACCGTGAAGTAATAAAAATTGGGAAATATTTTAAAGCATACTAAAAAGAAAATATATTGAAATTTGTGAAATGTTAAGCAAGTACTAAAAGGAGTTAAAGTTTTTAATGCCTTTTTAAAGAATAAATTGTCTAATCCTCTTAAAAGACACCATAAAAAATGTACAAAAGTAATTAAAAGGAATAAATACATTGTAAGAGCACAAATCATTGGATAGAAATAGGCAGAAAACAGAAAAACCCAAAAGTCAAAATTTGATTCTTCAAAAAAATTAGTAAAATAATTTCCTGGAAAGAAGGATCAAGTAGAAATGAGGGAAAAATAATATTAGTAAGATGGGATACTTCCATAGATCATTAGATTAATATCAGATTATCAATTCCATAGACATTTAATGATATATTGTCATGGGTGATATTATGTAAAACTTTATACAGCACATTCAATTAAATTAGAATCCTAAAAAAATACATAAAACTTATTTAAAATACTAAACAGGCTTTATGTAGAAAAATTATAACATCAAAATTCTGCTAAATTAAATATGGAAACATGTTTTGTATGTTTCCTTACATAATCTCTGAAAAATGGATCACATATACATACAGTCATGTAAGTTTCTCAGTTTGTTTCCTGTCCACCAAAATTTGGTGATAGGAGAAAATTGCCGTAGCAATTTTCATGTAGTTACATAATTGAGACTAGACAAAGCCAATAGAAAAACCATCCCACCAGACTCAAATTATAAAGCATGATATGCCATTGTTAAGACACCATTCTCAAGAAAACAATGACTAGCCACACACAGCAAGTAAATATTAAAATTAAATATTTGTAAGTTGTAAGTAGTCTATCTGACAATGGAATCGTACTAATATAATAAAATATAAAGCGTCGAGGTATCATTTAATAAAATTAGAACAGTCTCGGCACTCTGAGCGGTTGAACAATGCTGGGAAACACAAAAATAAGGAAGCGAACCCAAAAGAGTTGCCATGGGAACCTGGCCATAGGTCCACAGGACCAATAAGGAAATTTCAAGAATTCTGGGAAATGCGGAAACTGGGCAAACAGAACCAGGCAGGGCACCGGGAAGGCACACTGAAACCTGGCACTGCAACAAGTAACAGTCCCAAACTGACTCTCCCAGTCATGAAATGACTGCACAAACAAGTTATAAAAAGAAGCCCCAAATCCTTTTTGGAGCACAAACCTCCCTTCTAGCCCACAGTTTCCCTGAGCAGAATATTACAATAAATCTGACTTTTCTGTCCAATTAAGCATTGGAAACAGCTTCTCTCTGCTCACTCTCTGGTGAATTCTTTCACCCCTGTGCCTCCGGCCTCACTTGGATAGTCAGCCACATAAAGCAAATCATAACTCAATAAACAAATACACAAACCAATCTGAAAACATAATGAGCAAATTTCCAATTTCTATTTCCACAAGCTTGCAAATCACCACTCCATCAAAAAAGCAAATAAAAGCTGAACAGACTGAAAAAGCCACAAGTATTTTGGATTCATAAAGAAAGCGAACATAGGTCAAACATTGTCCCTTAGAATGGAGGGACAAGCAAATTATACAGGAAGAATTTTCTCATCTGAGCAAAATTCACGACGACAAGCAAATAACACAAGAAGAGTTTTCTTACCTGAGCAAAATTCACAACAAAGCCACAAAGTAGACCAGTGGTGAGGTAGGAACACCTGAAAGGTAAGCACAGTTTTGCCAAGTCAAGTCTGAGGGTTAGAAAGTTTGGGGTAACCATAAGAAAGTGAAAATCAAAATCAACAAAAAAATATGAACCAGAGACACTCTGTGGGGGGTGGAGGGCGGGGAAGGGAGGGATTGGGGTCAAAATAAGGGGGCTGCAATTGTATGGGGTATATAAAAATAAAATTTATTAAAAAAAAAAAAAACATTTGGGGTAACCCAATCAGTAGTAGAGGAGGCACAACTTGATGAAGTTTACCTCTAGGAGTTCAACTTCCCAATAAAAATATCAGAGAAAAATCTCCTTGTGCTTTTAGCATGCAAAAGGAATGAGGAAGCCTTTTAAGTACTTCAGAGTTCTTTGTTCTTAAGGAGGGCTGCCCTCAGGGGAAACTAGTTAACCAGAGTCTAACCCACTAGAATATTTTCAGAGTTAAACAGACCCCAGGGAAGGGAAATACCTAAGCCAGTCATTTCTAGCCTTGTAAGAGCAGCCATAGACTCAGGGTTCTTTAAAGGCCCGGGGCCCTCAACTGAGTGCTTCAGCCTGGACAACACTTTGAGGGTTTCAGGGCTGACCTTGACCAAAACAAAAGAAAGGGGGAAACACAGACCTTTTGGAGACACAGGGTTAGGTTTGAACCTGGCCAGCACCATCCAGGCATAGTAGAAATACAAGAAATATGAGAACAGAAAATACAGTTGAAACATTTATGATTGAGATGTTCTCCAAATTAATGTCTCACACCAAACAACAGCAGAGCTTACCTACTCAGTTCCAGCATAAGACACTGCAGGGCAGGACAGGCTGGGCACATTTCCAAGGTTTTGGTTTTGAATCCTGAGCTGGTTTTGAAAACCGACTGGGTTCAAGCACTCACCGGCACCAGAAGGTTCAAGCTCTTGGGGACGACAATTAAGCATTGGAAACAGCTGGTTCAGAGAAATAGACCAATCAGGTTTGAAAGGCAGGTACCTTGAAGGAGGATGGGCCTAAATATTATGCTAAGTGAAATAAGCCAGAAGGAAAAAAATAAGTAACCATGATTTCACTCACACAATAACCATACAGAGAAAATAAACACTAAATAAAACAAAAAATTTTGAACTAGAAGACTAATTGCTCATTACCAGAAGGGAAGGGGTAAGGGATGATTGGATAAATCAGGTAAAAGGGGACAATGGTATAGTAAAAGACGGGTTTGAATTTTCTGTAGTAACCTTACTATAATACACATACTGATTCTCAACAATGAACACCTGAAACTTATATAGGGTTATAATGCAATATTTTATCAAAAAAAGTAAGACTGAAATAAAACAAAAATAAACTTTTAGACTATAAGACCATTTAGTAGTTGCCGGAAGTTAAGGGAAAAGGGAATGAATAAATGGGGAAAAAAACAGGATAATTGTAAGATGAAGGATAGAATTATACCTTTAGTGGTTTATAAAAACCACTAAACATAGTATATAACCGTGTTGATTGTCAGTGATGCATGCTTGGAACTTACATGGTATAAGGCAATGTTATTTTAACAACAAAAACAAAAGGTAAAATATTTTCTCAGAAAAACAAAAAGTGATAGAATTCATTGCCCGTATAATTGTCTTGCAAGAAATGTTAGAAGTTCCCTAGAAAGGAAAAAATGATCATAAATATGGATCTACATAAACAAAAAAAGGGCACTGAAGTAGAAATAAATGAAGGTAAAATAAACACAGTTGTTTTTCATAGTATTAATTAATAGACAATAATTTATTCAAATCACTGATATCAAAAATGTATTTGATTATGTGTATATACAGCAATATATACATATATGTCATGCTTATATTTGCTTATGTTTAAGTAAAATGAATAATAGCAATGATACAAAAAACATGAAAGAAGATGTAGGATATTTTACTATTATAAAATACAATACTTTGAAGTAATATAGTGTTATTTGAAAGTGGATTTGGATTAGCGGTAAATGTACATTTCGACTCTAGAACAACAATTAAATATTTTAACCAATATGCTACGAAATAAGAGAAAATGTTATCACTTCAAATGCTTAGTAAAAATTGTAAGAGGAATAAAGACAAAAATAGGAATAAAAAACAAAGGCAACAATTAAAAAAGTGTAATATCTTGAATTCCAATCCAATTATACCAGTGATCCTTTGAAAATCAATGGTCTAAGGTCTCCCTGGTGGCGCAAGTGTTTCAGTGCAGCACTGTGAAGCTGTCCGCAGCCTCTGCAGCACGGGTTCATCGCGGTCGGCAGGCGAGGGTCCCACATGGCGCAGCAGACCTCTCCTGTCTCACCCGCTGCTCCCCTCACCAGTGTGTTTTGTTAGACTGCCTGTTCAGTACCCCGCTCTGTCTACGGTGAATCCTCTCACCCTCCCTCGCATCTAGCCTGCACCCTGGTTCTTGTATAAAAATAAATAAATCTTTGGAAAAAAAAAAATCTATGGTCTAATTGTACCAATCAGAAGATAGACTGACAGTATCATAAAACAAGACCCAACTATACTTTGTCTATAAGAAACCTAATTTAGGGCCTCCCCAGTGGCGCAGGTGGTTGAGCGCAGCGCTGTGAAGCTGTCCGCAGTCTCTGCAGTGCCGGTTAGGTCCCAGCCAGCTGGCGAGACTCCCACATGGCACAGCAGACCTCTCCTGTCTCACCCGCTGCTCCCCTCAGCAGTGTATTTCATCAGTCTGCCTGTTCTGTTCCCCGCTCTGTCTCTGGTGAACCCTCTCACCCTTCCATGCCTCTGACTGTACCCCAGCTCTTGTATAAAAATAAATAAGTTTTTAAAAAAAGAAAAAGGAAACCTATTTTAAAAAGCACATATAGATTAAAAAGATGAAGAAAAATATAGTTTGTTGATATTATTCAGGAGAAAGTAGAAATAGCTATATTGATTTCAGACATAGCTGACATCAAAGGAAAGTTGTCAGAAACAAAGAAGAACACTACATAATAAGCACAGTGGTCAATATTCCAGGAAGACAAAACAACCCTTAATTTGTATGTATTCAACAAAAGTATGTCAAATTATAAGAGGCAAAAACTAATAGTAAAACATATCCTTCTATTTGTATGAATGATATATGAAATTTCTTTGTATGAAATAAATTTGTCATAGTAGAAGAATTCAGCATTTCTTTATCAGAATTAGATGAATCAAACAAGGACAATAGAAATTAGCCCACCATCAACTATATGTAATTGACATCTATCAACTACTTCATCCAACAAGAGCAGAATACATAGTCTTCTCAGACTTACATGGAATATTCATCAAGGTATTCCTTTTCAATGACATGCTGGACTTCTAGATAATATAGGACAAAAAGTAAAGGAAATAAAAGGTACATAGATTGGGAAGGAGACATAAAACTGTCTTTGTTAACTGATTACATGGTCATATATGTAGAAAATCTGAAAAGAATCAACAAAAGCTTTTCCTGGAATTTATAAGTAATCTAATAGCATGAGAGCAAGATAGATTAGGTTAGTATATAACAGTGATCACTTTTCTACATACCAGCAGTGAAAAGATGGAATTTGAAATTAAAAATACAAAGCCATTTACATGAGCACCCAAACAATACATTTTGGTATAAATATAATTAAATATGTACAAGGTATACATGAGAAGTACAAATCTCTGATGAATGGAATCAAAGAAGTAAATAACAAGGAAACAAATAGCTCAATCAAAAATTGAGCAGAAAATTTAAATAGACAGTTCTCTAAAATAGACATGCAGATGAGTAAAATAGACATACACATGAAAAGACGTTTATCATTTATTAGGGAAATGCAACTCAAAATTATAGTGAGATACTAGCTCACACCTGAGAATGACCCATATCAAAAAGTCCAGAAACAAGTGTTAGTGAGGATGTGGAGAAAAAAGAACACTCATCCATTGTTGGTGTGAATGTAGACTGGTCCAGCCCTTATAGAAGATTATGGAGGTCGCAAAATATTAAAAATAGATATGCCATATGATCCAGCAATTCTACTCCTGGATATCTAACCAAATAATGTAAAAATTTGAGAATATATGTACTTCTATGTTGACTGCAGCTCTATTTACCATAGCCAAGTTATAAAGCAACTTATCTAAGTATGCAAGGATAGATGAGGGGATTCAGAAGTTGAGATACATATATAAACATGTATATATAATGGAATACTACTTAGCTATTTAAAGAAAAATGAAATTTTGGCCTCCCTGGTGTCTTAGGGGTTTAAGTCTCAGTGCTATCATGCTATCACCACTGCAACCTGTGTTCGATCCCCAGCCAGGGAGCTACCCACATGGTGCAGCAGACCTCTCCTGACTCACCCGCTGCTCCCCTCAGCAGTGTATTTCAGTAGATCCGCCTGCTCTGCTCCCACTCTGTGTCAGGTGAATCCTCTCCTCCCCCCACCCTTGGCCTATATCCCAGCTCTTATATGCATAAATAAATAAAAGTAAATCTTAAAAAAAAAAATGAATGCTTGCCACCTGCAACAACATAGATGTTCTGGAGGGAATTATGCTATGTGAAACAAACCAGAAAGAGAAAGACAAGTACTAGATAGTTTCAGTAATATGTGGAACGTAAAGAAACAAAACATTCAGAAACACAAAACCAAAACAAACCTAGAAATGTGACTAAAACTTAGGCTACCAGAGCAGAAAAGCAAGGGTGGAGAGGAAAGGGTGAGAAGGTACATCAGCCTATGATGGAAGACTGTGCTTACCTTGGTGATGTTGTGTTGTGTTGTGGTAACACCGACCTGAGAATGACCTGTAACAAAAAGTCATTCTTTTTAAAGAATAGGACCCTATATTTTTCAATCATCTATAGTGTGGTAAATCAATGTTACCTTATACAAAAAGAACACAAAATTAAATAAGAAAATAACCCATTTAAAAAATGGGCCAAAATCTTTAACAGATAACTCATTAAAGAAGAGATTCAGATGGCAAATAAACATATGAAGGGCTGCTCTTTGCCATAGCTACTCAAAGAAATGCAAATTAAAACAATGAGATACCATCATACACCTAATTGTATGGCCTAATTGTATGGGATGCAAGTAAAAGCAAGTGGGGATATAGGACATCAAAAAAACTCTCATTGCCTATCTATCAACATGCAAAATGGGAAAACCACTTTAGAAGATAGTTTGATACTTTCTTACAAAACTAATCATGCTCAATAAACAATCTAGCAATCACATTCCTTGGCATTTGTCTAAAATACTTGAAAACTTTTATGTGCATAAATACCAGTAAAAGTAACTGAAAATAGTGATGTGAATATACAGGGTTGAAAGAGAGGAGGCTTGGGAAATTCAAGCAAACTAAATATTCAAGGAATAAAAATAATATTTAAGGGTGATAAATCAATAAATTGAACCTTATTTATATACTTTAGAGAGAGATACTCTAAGAAACAATAAAAATACAGTAAACATAGTGGCTCCCTCTGACACAGGCAGGTAAGTATAACAGAACAGTGTAGACTTGATTTATTATACTTGCTATAATTTTTTCTATTTATCTTTCATGCTTGTTTGTATCTCTTAGTTATGAGATAAATTGCTGAAGATACTAAGTACAAAGTTAAAATTTTAGCTAGTAAAAAAAAAAAATTCAAATAATTAAATGGAATAGAAACCACAGAGATACATATATGGATAACATGCAAGATTACATTAAAATAAGATTTCAAATCAATGCTGGAAAGATTAATTATGATATTGGGAGAAGTGATTATATGTGAGAAAAAGTCTACATTTAGAACCTTAAACGACACAATCAATACCCAATAATATATTCCAAATATATTTCAGATACATTTTTATAAATTCTCCTGAAGTATTAAAAGGAAACAGAAGAATTTTTACAATTTTGAGTGAAAAAGTTCTTCCTGAATAAGAGCAATAAAATGAAACCTCAGATTACAGGACTGATTACTTTAATATACAAAATTCTGTTTAAAAATAACCCTTAATAATGTTTAAAATATTTTAGCAGACTGGGATATCATACTTAAAGTACACCCATCGGACAAATATTATTATCATTTGCCAGATGATATGGGTCATAAATAATGAAAAAATTATCCACCTAATTAATATTCAAGGAAATGAAAGTTTAAAAAAGCCATTTCAGTGATAATTTTGATAAAAATGAAGCTTAGATAAAATTCCTCTGTGTAACTATTTATGCCTGGTTCTTTTTGATAGCTTTGTATCAATATAGAAATTGTTCTAACTAAGTGACTTTCTCTTAACTATCAATTTGAAGGAATTATATTTTTCCTAGAAAACTTCATTACATCATGTTTTCAAATTTATTTTAATGAATTGTGCAAGGTTTTTTTATTAGCTTTAAAAAGTTTTCTGATACTGAATGATTATTTTCTCACTTAATATTTTACATATTTAACATTCTTTCCCCTGGCCTTTTATTAGTTTTTCTAGGAAATATATATTTCAATGATTTATTTTTTTCTACTGGTTCTGCCTTTTTCTCTTTTCAAATTTACCCGTTACTGTGTTATTATTTTCTAGCTTGTTTTCTGCTTCTTTTTCTAATTTTTAATATATGCTGCAATCCCCTTATATTCTTTTTTCTAAAAAATATTTCATGCTATTAATTTCCTATTGCACCTTCTTAATTATATGCCATAGAGCCTGATATGTAGTTTTTCATAGCCATTATTTTCTAATCTTTCTCAATTTCAGTTTGTACTCTCTTTTGATGGAAAAATGTTTTAACTAATAGTTTCACATTTTTTCTAGGGAGGTTTCTTTTTGGTTTGTTTTCTGATATGTCTAATTTCTAATTGTACTGCCATTTTTGTTATTATTCCTATTTGTATAAGAATAAATAATTTGATAACTTACAAGACAATACTTTATATTATCATCATTCTAATAATTGATAATATAAATAAAACAAAAACATACACTTGCTTTTTGATCTAGATAGATTATACATAGGTATTTACCAAGAAAAGTCCCCAAGTCACATTGAGAAATAAATGGTCTCAAGGAAATATGTATAATAAACACTAGTAAATTTAAACAGTATAATTACAAATATGTATGCAAATGCCTGTAACAGACTGGGATTTTGCACACCTTACTGTTCATAGCAGTGGAATGGATGGGTGAGCAGGTAGATTAGTGAACTCCAGTCTTTGGTCTGAAACCCTCTATTACGGACTGGGTGAGAGCTAGACTTTGAAACCTCACCCTTGCCCAGGGCTCATTTTCTTTCTTTCTTCCATTTGTGCAGATCTTTGTGAATAGTATACCTTCAATAAACTATAAGCTCTCTGAATCCTTTTCTGGGTACAGTTCTAGGGAGCCTGACATTGACTGGCAGATATGAATACAAAGAGATATGGTTAAAGCACATGAAAGATCAATGTAAGAGAAAGCTAGAATGTGATTTGTAAAAGTTGTTTTTGCATGAAATCAAAACACAATTTCTCAAAACTGAGAGACACAATATTCCTCAAATATAAAAAGTAAATACTAGAGAAAGTTTGGTGAATAGTAGCTATGACTTCACACAGACTAATAATATTTTTAAAATATGTTTATTTTCACTGTCTTTTAAAGAACACACTGGTATTTTTTATAATATAAAATCAAATGTTTATTCTGAGACATGGATTCCAGCAATTCAAATTATTCTAAGAACTACCTTTTATATAGCACTTGTCTTGTTTTAATAATCACTTTAAATGACTAGTTATAATAACTGGTATGATAAAAGATGCTGCATTTTCTTTATATTTTAAAGTTATTTTGATATAGGCAACTTATCTTTAATTACTGGGTATTCTTACAAAAATTAAAAGAACAATATAAATACCTCACCAAAAAAATGTTTTAGAATACTACAATCTCAGAGTTGAAAAAGCTTTATAACAATCCTTTGTTTTTCTGTGTATGCACAGGAAATTTTCTTTTAAACCCAAGAAATAAAAACTTAATCAGATGTTGGTCAGAGGTCAGACACTCCCCAACACACACACAGTCTTATCGAATACATAAAATAATTCTGATTTCATATTTAAATTTATTATTCAATTTTAAGAAACTTAGAAATCACTAATAAAGGGCACTTAGTCCTATGAAATAAGACATTAAGGGATATTTGCCATCAGAGATTACCTAACAGAACTATAAATCACATGTCATTTAGTGATGTATCTGTAACTACTTAGTTGGCATGACAAAATCGGATGGTGATTACATGATTTATGGGGTATAGAGGAAAAGAACCCCTCGAGGGGAACATTCACATAGACCAAAATATTTAAACATAGGAAGAGTGTTTTACTTTCCTTAATATCAATTCATATTTACAAGAGGAGGAAAATCTAGTGGGTAATTTAAATATAATTTTATGGCATTAGATATAAAAGATAAAAAATTAGAATGGTTCTATCAAGATGGTAAGCAATAATAAAAATATTTATGGTACTGTAAAAGCAGAACATAAACTCTTTTCCCCCTTAAGAAATAAAAAAAAATATGATGCAATGGAACGATAGCATATTTTAAGTTCCGGACTTGGTTTAAATTTAAACTCCATAATTTTTTTAACATTTCAGTCTTTGTACTATTAACTTTTCTGTAACTCAATTAATTCATTTGTAGATGGAGATTAAAATATTTAGTTCATAGTTGTTCTGAAAATTTAACAAGTTTTCAAGCATAAAGTAACTTGATACCATACCTGGTACACAGAGTCACTCAGTTTTAAGTTAATAACTCTAATTATTATCAACAAGAAACAATAAATTGGACATATAACTTATTTTTACTGAAATTACTTCAATGTCATCATAATTTCTGGTTAAAAGAATAATTGGCAGTAACAATGTAAGTGTTCTGGGTTGTCAAAATGAGGTGTTTGACTACCACTGGCATTGAAAGTGACAAAACTAGATAGTGGCCTGCAGAGTTGATGTTTTATTCAATATTGTCTTTTATTTTCATTAGATTTGGTTAAAACAGTGTAATTAGGCAGGCAAAACTTTTTCAAAAACTCTTTATATAGGGTATTCTTTTTGTGAAGATAAAAGCCTCAACATGGTCAAGAAATCTAGCAAGAAACTGATTTTAAATAAATCAGCAATTATTTTCTAGTCTAATCAAAAATAATGGCTACCATTTATTAAGGTCTTGGTTCATAACACTGTTTCAAAACATGGTAAATGGATTAATTCATTGAATCCTTAAAACAACTTTATAAAATACTATTATTCTCAAGTGGTGGTAGAGATGGCTCCTAGTTTCATGTTCTGCCAGACGTAGAGACAGATGTGTTTAAAAATAAATAAATACAAACAGTACACAAATACAATCATGTGCTCCTTAACAATGGGGATATATTTTAAAAAAAAAGCTTCACTAATTGACTAATACCTGTGTGAATATCATAGTGTATATAACTACCTAGATGTTGTAGTCTACTATACACATAGGCCATATGGTATAGCCTATAATAACTACTGTTTTAGATGTGGTCCTTTGTTGACTGAAACGTTAATCAATGCATAATTAGACATTAAAACATGCATATATTCCATAATGGGGAAAAATTAAGTTCTAATCAAGTCTACCTACAACCTTGTAGTGTTTTCCTTTACCTTTAAATTTTTTATCCAAATTTCTATTCTGGTCCAAAATATATTTTTAGATACCCAATCAGAAAATCTTTCATGACTCTAAGAAAAGAACCCAAGATGAAGAAGCCTCAACAGTCTCTTCATTATTAGAGGGAATCAGTTTGGCCGAGTGAGGAAAATGAGCATCTCTATTCTGTTTTCAATGCCTTTAATTTCAATTCATCACTTTTAAATAACTGCCTATAACTGTATATTTTCTTTCTGAGATTTATATGAAACCAAAAAAGACTGTGAATAGCCACAGATTTTGATTAAAAAATGAAGAGAAATGGAGTAGCACACTCCCAGACTTCAAAGTATATACTAAAAGTCCATAGGAATCAACATAATCTGGCATTGAAATAAAATAGATACATAGACCAAAGGAATACAATAGTGAGTCCAGAAATAAAGCCACTTTTGTAAGATAGTTAATCAACAACAAATGAGTAAAGAGTATACAATGGATAAAGGGAAGTCTCTTCAATAAAAATGGTGTTGGGAAAACTAGTCAGTCTCATGAAGGAAAAGGAAACGAGATCACTCTATCAATACTATGCAAGAAGATTAACTTGAAATTAATTATAGGATTGGATGTAAGACCAGAAACCATGAAATAATACAAGAAAACATAGACAAAACTCTCCACAACGAGACTATACTCGAACAGCAAGCTCTGCACAGCTAGAGAAACTATCATTAAGATGAAAAGATATCCCAACAAACAGGAGAAGATATACATCATACATTCCACGAAGGGCTAATATCTAAGATCGTCAAAGAACTCACACAAATCAACACAATGAAAACCAAGAACACTATTAAAAAATGGGCAGAAGAGCTAAAAAGCATTCAGATGGTCAACAGACAAATTAAACAATATTTGCCATCACTTTTTTTTTAAAGATTTATTTATTTATTTATACAAGCACTGGTTACAGTCAGAAGCATGGGGGGTGAGAGGATTCACCAGAGCCAGAGCGGGGAGCAGAACAGGCAGAAGGACCGAAGTACACTGCTGAGGGGAGCAGCGGGCGGCAGGAGAGGTCTGCGCACCATGTGGCACCCTCACTGGCAGCCGGGGATCAAACCGGCGCTGCAGAGGCTGCGGCAGCTTCGCAGCCCAGCGCTCAACCACTGCGCCAACAGGGGAGACCCTTGACATCACTTTTCATCAAAGAAGTGCTAATCAAAATCTCATGGGAATGCCCGATCAAACACCCCCCCCAAAAAAAAATGCTAGTGCAGGTATGGAAAAAAGGAACCCCTATGGAAAATAATATGGAAGTTTCTCGAAATACTAAATATAGATAAGCCATATGATCCAGCAATTCAACTCCTTGGCATTGATCCAAAGAATGCAAAAACAGTAATTTGTGATACATGCACTCAGGTGTTTATTGCAGCACCATTTACAATAGTCAAATCACAGAAACAACTTAAGTGTCCAATGACAGATGAGAAAATAAAGAAAATGTGGTACATATAAAGATGGAATATTATTCAACACATAGATCAAATCGTCATACAATGTGGATGGAATTGGAGCGGATTTTGCTAAATGAAATTCACCCAAAGGAAAAAGATACCAGGTAATTTTGTTCTCTATGTGGAGTACAGAGAAACAAAACGAAGGAAATGACAAAACTAAACAAAAACAAAGTATAGAAATACAATTGTGGTATTGTGAGGACTAGAGACTACTAGAGTGTAGGATAGGAACAAAGAGGGTAAGAGATATGGGTGTTCTGGTGGTGGATATGGTGTGGTAATGTTTATCTCAGGAGATGTGAGTCTACTCCCCTGAATTTCATACTGTGTTATGAACATTGTCATCTCAGGAAAACACACACACACAAACACACACACACATACAAGCAAACTTTGAAATCTTACTGTACAACTAAGGCTACCAGATGGGGAGGGAGAGGATACCAAAGAAAGTTTAGAGGGGACACTGTAGACTATGGTGGTGGACTATTGGTGTCTTCTGGTGCATGTGGTGTGGTAACATACACCTGAAGAGGTAGGATCCCATATCTTAGAATCATATACAGTGCTATACACCAATATTACCTTAATTAAAAACAATTAAGAAATTAAATAAATATTTTTAAATGCTCAGAACCAAGTCTGAAATGTTCCATGAGTATCTATTAATGCAGTTGTCATTAGTATTATTATCATCATATTAATTATGATTTGATGAGCATTGACTCTTTCCTGCTATTACTCCTTTGAGCTCAATATATAATCTTTTTTTGAAAACTGGATTCTTGGTCAATTAAATTTCTCTTTATGCATAGATTTAAAAGTAATACAAACACATTTTTCTACTAAAAATAAAAACGTCTTAACTGATACAAATACTTAATGAAGGTTTTTTTTTTTTGCATTTTGTACTATGATCTAACTGTTGCTTAGGCATTTTGCCTCTGAATAATGGCTAAGTTTAATGAAATATTAGGACATACATTAAAGTATTATCTGTGTATTAGTGTATATATGTGAAGCATGTGTGGATATAAATATATATTCACATAAACATATGCATATGTATTCATGCATACATACATGTGTGTGAGATTTGGCATAAAACAACGTCAGTGATTTTTCTTCAGTTATTACATAATATAAGAGAGACATGCCACATAGCAATAGACTAACCAATAGCTTAATAGTGATTCTTCACATGATCACAACTATAAAATAAAATTAATATATATATATATCAGTGGAAAAAAGCTTGATAACAAAAAATGTAAAATAAACATTTTATGAACAGTGCAGTGAGATTTCAAATTAATGTTTTCCATTTCAATTAATTTTACCTGACTATACTTTTGTTTTGATTACCAAAAGTCAGAAGAAAAAGTACCAATTTATGGATATTTGTGCTTTTCTAACACTATATCTCTACTCGTGCCAATATACTCACTTAATATGCTCCCTCTTTTCCTCATTTCTCAAAATTCCATTCATCTTTCAAGACCTGACTCAAATCCCACTTCTTTAATAAAGATCTCTCTGACTACCTCAACCTGAAATGAATTCTCCTAGCTCCGAGCTCCCCTGGAAATTCTTGTCTGTACAATGTATTTAGAAATTAATCATGCATTGTCTTGAGATAGTGAAAAGAGAGCCTGGGCTTTGAAGTCAGACAGACTCAAGATGATTCCTACCTCTACTACAAAATAGCCGCATGACCTTGGGTTTGCTACTTGTTCTGTAAAATAACAGTAACTCTCCGGTTCTTACCCTGTGCCAGATATGGTTAAAATGCTTACATGTATTAATTTATTTAATTCACATACTGTCCCAATAAAAATAGGTGTGTCCTTTTATACACGTAAGAGCAATGGAACACATGAATGTATCTATAGGAATCTATATTTGAACACCTTATCTATATCTACACAGTCAAATGTTCAAGGTCACATTGTAAGATGCAAAAACAGGATTAAAACCCCAGCAGCCTGGCTGCAAAATCTAGGTTCTTATGTAATATACTTTTATTGTTCTCAACTTCTGTGCCAGCAGTTCATGATAGTTGCAAACTTCATAGGTGTATTAAGTGGGTGAACTTAAATAATAAAGTTCTTGGCACATAGTAGCATCAGCAGGCAAAATGAGGGGCACCCCAAGTCTCCAAACCTGCTTGCTCTTAATGGGTTCTGCCATCCCCTGCATCAAGACAAAACATATTCTAGTGTTTAAGACCTTCAATAAAAAAGAGCTTTGATACAGTTAGTAGGCAATAACTAGTGTGCAATAGAGAGAAGAGAAAAAATATAGTTTTCAAATCAAGCACCCAAAGTAAACCATCCCTTTTGTGGCAAAGCTCATCCAAACAAAGTTGACCCATAGCAGGGCAGCCAAGGTCCGAAAGCTTGCCACACAAGTCTAAGGCACCTTCTGGTGGGGTCCCACGGGAAAGGGGCAGAAGGGAAACAGGTGAGTCTGTAAATAAAATAGCAAAATCAAAATCAAGATAAAGGCTCACATTGTCATTCTGCCCTCGGGTCTCTCACCCAGGTCGCTGTCTCTTTTGAATGTTTCCTTCTGTGCCCTCCTCGTCCCTGGTATAAGTCCAAAGCCAAAAAGTAAGCATGGCTTCTTCCTCACATGGCTTTCTGTTCCACGTGCATCCTCCAGTCTTCTTTCTCCATCTCTCTCCACTTATTTCTGCAGCCCTTGTTAAGTCCCTTTTCCCAGTCTTTTCCAGCTTCACCACCCTGCCCAGCTCCACTCTTCCTTAGGGTGGGGCAGGGAACTTACAATGTTGCAATTCCTAGCTTCACCTCCCTGCTTCTCAGGGTGGGGCAGGAAACTTACAACAGGTTTATAACAAATGCTATTTAGCCTCTCCTTGCTTTATCTTCCATCACTTTTTTTGCTGCCTCAAACTGTAATTTAGTCTGTCCTTAACTTTTCCTGTGTTTATCTTTCCTGTGCAGATGGATCTTACATTTCTCAGAGGCTTCCATAATCACTGATACTTTGTTGAACACATTCTCAAGCAAGTTATTGAAGCAACTTTGAGAGAGAGATTTGTGTACCTTCTGCTTCACCTTTTCCTCAGTCCCAGACTTCTATCTCCAGTTTTTGGCAAACCTCCCACTACCTCGCACAATTCAACCTGTGCTGTTTCCTCTATCTTCAATACCACTGCCACTCTCCCTAGGCTAAAACCTACTCCTTTAGACTCAGCTCTGATGACCTTTTCAAAGCAATCATTGTTGAGGAAAGTGTCTCCTATATATGTTTCTGATACATCCTCTGCATTCCAGTGCTGACACTTAGGTAAGCACAACTTCTATCAATATACCATGTCAAAATCTGGAAGCAGGAACTTGATTGAAGCCATTTTAATATTTCCAAAACTTTGCACAATAGCTGGAGCTGTAGGCATTCATGGGAGTTGATTGTATTTTGCTTATAATAGAAAATTAAATATTTGTTCTAAAGACAGCTTTGGCAAAAAGTATTCCTAGTAAAAGAGCCCCATTTTTCAGAATTACTAAATATTGGCATCCCAAAGTGTGTACAGCCAAATGCTTTGTTGGGGTGGGGGGGGAATGGTCCTGTAGCAAAATATTTGGGAACTACTGCATATTATTTCACTCTCATCTTGAAGAGTCATATTGCATTAGGATATTTATTAGTTCAAAAAATATTTTCTGAGAATCACACACAATAAATAAGGGTGAATAAGAAGGAAATAATCTATATCGTCCCAGAATATATGATCTATCAAATTTCTGAGAAGTTCTGCAACAAAAAACATTTTGACTTTGTTGATACCAATATATTCCAATATATTTGATCTGAATTCCTTGATATGTATCAGCACCCTATACACACATTATGGAAGATATTGCCCATCAATGTTTTACATCTTAGATAGTGTTTTTTGCTTTGTTTAATGTTAAGTTTATTCCTGATAGTATTTTTCATTTTTATGATAAATGACAATCCTGTAGTTAACAGTACATATTGTTAATGAAACATAAATCATTAGAAATATCTAAATTTTAGTTCTATTTGATAGACTCCTCACATAATTAAGATGTTATTCAATTGATATTAAGGCATTGATAATAAAGGAAGACAAAAGGGAAATGTCTTTGAAAATTCCTACTAGAGGTAAAAATAAGCAAATAGTTTAAAAACATTTTTGATCTTTCATTATTTTTTTCTTTTAGATTTTATTGATTTTTGCATAGAAGAACTGAGGTGTATGCCAGAGGTATGGGATGGGGGGTAAGACTATTCACCAGAGACAAAGTAGGGAGCAGAACAGGTAGATCCACTGAAATATACTGCCTAGGAGAGCGACAGTTGAGACAGGAGAGGTCTGCTGCACCATATGTGGGTTAGCTCCTTGGCCAGGGATCAAACTCACTAAGGCAGGGGCCTTAGTGATGGTAGCACTGAGACTTAACCCTTAGACCACCAGAGAGGCCCCAAAACATTTTTTGATTTTCAGTTGTTAAGTTAATACATGCTGGATTTTTATGGTGTTTGGTTGAATCCATACCCCCACTCTTGCCATGATTCTGTAACTTGGTTTCTATAACCTTAGTTTAAAATATCTCTAGGGCCTTCCTGGTGGCACAGGCGGTTGAGCGCAGCACTGTGAAGCTGTCCACAGCCTCTGCAGCCCCGGTTCAATCCCCGCCAGCCTCGGAGCAAAGCACATGGCAAGCAGACCTCTCCCGTCTCGCCCACTGTTCACCTCAGCAGTGTATTTCATCAGTCCATCTGTTCTGTTCCCTGCTCTGTCTCCGGTGAATCCTCTCACCCTCCCGCACATCTGGACTGCACCCCGGCTCTTGTACCTACCAAAAGCAATATACAGATTCAATGCTATTCCAATCAAAATTTCAATGTCATTCTTCAAAGAAATAGAACAATTATTGATGAAATTCATATGGAATCACAAAAAACCCCGAATTGCCAAAGCTCTCCTGAAAAAGAAAGAAGGGAATGGAGGCATCACACTCCCAGACTTCAAACTATACTACAAAGCCATAATCATCAAAACTGCATGGTATTGGAACAAGAACAGACATACAGACCAATGGAATCGAATAGAAAATCCAGAAATAAACCCACAGATTTATGGTCAACTAATCTTTGACAAAGGAGCAAAGACTATGCATTGGAGCAAAGAAAGTTTGTTCAATAAATGGTGCTGGGAAAACTGGGTTGCTACATGCAAAAGAATGAAGCTTCACCACTACCTCACACCATACACAAAAATCAACTCAAAATGGATTAAAGAACTAGACATAAGACCTGAAACCATAAAATATATAGAAGGAAATATAGGCGAAAGACTACGTGATTTGCACATCAAAGACATCTTTACAGATACATCACCCAAAGCAGTGATAGTGAAGGCAAAGATAAACAGCTGGGACTACATCAAATTAAAGAGCTTCTGCACAGCAAAACAGACAATAACAAAAACAAAGAGAAACCCCACTGACTGGGAGAACATTTTTGCACCCAACACTAATGATAAAGGACTGATCACAAAAATCTGCAAAGAGCTGATGAGACTCAACAACAACAAAGAAAATAACCCAGTCCAAAAATGGGCAGAAGAGCTAAAAAGAAACTTCTCTGAAGAGGAAATGCAAATGGCCAATAGGCATATGAAAAAATGTTAAACATCACTTGTAATCAGGGAAATGCAAATCAAAACTACCATGAGATACCATCTTACACCAGTGAGAATGGCACATATTAAAAAAACTAGCAACAACAAATGTTGGCGAGGTTGTGGAGAAAAAGGAACTCTCCTGCACTGTTGGTGGGAGTGCAAACTGGTCCAACCACTATGGAGAGCTGTGTGGAGATTTCTTGACCTACTAAAATAGAGCTTCCATATGATCCAGCAATTCCACTCCTAGGTATTTACCCAAAGGACACAGAAACATCAATTCCAAAGAGCACCTATGTTTATAGCAGCACTGTTTACAATAGCTAAGCTTTGGAAACAACCCAAATGCCCAAAAATAGATGACTGGATCAAGAAGATGTGGTACATATATACCATGGAATATTACTCATCACTCAAAAAAGATAAACACATGCAATTTGCAGCAACATGGATGGCACTGTAAGGGATCATGCTCAGTGAAATAAGCCAAAAAGAAAAAGAAAAATACCGGATGGTCTCACTCGTAGCAGGAATCTAGAAAACTTAAATAAGGGACCAGGAAAATGAATAACTATAAGAAAGTGAAAATCAAAATCAACAAAAAACTATGAACCAGAGACACTTTCTGGGGGGTGGGGGTTGGGAGGGGAGGGATTGGGGTCAGAATGGGGGGGGGTTGCAATTGTATGGGGAATATAAAAATAAAATTTATTATAAAAAAATAAATAAACACATTCACAATAAAAAAATAAATAAAATAAATAAATAATAAAATATCTCTGCCAAATTGAAATAGAAAATTAGAAAAAAAAATTCTGTAACAATTAGTCATTTTTTGTAGGGAAAAAAAAAACCTTGACCTACATTGTTTGGTCAATGGTTTTTTGTTGTTGTTTTTTTCATATTACTTTCATGACCTACTAGTCAAAAAAATTATTTTTCTTAATTTATCTACTTTTGTGAATAGTTATTCTTTATTTCCTCCACTAGTAGCAACTGCTATATTTATTTTTCACTGTGGCCATTATCCAGGATGTAATCAGAGATTGTTTTCTGTATCTACTCTGTCTATATCAACTCTGGATCACCTGGAATTAAATCAGTGCCTCAAACATTCCAGGTGCTCAGAAATCTTTGATAAATAAACTGATCAGATAGAGTTGAACTAAATATGGCAGATATGCATGGCATAAAACAGGAGAAAAAGGGACAACTAGAGGGATAAAGGCTTACTTGAAGACTTCACATCTCATTCTTTTTGCCTCATGACATATTGGCATCAAAGAGGTTCATAAGTCATGGTTCTATCAACACTAAATATATCCAGTCTTGTTAGAATGTATAGTCAAGATATACAAGCAGGTAAGAGGATCCAGGTCTATTTTATTTACATCTTTATTCCAAGTACCTTAAATAACTTCTAGAATCATAGTACACACTCATTAAATATTTGCTAGGTTAATTAAATAAAACTTACCAGTTAGACTCAATATATGAGTAAAAATATTATCAGTACCTTGCCCCAGAGTTTACCATCCTGGTGTGGAGAAATATATTTTAAAGTAAAATCATGAAATCAAAATTACTGCTTAGGAAATTCCTTCAATTTAACTTTGCTATATCTCTATATTTTATTTATCTATGCGATTGTTTATATTAACATTCTAATCATAATATGCATTTTCATAACTGAATATAAGAACAGGTTAAATATACTTAACCTTGATGTCCAAATTTCCACATGGACACATGAGAAAACTGCATATTTTACTCAGTCATTCTCTGTAATATGATATTCCAAACTTTATTTAACTGCAATGGAGGCAGTATTTTAACATTCCTTAACAATATGAACAATATCATACCTTACCCTATATAGCACCTAATTTACACAATGATACATGGGTTTTAATCTAATGAATGAAGTGACTGAGCTGGGAATTATTTCCCAGCTTGAATCAACATCAAATGTGGCAAAGCCAGTGTTTGGCACCTCATGACTCTGCCATGGTGGGCTTTTCATTTTCCTTTAGTTCTTTACTAATTAAAGTTACAACTCTGATTATGCAAGCCACATAAAACTTGTTTTTTCTCTTGTTGACTTCTCCTAATAAAAAGTTTCCTGTATTGTCTCATTTCCTAGAAAACCAGTTCCTTAAATATGAGAATGGTGAAGCCCAGTTTTCTGTCTTTACCAATCCCCAGGTGTTGTCAAGGTATTTCACATTGATTAAAATAAATACTTGACTAAGCTAAAGTAAAACAAAGAAATGAGGAAATAAATGTCACACAATTCTATAGGTGGTTGAAAGTTTTGAACAGTTTCTTCTTTTTATAATTTTTCACAATTGAACATGATATATTATTACTTCCATGAAGTGATATTAAGATATAGAAGAGAGAATGGAATGGACAGTTCAGTTGCAGAGAAATGACAAGTACCTGTTATGCAAATTGTATGTATGAACTTCTGTCAAAGGGAACATTGATTATTGCCAATAATTACTTAAAAAAACAAAGGTCCATTAATGATGCTATAAGGAGTCTAAGATTTTTTTAAAAAGATTTATTTATTTATGCATATAAGAACTAGGGTACAGGCCAGAGGTGCGGGGAATGAGAGGATTCACCAGAGACAGAGTGGGGAGCAGAACAGTGTGAAATATAGTGAAAACTGAAATACATTGTTGAGGGGAGCAGTGGGAGAGATAGGAGAGTTCTGCTGCGCCATGTCATCACCTCCCTGGCCAGGGATTGAACTCCTGCTGCAGTGGCTGCGGATTACTTCATAGTGCTGCAGCTTAACCCCTTGTGCCACCAGGGAGACCTCAAGAGTCTGAAGTTTTAAAATTAACTTCAAATCCAGTTAAAACAGAAATGGACTGGCATATTATATTGTTGAAATAACAACTAAATATCCAGGTACCTTGTTTGTCCATCTGGAAATTTGAAATAAAAGAGAAATTTTATGTTTACCTAAAAAATTATAAATAGTGTTTAGAATATTAACATCAATAATTCCATAACAAGTTAGAGATGACCCCTTTTTAGTGTCTTCTCTAGCCTTCTAAAAGTTCCTGGATGGGCAATAAAATCTCTACTAATACTTTTATAATGAGCTCTCACTGTAAGAAGAACATGTAGCATTTTAAAGCTAGCTGTCATGTAATGTACAAAATAGTGAATACATTTGTTATTCATTACCTGATATTTTATAGTTATGAATTTTTCATATCCCTGTAGTGTCATCTTACCCCAGCTGCCCTGGCATGCATCCTGGTTCAAATCAGGGCCAGCCAAACATAAATAAATAAATGACGTTGAACAGGTAGATCTTGGAGGGTCTTTTCAGTGATAGAGAAAAACCTGTTTTTTCTTTACTCTGTCAGGTAGGAGTTGATAAAATGATGGATGGTTAATATTAACAAATAATTCAGGTTTATTCATATTTTGAAACAGTTGTTAGATATTAACTCTAGAAAGCTCAGGATGTCCATAGAACTATGTAATTTTCAGAAAGCAATAAAATAAGCAAATTCTTAACTGTCCATTCTGCTTTATCTGGGATGTTACCTCCTGTTATCTCAAGAAATATGTTAAATTCCATTCCATAAAAGTTTCTAATTGACATTAACTTGGCAAAATAATCCTATCACAATAATTATTAATAATATTTCAAATATTCTTTTCTAAAAGATAGGTAGATTTGAGGCATGCATTAATTTGGGATGCCCTATAGCAAATGAAGCATTCTTCCTGTTCATCCAGTTGGTTTTGTGTTCTTGTTCTCACCAAGACACCGAGAGAAATAATATTTACCTGCAAGATATAATCAATACTCTGTGTAAACTCCATGAGTTTACTACTACACCACCTTTTAACCTACTTATAAAATAAAAAATATAAAGTGAGGATAATGATAGTATAAAGGAAACCTTGAGATTTTTCTCTTTATGCAAACTAAATTGCTTAATAATTTTCATATTTCAGATTTTATTAATAGTCAACCACTTGGAGCAGAAAGCAAACAAAATTTTACCACATGTCTCTATAACTGTTAATGTATCATATCTGAGTTCTAATCTAAGCGGAATTTTTTGGACCAGAAATAACCTGTTCTGATATTTGTATCATAATGGAGTCAATGTTAAACTAATGTTAATGCTGAACTTCCACTGGTTCTTACGCAGAAATGGGTCTCAAGCCTGTTCTATTAAAGATTATCTGAAGAAGTTTCTTATATCAACAATTAAGTCAGAATCATACAGACTTTCTCACATTTTAATAACTTCCAGATGGTGGATGAACTAAAATAAAACTCAAAATTCAACAAAAGTTTGGGAAAATATTAGCATAATACAAAAGACTAAGAACACTGAGGAAGTTATTTTCAAACTAGTTTTTCCTTGCTTTAAAAAATGCCACTGGCAAGAATAATGATGCTTCCATAATGTTACTAGAGTGCTATATTTGTAAAGCAGCATGTAAGCCTCATAAAAGGGTAATGAGTTCCTTAAGTGATAGTAAAATAAGCTTTCATGTAGAGATATGCTGAGGTACTACTGTTCATGGGCAGCAGTACAGTTGCATTACCTATTTTGTATTGCAATTTTCACTAACAGAAAAAAAAGGAATTACAGTAATGGTCACATTTTCCTTCCTCTGACATAAAAAGGACTCTAGTGGAGTTCAACTAAGTAGAGAAAATGATAAAATCTTATATAAAATGTATACTTATTTGAACATTCTTCTTTATATAAGCATGCTATTTGACTAGATTAGGAGTAAATTTCTCTAGCTGATCATAGAATTACCCTCAGATATCAATTTTCAGTTGATTTGGTCTCTGCTAGATTTATCAATTATTTCAGCTTCATAAAATATGCATAGGTCCTTTGACATTTATATTAAGTAACACTTTTTTTCTCTCTTCCATGTTTGCATGTAAACGAAAAGTCAGTAAGAGGAATGATTAATATCCGTGGAATAATGTTTTTAAACTAAAAGATATATAAGAAATTTTAAAAAGTCCACTGATCTAGTTTTTTCCTTACAGGAGAAATATCTTATCTGTCCTATAATTGAAATCCCCTAAAAATGGGAATCACACATTAAATTCTATTGGCTAACTGCCTATAAAATCAATAAGACTAATCTTTACAGCATCACCATTCTACTTGCCATTATTACTTAGCAGCAAGAGGAAACAGAAGCCTCTACAATTCAGAAATTTCCAAAAGTATGAGGTACATGAAACATCCTAGCATTTTGTTAATTTAAATTTGGCAAGGCAACATGGAGAGAGAAGGAGAGATTATATCTCTCCCTCTGCAAATGTGGTTCTCAAGAATTCAAAGAAATGTGACTTTTGAGGCAGACATTTAAGAAATAATGCCTTTGAATAATGATTTGTAGCTCAATAGTATAGATGATTATAGTATGGGAAAGCTTTCATCTGAAGTCTAAAGTAAACAGTTCCCCCCATAACCTCTCCCCAAAAAAAAATAAAGAACTAGAGGCTAGAACTTTTTGTGTTTTCATAAGTCACAAATAGTCATCAACACTGAACTATTAGCACTAAACTATAGATTGCTTTCCTCCTAACAAATACGTAAACTTTTTGAATCTATTAAATCAAGTTAAATAAAAGTGCCAAAAAATGTTGAATTCTGTTTCTATTGGACAGGGTAACTGTATATTCCTATCATTTAGATTACATACTCTATTTAATAGAAGATCTAAATAAGTACATTGGCATAGCTCTGTAGTAACTAATGTGTAAAAGTGCAAGCATTTTTGGAAAAACAGAAGCATAAAGGCAGCTTTTTAATCCTCAGATTTGAAACCAGTTGTCGGATAAGGCTATCTGCTCTGCTGGAAAGCAGCTAGTTCCTAAGCCATGGTCTCAAGCCAGAGGATAATGTGTAGTTTAAAACAAACAAACAAACAAAAATCATCTGGCTGAATAGTATTCCATTGTGTCTATACCAGCTGGTGGGTAAAATTAGGAAAAAGGGTTGGTTGTGTGGTGAAATGGGGAATTAGATGTTTCATGGTGAATTTATTCTAGTCTCTACAGATACTGATTTATAATGATGCACACATGTGAAATGTGTATAATGTTATAACTCAAAGTTACTTTAATTTTTAAAAATTTGTACATTTCTATCCCAGGTATCCTAAAATTAAAAAGATAAAGTGTATGAAGGAATTTATAATGAAATTACTATTTCCTGGACCTTCCTGGTGGCGCAGAGGGTTAAGCACAGCACTATGAAGCAATCCACAGCCTATGCAGCACAAATATCATGAGGTCCTAATATCATTTTTATTTATTCATTCATTAACAATAATTTATGAAGTAATTGAGCAAGTAACTGTACAGAAAAAATAACACGCAATATATATGCTGGTACAATATTTTTTAAAAATATTATTTGACAGTATTTCATCCTGTGACTTTCTACTACCCTAATTATCTTCTATAGGAATAAACCCCTAGATCTATACATATTTGTTATGTGAATGTGATTTGCAAAATTTTAAGATGTTTCTCATGACCTTTATCTTCCTATTATTATTGTAAATATGCTATATGGCAGAGGGAATTTTGCAGTTATCACCAAGGTTGCCCTTAAAATAGGGAGATTATCAGTATGGGCCTAATCTAATGACTTTAGCTGTTAAAACAGAGGGTAGCAGACAGCAGGAAAGGAAATCAGAAATAAGAACCCAGAAGGAAAGTCGATGATGCTTTGTTCCTCTTTGGAAAATGGAAGGGCAGTATGGAAAGAACTTGAGAGAGTGCCTACGAGAGCAAAACTGAGCCAGCATACATCAAGGACAAGGGCATCATTCTATATCTGTGAGAAACTGGATTCTGCAGTATTAAGAAGATTAGATGCAGACTATTACTTTTTTAAAAAAGATTTATGCAGATTTATTACTTTTTTAAAAAAGATTTTTTATTTATGCATACAAGGGCTGGGGTGTAGGCCAGAGGTGTGTGTGTTTAGGGTGAGAGGATTCACCAGAGACAGAATGGGGAGCAGAACAGGTAGATCTACTGAAATACACTGCTGAGGGGAGCAGTGGCAGAGACAGGAGAGGTCTGCTGCACCATGTGGGTAGCTCCCTGGCCAGAATCAAACTCATGCCACAGTGACTGGCTATAGCTTGATAGCACTGAGACTTTAACCTTTAACCCATGTGCCACCTGGGAGGTCCCATGAAGCAGATTTTCAACAACTTGCTAAAGAAAATGCCCAGACTGGCTCATATGACTTTGATTTTGTGAGATCCTAAGCAAAGTCCCCCTGAACTTCTAATCTACAGAACAATGAGCATATAAATGAGTGTTGTTTTAAGTTACTAAATTTGTAGTAATTTGTTATACTCTAATTTAAAAATAAAAAGTACTAAATACACCAGAATAAAGTTGTCATAGTAAGTCAAAAAAATAATTTGGATTTGATAACCATAGATACTGGGAAGACATAGGCCATGAAAACATGCAAGTCAAGAATAAGTTTCCAGGTTTCCAATTCTTCAAGCATGAGGAGACCAGATAAAGTTCCTTTTGAGTCTGGAGAAAACATTTTTAAAGATTAATAGTAATATTTAATTCCATGTCTTCTAAGACTTTAGCTGACATAGGATTCCTGAGAAATAGAGCTGTCTCATTTCCCTTCCCCAACAATGACTGAAATTAGACTTAACAAACATATAGATAGGTTTGGGGTCTGAGTCACACAGACATTAATGTTATCTTTTTATGAGAAATGATCAGGAAGGAGATAGTTGGTAATAATAAAGGCAAATAAGTGGCAAACCTTGGTAAGTAAATTATAACTACTAACTTGTAAAACAGGGGAAATAGTAGGCACAGAGAATTTAACTTTCCCAAATTCCCACAATGAGTAAGTACAGCAGCCAGGATTTGAATCTCTGTAGTCTGCACCTTGATTTATGCTCCTATGTGCTAAGCAAAGGAAGGTGGGAAAAGACAAATAGAGAAGTGTTTTTTATGATAATTTAGACAAACTGCCTAGAGAAAGCTTCTTATAAAACTATTTGTCCTTATACCAATACTCATATACCTGAATGACATAAGGACAAAACAGTAATTCTTCTGTGTCCAAATATGTAAATAATGAATGATGGATAGCCCCACAATTTCTTTTTTTTTTTGCAATATACATTGCACCTAAAAGGAGAAAAGCATTGTACAGAGCTGAATCTAAAGCTACCTTAAAATCAACAAAAAGAGAGTTCCCAGCAGCTTTGTCAACCATGGGAGCTAACTCTGCCTTGTTCCTACCCTACAAATGTAAAAAGTATTCTTGAATATGTATCACATCTTATTTTGTTATTGAGATACAAAGGATGTTTCACCAAGAATAGGATTTTAGCCATTATTTTTATTAGACATTGTGTATAATTAGAGATTTTATAACTAACTTTGCATATATATTAGTTTAACTTTCCAATAAAGCTAAATTAACTTTAAATTTAAACTAATTTTAAAATTCCAATAAAGATTTTAAAATGACGTATTTTATATTATTCATATATTTCAACTAAATAAATGTGAAGGAGAACTGATATCATCAGTCTAGAACATGAGAAAAAATCTGGAAAAACGAAATAATTAATTAACAAAATTTGGTCAGAGTTGTTTTGGTACATTAATAAAATTTCAATCTATTTATATACTTTAATTTGTGAGTTTTATGTCTATACAGTCAGTTTAAATTTTATATTGTATGTAGCCAAATTTATATTTATTTTTCTCTTATTGTCAATCTTATTTTAGTATATCTGTCAGTAAAAAAATAAATAAAAATAAAAACAACACGTGTGTTTTGGAAAGACCAAACAGAAGGAGTGTTTTACATTTATATTTCTGTTTTAAGAAACCAGTTAAGAATGAGAACATCACATATTAACTCTATGTAATGATAAATGATGCCAGAATGTTTCTTACATTTAATTTTTAGTGAAACCTAGAAATTTTAGTTAGATCTAAACTTAGCTATGTCTCTTCAGATTCAAATTCATCACTTGGTACCATATGCTGTGTTTCTGATCACAATTCTCATAATCTGTGGAGGGGCTACAGATGTCTGCTTTTAAATAAAAACAGCAATCAGTTTGCTAAAGAATGGACATGGGCCATGTTTCTAATTTTAACTTGGAAAATTTGTTCCATTTTACAGATTTATTTTTACCATGCAAACTCTTAACCAGATTTGCTATGCCTGACTATTCTAGATATTATCCTTTAAAAATATTTAAAATCTTTATTGTTTCATCATCAAAAGTTTTCTTCCTCATACCTCATACCTCAAGAAACTGGAGAGTTTATCCATCTCAAATTGTATTTTATAAAAATCCATCCAGAGACTACATTTTGAAATTTTATGCAGTAGTTACTTTCACCCATTATTAAAAAATTTTGCATATAAGTAAATTTATAATTTCCTCTTCCTAACCATGATTAGACATGGATGGCCCCAAAACATTTTCACTCTTTACTGTCAATAGTGTGAATCTGTCAGTGAATGGAAAATTGTATATTATGTGATTTACATTCATTCCAGACATTCGTAGAAATGTAATCCTACAAGTTAAAGATTGTTATTAAATAATTCAGTGATTGTTATTGAATAATTCATTCTATCTATGGATAAGAAACTAAGACTCAGAGAAATTGAGTGAGTTGGGTCACAGCATTAAAGAATGCCAGATTTGGGTCTCCTGGGTGGCACAAGGGGTTGAGCACAGCGCTGTGAAGCTGTCCGCATCCTCTGCGGTGTGGGTTTGATTCCCGGCCGGCCAGGAAGATATCCACATGGCATGGCAGATCTCTCCTGTCTCGCCCGCTGCTCCCCTCAGCTCCCCTCAGCAGTGTTTTTGGTCTGCCTGTTCTGTTCCCTGCTCTGTCTCTGGTGAATCCTCTCACGCTCCCGCACCTCTGGCCTGTACCCCAGTTCTTGTATAAATAAATAAATCTTAAATAAAATGCCAGATTTATATATATTATATATATTGTATATCTATATCTTTATTATATATACATATATATGTGCAATTTTTTTGGACGAGCACAAGAATGGCATATTGAAAGCTGCATCTAAGAAAGCTGATCCACTCAACTAAATTAATCATTATGTTTATTGTAAAAGAAGCAGAAGATATATTATGATTTTTTAAATAGTATTATCTAAACAGATATATTTTGTAAACTATGCAAGTTTTCAAACCCTTCATATTTATTCTTTTAATTGAAATAACTTTGGCTTACAAAACTGTATATGATTTAAGGTATAAATCAGGTATAGGATCACACCTCTTCATATGTATCTTTTAACATTACATCCATCACTAAGATAACCATAGTCCTCCACCATAGTCCAATGGGCAACCTCCATACCCTGCTCTGCAGTCTCTGACTTCCCCACTTAGTTCATTAGTTAGACTGCTAGGGTTTGTGACTAGTGTAGTTCTATCTGACCCTTTATTTCTCTATATTCTACATATAAATGATACCATCTGGTATTTGTCTTTCTCCTTCTGACTTATTTAGCATTATCCCCTCCAATTTCGTGTGTGTTGTTGCTAATGGCAACTGTTCATCTTTTTTAAAACTGACTAGTATTCTATTGTGTATATGCCACATCTTTCTAATCCACTTACTTGTCCTTTGATACTTAGGGTTCTTACCATAACTTCTGTGAATAGGGTTGCAATGAATATAGGAGTCCATATATCCTTTGAATTGGTGTTTGTGGTTTTTGGGTAGGTATCTAGATGTGAAATTGCTGGATCAGATGGTAGGTCTATTTTAAATATCATATTTAATTGATATGATACTTACCACACTATTCCCTTGAAGTTTACCAGACATGAGGTGGTAAAAAATATAAAGTGCACATGCTTTATGTGTAGACAGCAATAAATAATGTTATGAATCTTTCCAAAGTATAATTTTCAGATGGAATGACCTACCCATACATTCACACAAAAAGATTAAATGGCAGTGATTTTTTTTTTCTGGATGCTGCCATATCTAAGCACATTTTACCTACCTATATTGGAATTATATATGATATACTTATGAATAATTGATTTAAGATCTCCCTGTCTCTCTGGAATATCTCTTTATTTTTAAAATTCTTCCTGGACTATATTTTCTTTCTGGTAACTTCCAATTCACAGTTTTTGAATTGTGCATAACAGGTTAAACCTTACTTAGGAGGGAATTAACTGGTCAGGACATAACTTATATTCCAACTCAATTAAGAATCAAGAAATATACTAGGTCATATTATTGGTATTATTGGTATTTTTGGTAGTTGTTTAGAATTGTCATATACAATGAACATAACAAATAATGACATAAATATAGGGTTTAAAAACGCCAAATTTATACAATTCTTCATAATCTAAAGTAATGTGATAAAAATTACAAAATTCACTGGGTTTATGTGTTTGGAACATTTGGTTGTTAATAAATTTATTCATTCAACAAAAGCCAATAGGAAGTGTTTGATGTGTACCATGTTCTTAACCGTACAAGAGTTATGCTTGCTACTCATATGGAAGAACTCTAAGCATGGAAACTATTATTAACATGACTACTACAAATGAAGTTTTTACTACTTTGTTATCCCTCACTTTCAGTTCATATTAACTTATATAAAGAAATAAAAAGACATTTGATTTGCAAATCTGAATAACAATTTAGCATATTGTTAATTAGGAACACATTCCATTCTGGAATTTCTTTCCTATCAGAGATTTATTTTACTCAGCTGGCTAGATGGTAGAAGAATAATAGTTCCTTAACTGTCATTTGTGTGAAGTTTATTGATAAAATAAGGTATTAATACTAACTCATTGTTACTTGTTACCTGTGAGATGTGTCATCAGAACATTCTTTTCAGAGTCTGAAAAGAATAACAAAGATAACAAAGATGGAGCACAGACAGAAATTAATTATTATTCACTATATTTAAAATGTAAAAGTACATATTGAGATCTAAGAATGTATTAAAATACAGGTAACATGTGTCTCAAGAAATGGAAAAGTGTTTTATTATTTTAATTAATTAATTAATTAATTTTAACTGAGATAACATTGGAGAGTCCCTATCAAGTATTACCACCATAGCATGTCCATAACTAACTCACCCACACTCCACCCTACAGACCATTATGGCTCTTTCCCACCTTGATCTTTTTTTTTAAAGATTTATTTTTATTTATGTATACAAGAGCTGGGGTTCAGGCCAGAGGCGCAGAGGGTGAGAGGATTCACCAGAGACAAAGTGGAGAACATAACAGGCAGATTGACTGAAGTACAATGCTGAGGGGAGCAGCGGGAGAGTCAGGAGAAGTCTGCTGCACCATGTGGGTTGCTCCCTAGCCAGGGATAGCACTCATGCTGCAGTGGCTGCGGACAGCTTCATAGGTTGTGTCTTAATCCCTTGCGCCACCAGGGAGACCCTCTCACCCTGATCTTTCCCTTCCCCTACCCCTTCGAATTTGGTGCCTCAGTTCAGTAGTTAGCTATTAAGTGTTATTTTTTTAGCTTGTCTTTATCTGACAATTAATAGCTGGAAAGTTCTTTAACATTAGAAAAAATATTGTTTTCTTCATATTTAATCAATTAAAGAAATGATGACAGAAAAGATATTCAGAAAATTTAAACATCTATTCTTGATAAAATTCTTCGCAAATTAGTTCTGTGGAGAAGTTCCTTAAACTCAAGAAATTTATAACTCCAGATTTTATTATTTATTGCTGATTTTTTTTTCAAAATTAGAAGTGAGAATTTCAATTCTTCAAAATTAGAATCAGGAATTTTAGTAGTAGTGAGTGCTAGACACAAATATATATGTATATATACATATATTTATGTATATATAAATTCCTGATCAATTCTTAAAATCTGTCTATTTCACTCATGTCATTTACAATTATGGAAGTTGTTTCTTTCCAATCTTTATACATCTATATGAATGTGTATATACATGCATATACAAATACATATATGCATACACATACACACATATATACATGTACATATACATATATAAGTATATACATACACATATATACTCAAAAAGCATCGCATTATTACAGACTGACTGATAACAAAATGTAATGATATCAGTAATAGCAAAAATAACAAGCAAAAGGAAAAATATCTAACAATATGAAAATTTCATATAAAAATCCATCAATTTAAGGAAAAACAGCATGTTAGAGGGAAAGATGGTAGCAGAGGTTTCCTGCTTTGTTCCCATGAGGATAACCTAGGGTGGTCCAGAAGGTTAAAGGATACAGAGGACCCCATGCCTAAAGAAGATTTGTAATATTAATGTATAATTGAAATGTATTTTATGAACTTCCCTATATTAAATTTGTCTTTACATATAAAGAATATATATTTATACATAAAAAATAACATGCAGCCATCACTAAAGCATTAAAGTGTGTGATATAGCAATTACGGGAAATAGAACCCTAAGTTATTGTTAAAAGAAAAATATATAGTTTGTCTCTAGTCAAAGAATGAGTTTTAAGTAACTGTTGTAAGAACTCTCAAATTTAAAGAACTTAAAGAAAATCAACACACCGTGAAATGGCAGAAATGGAGTTTGACCGGCATATATTGAAGCTAAAACTAGAAGTTCTAAAAAGATCATATTGTAATTTTGAAAACAATTATATTAAGAGATCTCAATGACAAAAAGGCAATAAATCTACTATGGTCATTCACAGGAGTGTTCCCCTTCACCTTATTATTGAACTGTTAAAATAAAACACTAGAACTGTGCTGCTGGATCAGTGACCTCTCCATCAGTTAACACGAATTCTTTGTGTTCTGAGGCAAGGTCAAAACTCCAAGTCAACCGAAGATCAAAAAGGTCTTGTGGCATAAGTAACATATATCATATAATTTTCAAAGAGGTTATGACCTGACTCAATTATAAACAAGATATAAAAATGGATTTTTTATTTGCTTTCAAAATATTGTGGATTAATTTAAATACCATGATTGTAATCTCATTTCCCACATGTAGTTACATCCCATTTCAATTTTCAAAATTTTTATCAGAAAACACTGGTTTTGCATAAATGAAATAGTATCTCCACTCCAGTGTGCATATACTTAAAAGTTTTTCAATTGAAAATGAACATTTTTTATTTAACTTTGGATGATTGATATTGTCCATATTTCTACAAATAGTGCATCACTCACTTCAATAGTATCAAACATTTACTGAGAAAAAGTCATTAACTATTCAAGGTTCGTGTATTTGTTAGTTTTGCTTACTTGGAATGACTTTTTAATAAATTTTTGAAAAGATATACTTTCTCTTTTCCTCTGCATGAGATGCATCTTAGTAAATTTATGCAAAACTGATTACCCTTTAGAATTCTGCTTAAGAAAAAAATCTCCACAATATTTGTTTTTGGGCCATATGAAAACAGTATAATTTCTTTTCAATAATAAAATATTCAGTTTTGTTTTTATGCTTAAGTGAGAAGCTATTTATGAAAATGCACATTCTCATTTATAAAGTGATGCATACAATGTTAGATGAGTAAGCAAAAATGGACAAATTGTGCCTAAGGGGTGTTCTTTCATGTTCTGAAATAAAATTAGTTAAAATCATAATTTCATAAAACTTGTTCTTATAAATATTATATTTTTCTAGATCACTATTTTGCTTCCCATTCTCAGATGTAGCATATATATTATAATAATAATCTAAAATAGAGCAAAATTGGCTGGTAAAATTGCTGTAGGCTGACATTATTGTGAAACTATCAAGAAAGAAATGCTGAATCAGGGGATATGGGATAATGTCTTCTAGAAATTAATTCCACTTCAGCCTTTGTGAAACCTTAATCACATAATCCTGACTTACCAAAAAATCATTCTTAAGAAAATTTAGTGCTCAGGATAACTTCCAGGAAAAATTTTTATGATAATCTGTAAGAAAGGCAAAGACAATGTGAGATGGAGAAGTTTTTTTTTTTTCTCTCTGAACCTCAAAAACTTTAAAAATGGCTCCAAGGACTGAGAAGGTAATTATATTTCCTTATCCACTCAGTTTGTGGCCTCTCTTGAAACTGCTACTTAATCTCAATTGATGTTCTTTTAATATTGCCCTATTTGTTCATTGAGAAGTGCACTGGCCGAACCAACTTATTTCATATTGCTAACTGAAAATTTGGAAGATCAGATATAAAGCAACCATAGTCTATGATAACAAATTCTACTTATGCTATCTATCTTTTCACCCATTTTTTTATTAGGGAAAAATAAATCACATCAGAAATTAAATGTACACAAAGAAACAAATTATTCATTCAATAAAAGATTAAAATAACAGCAAAATTGTTTAATGATTTCTATGAGACTGACAAAATGTTTAGTCTCATTGTTTAAATTGTCATATATTAATTATTTCAATATAACAGTTTTACATACATTATTCAAATTAATTATGGTTTAATAGTTTGGCAACAGTTTTTGTTTTTTTCCAAATGGCTGGGCCTTTCTCTTGCAGTGGTTTATGTACATAAAGTCTAAGTAAAACTATTGAGAAGTAGAATCTTAGGTTAACTGCGATGACCATAAGATTCTGGAAGTTGAGAATCTCATCTTATACATTGGGATATTTTTTTAATGCCTACTACAGTACCTGGCATATATGTGCTAGTCAGTATGGTCTGATTTAATTTTATTAGCTTTAGGAAAAATAATTTGTGAAATTATTGAACATATATAGCAGTAAAACCCCTTGTTAAAGAACATGGTAGGTTGCATTCTGTAGGCAAACTACTCATGGCGGCTTTTTTCCCCCCTGGTTAGAATAGCAAAGTTGCCTAGTCTATATTTTTTCCTTAAATAATGGTCTTTATTCTTGTTCACTTTCACCTCGCTTTTTATAGAGCTGATTCCTCCTTTTCTAATTTCATGGAAGCTATCATTTTTCTCTCTGACATAAATATTTGAATTTTTCAGACATTCTCATTGACCGAAAAGAAATAATAAAGAATAATGCATATGTATAAGTATGTGGATATAATGTATATATTATAAATACAGGCATGACTTTTAATAAGCAATTAGAAGCACTTTGAAAAATAAATAAAATGTATGAAATATAAGCATTATTACTTACAAAATTCTATGTAATATTAGCTTATAATATCTAAAAATCATTAGTGTTGCTAACTTGTGTGCTGCTAATATAATTAATTATTAAACAACATATAAAATCCAAATTTCCCATTTCAATTCTTATTCCTTTAATTTTGATTGAGAGGGAACATTTTAGAAAAAACGATTTTATCAAGGAAAAAAGCTAATGAAAACATTTATATATTTTAATTTATAACCAAAGAGAAAATTTTAAAGCTTAACTTCTTTCCAAATTTTTCAAAAAGAGGTTATAATCCTGCTAATCTAAACTTTTTTAAAGTAAAATTCAAATACTATGTGAAGTAATAGATTTTAATCTTAATTATATCTAACTAGAAAATTGTATGTACACATGCATATCTACAATAATCAAGTATATGCATATGTGTGTACATATACAAGATAATATTGTTACAATGAAAATTAGTTGTTGTCAATTATATTCTGTTATTCAACATATTTTTAAAATAGGGCAAGATGGTATTTTATAGCTCTTATTTGCCTCTTTGGATATATTTAACATTTAAATGTTCAAAAGAATGGACTAGTTAGGAGCAATTTGCCTTAAATATTAAAATATTTAAAATCATCATTTTATGGAATTACATTTTCATTTCTTCCTGTCACCATATATCTAAGTGTTAAAAAGTGGCTAGAAACCTAAAACTCAATTATAGTTTCCCTTCAGTTAAAAATACAAGCATTTGAGAAAATATATAAAACTTTTGTGTGCAATGTTATTTAAGGAAATGTATTGATATAAAGGCCCTTACTCTCTAGTATTATCAACACTTTCACAAACTAGACAACTCT
>NW_023604972.1:103016332-103173832 GCF_014898055.3 Talpa occidentalis | reverse complement strand
TCTAACATTGCACAACCAGGCAAGAGTTTAAATGGTAAACATATGCTTATCTTTACCATATTTATTGGATCCAAAAGCATGTAAGAATATTGCAATATATGCACCCAAATTTTCTTGGGGTTGATATTAATTCTTAAAGAAAAGCAAGTCAGTTCTTTGATTGAAAATGAAATGAGGGAGATAAGATATTTTATAGACTTCTCCTTAGCCCCTGCTGTTAAATCTCATTTGTAGGATGCATCATATTTCAAATGCAGAATTAGAACTTGGCATTGTCTTCACTGATACAGAAGGTAGTACAGGTGGGTAAGCAGGTGTGGGAAAGTAAAGTTTGTGGTTTTTTTCTCTACTAAAATTATACCTATTATTTATGGTCTTCATTAATCTTATACCATGTTTCATTCATATTAAGCACTCAACACTTGGCAAATGGTTAATTGCTAGCCCAAGGCAAGTGACTTCAAGCTAGCTAGACATGAGCAAGTTCAGTTTACCCTGTTGAGAAACTAATGGGTAAGTTGTAAATCATGGCAAGAATTATTTGCATCCCATTCTTTTAGCTCAACTGCTAGTTGATGAGAAACTTTAATAGACCTCACTGAAGGTGGTTTGCTTTACGTCATTATGTTCAGAAGCAGTTCATATATAGTTTTACATAGATATTATGTAAAGTTTAAAATAATTTTCTTGTTTTTTAAAGTGTCAGATATTTTGTTATGAGGTAAAATAAAATTGAAGTTGAAGACCATAGATCTAATACTTGGCATTGCTAAAGAAATTCTTATAATTTCAGTAGCATCTTCTTAGTGTTAAATATCAGCTATTGGAATAACTGACATAAAAAGAAGCTTCGCTAAATTTTTTCACTCAAATTTTAAGAACAAACATCCTTAAGCTTAAAAACTATATAAGAAAGTGACTGTTATTGTTGGAAAATTAAAGTCACATTCAAAAGAAAAATGGTGACAGCATCTAGAAACCAAAAATGACTTTTTAGCAACAAATTTGCCTTCTGCATTTAGAAAATTCATAGAAATTTAGTCTCAAACACATCAGTGTTCATACAAACTTTGTGTATTTGTATATTTGTTAGTCTTCAATGCAGAGACAAAATGTTTGGAGATTTATGACAAATGAATGTTGGGTTAGAAAGTCATATTTTTTAGCAAAGGCTAAGGTCCAAGTTTTCTTAACAGGACCATCGTTTACATATATTGGATTTGCCCAGTTTTACTGGCCTGCTTGTATATATCTTGCAAATCAGGAAAGGCTTCTTGAACTATAAAAAGGGTTTTGGTGCTAATTAAGATTCTGTACTGCTATGGACATTGAAGATGATCAATTTTCCAGCAAGAAATAAAAGCTCAGATGACACAAGACTGTGCCCTGCCTGGATTTGTCTATCATAGAACACATGAGCTTTGGTTAGGTACACATAGTGACTGTTGTACCAAAAAGCAAATTTCCTTTGATAAATTCAGATAGTCAAATGATCTAGGCTGTCTCCTACTCACAGCAATTTCCTACTCTTTTTTGAGAAAATAAGTCAATAAACAGTCCTCAACTTACTGGTTTTTTGTTTTATTTTTTGGTTTCTATTTTCATTATTCCACTGAAACAGTTCTTACCCAAGTCCTTAGTAACTTCCTTGACTGTATATCAAACAGATAATTTTCATAACTGTAGCAAAAATGTGGAGACTTCCTGAGTTCAAATCCTTGATGTCCACTTACTAGCTATGCCTTGAGAATTAATCTCTTTATTTATAGGGTGCCTATTTGTAGAATGTTGACAATAATATTCATCCCTTAGGGTTTCTGTATCTCAAATTAATTCATATAAAGTGTTAAAGTGAGTGCTTGGCAAGCATTAAATAGAGGTTATTTATTTATTTTTTAAAAGATATTTTTATTTATGCATACAAGAACTGGGGTGTAGGCCAGAGTTGCAGGGGTTGAGAGGATTCACCACAGACAGAGTGGAGAGCAGAACAGGCAGATCTACAAAAATACGATGCTAAGGGGAGCAGGGGGCAAGACAGGAGCAGTCTGCTGGGCCATGTGGGTATCTCCCAGGCTGGGGATTGAACCCATGCTGCAGTGGCTGCAGATAGCTTGATAGCACTGACTTTAAGCCCTGTGCCATCAGGGAGGCCCTGGAGGTGAGTTATTTTTAATTGTGGATGCATTGATTCCATCAGCATTCTATCCTGATCACAATGGGTGATCCCTTCTAATAGTATGCTGTTCCTGTCAGACAACACCAAACCAAAAACAAACCCTAGAAATCTGACTGTATAACCGAGGGCTCCAGCAGGTGGTGGTCAAGAGGAAAGGGTATATGGGCACAATGGACAATGATGGAGGACTGTGTGTGCCTTGGATATAGGTGTGGTGTGGTAACATACACCTGAGGAGGTAGAATCCTATATTGCTGATTCATATACACTTTTGTAAACTAATGTTACCTTAACAAAAAAAGTTAAGATCACTCAAAAAAAAAAAAAAAAAGCACTCCATTAACCTCACACCAAGTCAGCTCAATATCACAAGTGATTTCTAAATTCTGTCTATATCCACTTTTACCTACCCAAGTTCAGAATATCTTCAACTGGGATGTGGTTACTGTAGCTTATTTGTCTATATTACATGCACTCATCTGTACCATCAATACACACTGCATCTATTGATAGGGAAATCTTACATTTGTTCCTTTATTCAGAATTATTCAATATTCTTCACTTGTCTCATAATAATGTGATATCTCTGAACGTGTATCTGAAATAGTCTAATCAAAATCTATATTTTCTGTGGGTTGCATGGTGAGCTTGTCAGGGAAGTACAAAGACAGCAGAGAGAGGCCACTGAAAGTAAATTAAGCCTCTTACTGAAGAGGAGGGATAAATGGATGGGAAGTAGGGCAAGGAAAAAAAAAAGAAAAAAAAAAAACTATATTTTCTGGCCCTATCTGCTGGCTAGGGTTTAAGTCTCAGCACTACCACACTATCACCACTGTGGCCTGAGTTCGATCCCCAGCCTTGAAGTTAGCACACATATGGCACATCAGACCTCTCCTCTCTCCCCCGCTACTCCCCTTAGCAGTGTATTTCAGTGGATATGTTCTTCTCCCCACTTTGTCTCTGGTGAATCCTCTCACCCCCTGCCTCCTGTCTACACCCCAGTTCTTCTATGCTTAAATAAATAAATCTTTAACAAAAATTCTACATTTTCAGCTTTTATCCAGTACCAGTGTATTCCTTCTCTCTCGTCTCTATTCATACAGAACCCTCTTTCAGTCATTTTCATGTATTATTTTCCTCTTGCCATAATGGTTATGCCTGGAATGGTTTTCTCTATTCTTTGAAAAGGTAACATATAATCATCACTTATTGTTCTCAATGACCACAGTTTCAGAGAGGTCTTCTAAGATACCTTTGTATTTCATATTCCACTATTCTATGCTCTGATAGAAACATGTATTTCCTTTAAATCTGTGATATGTTCTAATTTATATTTCATTTGTGTTATTTTTAAAGCCTAATAATTGTTAATATTACTATATGCTCTACCCTCACACCATGCTGAATGAATGCATTCACGCTAGACCTGGTCTTTGAATTTAATAGATGATAATCTGAGTTCACCAGATATTGGATTATCTCCTCTTACACATTTGTCATAGCATACCTGGTATAAATTCCAAATACATTCAACTTACTTCCTATATCAGGACATAATCTCTTTGAGGAAAAATGTGTGTTTTCACACTTGTACCATGCATAATTTCTGATTGCTGTTATAACAAATTGCCATAAACGTGGTGACTTCAAACAATGCAAATATAGTAGCTTACATTTGTGGAGGTCAGAAGTTTCCAACAGATCTTATTGGCTTGATGTCAAGTGGTTGTCAGAACTATGTTCCTTCTGGAAGCTATAAGGAAGAATCTGTTTCCTTATCTTTTCTGACTTCTGGAAGCTTCCTCCATTTCATGGCTTGAGAATTGCTTCTATTTTCAAAGGCAGAAATGCCTATTCCAGTCTTTTTAAAGACATGGCATGGCTCTGGTTCTTACTTCCCTGCCTGTGGTTTCACTAGTCAGGATGGCTGGGATTATACTGAGCTCACCTGGAAAGTCCATCTATTCCCTCTGTCAACTAATTAGCAACCTAATTCCACCTGCAACTTTGATCACCCCTCCTCCACCCTTGCACATAATGAAATAGATTCAAGTTTCTGAGAATTAGGGTGCAGGTCACCCTAATTTGGAGGGTTATTATTCTGCCTATTGTAGACACCAACAGCACTTAATAAAATATTCTGCATTTGATAGGCAATCCAGGAAATTTGAGGTAAATACAATACAATACAACAAAATTTGGAAACATTACCATTAAATCATGTATCATTATAGCTTAGAATGCAGCTTCAGTTACCAATTAAATATTCAGTTTACAGATAAGGGAAAAGAGGATGTGTGAAAAAGTTGTAAGTCACATGTCTTACTAAAGGTAAAAGGCAGATACCACCAGAACTTTAATTCCTAGTTTAGTTTTCTTTCCTATTTACTATTAAAGTTGAGAAGGATATGTGGCAGCTTATTGCAGCTCATAATTTCTTTATATGAAACTTTCGATTGCCTTTGAAGTTTTCTATGTACCAGAAATGTGTTTAAGAGACTCCCCGTATGGAAAAAAAAGAAAGAAAAAAGTAAGTTCAACAGGTTTGTTTATTTGTTACACAACTTAAGTGACGTGTAAAAAAGTCTTCTTCAGTAATTAGACATAGACTTGTGAGGGATCCTTTGTTTTAGAAGGATTTCAAGAATTTTTGAAATTTTAAGTGCATTTTAAATTAAAATAATTGATGTAAGCACTTAGTATTATAGACTTTAGGCAAACCAACAACTTCTGTATTTCTAACTAGGCAAGGTAATCACATAGAATTGGTATCAGGTACAATACAAAATTGAGTATTTTTAAAGAGGAACCCTAAAACATCATGTAAGTAAAAGACAATTGGACCATCTGTGAATACTGATTAAGTGACATCGCACATTTACTCACCTCTAAAAAGCATATGAAATCACCTGCTTCAATAGAGTGCTTAGCTTACAGAAGACATCAACAAATTTTAAGTTGCCCCTCCTCTTTTCAACTCAAAGAAGGAATGACAGGTTGTTAACAGTAATTCGAATTATAGACAATTTTTAAATGTAATCACATTTTTGATTAATCTTTCATTTTGTACATTCCTCTCTTATAACATCTGAATAATGGAATTAGACACACCTGAATTTGAATTCGGCCTCCTTCATTTTCTCCTAGTATAACTTAGTTTCTGTCTCTTCTATATATCATTTGTAAAATTTCTCACAGAAGATATTGTGAGGATTCAACAAAATAATCCATATTTGAATCTCAGCATTCTCAACAAATACCTGCTCTTATATTTTACCCTATTTTACCCTGCTCTTATATTTTACCCAAAGCACCTGGCATCTTTGCACTACCTGCTTTCATATTCTGTTTCCGTAATGTATCTCCTTCTTCTAAATAATTCTGAGGGACCCCAGGGGACTGCTCTGTTTCTGAGTGTTCCCCTGCTCCAGTTACATTGAGATTGGACACATGTTTTTCAAACATGAATCCGACATGTGTTTGCTTTATCCCAAGATATGCCACAGTTTCACTACCCAACAAATAAATTTGTAGACTTTTTTTTTTTTTTTTTTTGGTGGGGGGGAACATCAGCACAACCCCAGCCATTATATCAGAGAATTTTCACCTCAAGAATGAGCCTTGGGACAAAGCACTCACCAAGTTGAAATAATAAGATTATCTCTTTGCGGAATTTGAGATTGAAATGAAGGCATACCATAAAGCTATCATAGCTAAAGAGCCTGGAGAGGTGGAATCCAAAACATTTAAGGGGAGAGCCAGCTGGTTTCTTAAGTACACCTATGTATAAATAATAATTTCTCTCTTGCTTAAAATAAAATTATATGCACTTCATTTACTTGAAAACAAAAATGACTAAACAGTCACAAATATTCATCTTATCAGCCATGTCCCTTTTGTACTGTCTTTGAACCAAATATTTGTTCCATTAATATGACTCCTTTTCTGTTGTTTCAGTTCTTTAACAAACCTGTCTTTTAATTGTAATTCTTTTACAGGAATGTTGTTTTTCAGTTCCACATCTGTGAATATAAATCTAACCCATTTTAAGTTACCTCCAATAAAATGAGAATTTCTTTTTTATTAATAGAACATACTTTCTTCTTCTAAGCCTAATATTGTGTGTTCTTAAGATTCTTTATACTTTGTTTATTTTTTAAAGAATTATTTATTTTATTTATGCATACAAGAACCGGGGCACAGGCCTGATGTGCAGGAGAGTGAGAGGATTCACCGGAGACAGAGTGAGGAACAGAACAGGCAGATTGACCAAAATCACTGCTGAGGGGAGCAATGGGCGAGACAGGAGAGGTTTGCCTTACCATGTGGATATCTCCCCGGCTGGCTGGGATCGAACCTGCCCTGAAGAGGCTGTGGACAGCTTCACAGCACTGTGCTCAACTCACTGTGCCACCAGGGAGGCCCAGATTCTTTATAGTTTCTGACCTTTGATTTTACTTTTACCTACATTTGCATGTTTGTATGGGACTACTTGAATATACATATCTTAACCATAATTTTATACTGTCCGATGGACAGAATGGTGCTTTATTCACCACAGATATATAAAACATCCCCTAGACTATTTACTAGATTGATAGTCATAAGAAAATTATGATTTTGAAACACAAATATAAACTATTTAATTGAAGTCATGACCAATATGCATAACCAGATCATTTTTTCGTTACAAAGTTATTATATTCAGGTACCAAATAATTTAAAACAAATGGTATTACTATCTTGATTCTTTAGCAAGGTTTCATGCTTGCTATCTTAGTCACCAGATTATTTCTTTAAGAGACAAGACAATGCAAACTCAACTTCTCCCAAGTCTCAGTTTTTCTTTATCTATGGTCTCTATTGTAGCGGGAAATGATATGGTTATTATTTGTTGGATGAATATAAAAAAATAATAATCAAAAATGTGCTTGGGCCTCCGCTGGTGGTGCAGGGGGTTGAGCGCCATGCTGTGAAGCTGTCTGCAGTCTCTGCAGCATGAGTTCGATCCCAGCCAGCGAGGGTCCCACATGATGCAGCAGGCCTATCCTGTCTTGCCTGCTGCTCCCCTCAGCAATGTATTAATTTCGTCAGTCTGCCTGTTCTGCTCCCCGCTCTGTGTCTGGTGAATCCTCTCACCCTCCTGTGAATCTGTCCTGTACCCCAGTTCTTGTATAAATAAATAAGTAAATCTTTTTAAAAAAATGTGCTTATTCTTTTTTTTTTTTTTTTCCCTGACAATTTTGTTTCTGTTTCTAGGACAATTTTTACCTTAGATGTCCATCTGTTATGTCACATTTTTTTTCCATTCCCCACCTCCCTATCTTGTGTAGTATTCTGACAGTTTATAAAACAAATAAAAACATAGGAGAAGATATTTGGAAATCATATGACAAAGAATTAATATCCAAAACAGAAACAACAGGCCTATTAGTAAATGAGCAGAGAATCTAAATAAACACTTCACAAGAGAAGACATACAGATAGCAAACAAACACAGTAAAAGTTGTTCATCATCATCTATCATTAGTGATATACAAATCAAAATCACAATTTGATATCACAATGATTAGAATGACTATTATCAAAAAAGGCAAGAAACAAAAAATGTTAGTGAGGATGTGGAGAAACACTGCTTGTTCAAATGTAAATTAGGATAGCCATTATGGAACACACTATGGAGATTTCTCAAAGAATTAAGAATAAGTATAAGAATATGACCCAGGTGTCCCACTTCTGGTATTTATTCAAAGAAGATGAAAGCACTACTTCAAGGTAATATGTTAACTGCAGCATTATTCACAACAATCAAGCTATGGAAACAACCCAAGTGCCCATCTTGGATGAGCTCATAGAGAAGATGATATGTGCATAACGGAATACTATTCTGTTATAAAATACCATATCTTGCCATTTGTGACAGCATAGAGGAATTGAGGAGGTTATGCTAAGTGAATTAAGCCAGACAGATAAAGACAAATACCATCGTTTCTCTCATCTATGAAAGATAAGAAAATAAGTAAAAAGGCAAACAAAACACAGTAAGAACAAACCCATAAATTCTGAAATCAGAATGGTGTTTAATAGAGATGTAAGGGGATAGGGTGCTAATAAATGGGGAAAGAGAGTCAAATATACAGGGATAGGGCCTCTCCTGGTGGCGCAGCGGTTAAGCACTGGGCTGCAAAGCTTCCCACAGCCTCTGCAGCACTGGTTCGATCCCCAGCCGCGGGCGAAGGTCCCACATTGGCATGACAGACCTCTCCTGTCTCACATTGGCACGACAGACCTCTCCTGTCTCACATTGGCATGACAAACCTCTCCTGTCTCGCCCGCTGCTCCTCTCAGCAGTGTATTTCGTCAGTCTGCCTGTTCTGTTCCCTGCTTTGGCTCTGGTGAATTCTCTCACCCTCCCACGCTTTTGACTGTACCCAGTGCTTGCATAAATAAATAAAATAAATCTAAAACAAAAACAAAAACAAATGTACAGTGATAGACAAAAAATAGACTCTCAGTGGTGATTTAAAGAGGTTGAATAAGAAGCTGTACACCTGAAACATATACTATTATGAACCAGTATTATCCTCAAAAAAAAAAAAATGCTTTTCTGAACTGTTCAGCCAACTGAAACATTTCAAATAGATATGAAAATTGATTAACTCAAAACAATAAAAAATAGATTACAAACATTCATTACTTTATTGATTTAAAGAACTGGCTGACTAATTATAAATATAATGATATGTGTGATTTTCGGATTATGGTAATATCCAAATACATTTGCAGTTTCTGATAGAAAATTTGTGTATTGTGAAAACACTCACAATAGACAAAATAGACAAAATACTGTATATTTAATAAAAAGTTTATCCAAACTTCTAAAATTAAACTTGATTAAACAAAAGAAAAATATTTGAGTGCTAAGTGACGATCTATCAATCAAGAGTAGTAATAAGGTAAGTTATTTCAAAGTTGATCTACTTTGATTTTGTAAAATCATTGATTTGAGAAGATCTTCTAGTGTAACACAATTTCAAAATCTGAAATCATCATATTTAACACATTTACGAACATACTATATCTCTCAGTGCTGTAAATCAATTTTTCCAAATATACACAGAAATAATAGTGATCATGTTAAGTAATATATAAAAACTGCAGATAATATAGAAAATACAGGTGATTTCCTGACTACATGTGTTTCAGCAAGAGAGTAACTATAACTGGGTTTAGCCACTTAACATAAAAAACTAAAACCAGAAAAATATATATAAAGTAAATGTTTAGAGACTCCAGACAAGTGGCACATTACCAATATTTTTTTCTTTAAAAAAATTTGGAAATTTTATTAGGACTGTATTAAACATATTGATCAATTTGTGCAGATTTGATAACACCACTGAGTCTTCTGATCCATGGATTTGATCTATGTCTCCATTTGTTTAGACTTAAATTTTTTTGAAAGGACATGATAAGAGTACTTGATATTATTAATAATCAGAAATTTTTAATTTAAATCACATTAAGATACCACTGTAGGGCCTCCACTGGTGGCGCAGTGGTTGAGCGCTGGGTTGCGAGGCTGCCCGCAGCCTCTGCAGCTCCAGTTCGATACCTGGCCACCAGCGAGGGTCCCACAAAAAAAAAAAAAAAGATACCACTGTACAAACATTAAAATATCTAATATTTTACAAACTGAGAAATCCAAAATTTTGCAAAGAGATGGAACAAGCAGAATTTTCATACATTGCTGGTGGAATTTTTAAATGGTAGAACAAATTTAGAAAACTATTTGACAGTTTCTCATAAAACTAATTCTACAGCAATCCTCTCATTTAACAAGTGGGCTTCTGAGGATTCATATAAGAGAAATGCATATACACCAAAATATTTGTATGCATATTTTATAGCAGTTTTATTAATGATAGCTAAAAATGGGAAATCACTTGTTTGTCAACATGAAATGACATAAATTGTAGCATATGTATACAAAGGAGTTCTATCTAGCAATGAGGGTATACTATGAATTCATGCAAAAATTATAAAGGACACATACTATATTATGTTGAGTGAAATAAACAAAATGAAAAAGTATCTACTTTGTGATTTCACTTATGTGATGTTCAAGAACAGGTGAAACTAACATGACAACAGAAATCAGAACACTGGTTGCCACTGCAAATACAGTGGTTAGGATTAACTCTTGGGAAGCACAGTATTATATCTTGATCAAGATGTTGATTCAAGGATGTACACATTTGGCATGTGTATACAGTGGACAAAATGAAAAATTTAAATTGAAAAATTTTGCATAAATATCTGATTTAAACATAAGTCAATGAACAAAATTTTTTCCCTCCCTGTATCTATCACCTTGACCCATATTTTATCCATGTATTTGTGATATAAAAAGGTGTTTCAATAGAATGATTTGTAATATGTGTTGGTCTCGGTAAAAAGAACTCTCCTTCCTTCATCATTTCCTCGCTACACAATTCAGACAAATTCTCTCTAGAACTCTCCTCACAACTCCCAACAGCTGGTTCTTGCTGTATAAAAAAAAAAAAAAGAAAGAAAGAAACCTTAAAAATATTTAACATATATACATATTCATTTGAGACATGGATCTACACAAAGTTGCTTTGTAAAAATTATTGTATGATTTGACTTTCCAACTTTTTTCACTATTTATCCAAGAGAGTTTTCAAAAAGTAGTTAGATCTCTGAGGGAGAAAAAAATGGGACACGACCCAGGACAGAATTATTTTCTTGTCTGCAAAGATTTCTGGCTTTACTGCTGCAAGGAAAAAGCACCAGTTGTTCTGACTCATGTCATACATTTTAAAGTCAATAGATTTAAATATAGAGCTGTATCAATGTTGCAAATTATTTCTGTCCAATCAGTATGTGTGATGCCAATCTCACTTAACAAAGGGATTTTTTTTTTATCTCTTAACTGTAGAATTCATTCTCTTGGGCCATTGTATTCATTAGACTCATATAGTTTGTTTTATTTTCAGTTTTAAGTTTTCAGCAGAAGTCACAGAACTCTTAAAAGTTGCATTCTCTCAAAGTAATGCAAACAAAACATCTGCTTCTCTTACATGTTCTTTAGCAAATAGGCTTATAGAGATGTCATATAAATATTAATAGAATACAGTGAGTTGTTCAGTTTTCTGAGATGGGAATATTTATGTCTGTCATTTTACAACTTGAAGCTATTGGGATTTTGAGAGGTCTTCAATAGGAATGACTAGATGTTTACCAATTTCAGTGTTCAGAGAAATACTTCTCATTCCTCGTCTCTTTTCCCAGTATAAGCTCACATAAAGAGTATAAAATAACTTGGGAATCTGAATTCTGAAAACACAAAAATTACTAAGTGCTTTTATTTGACTTCTATATTAATAGGTATTTTATCACAGGAGACTATGATATCATAAGAGAATAAGGCAGAAAAGAGCATCATTATGATGATGGTATATACACAAACTAAATGATTTTCTAGTGCAGGTATTAAACTAATTTTAAAACAAAATAGTAGCTACAATGTTGTAAAATTTGTAACAGTAAAAAGCTCTATTTTGGAATATTTTGTCAAAACAAAGGTATGAGGATCCTCCATTATAAGCATTAAGTGATTATTTTCATACTTAAATATGGATGACATTTAAAACATTTATAATTTAAAAATTGTATGTTACAAACATTCATAAATTTTTGGGCACAAATTCAAGGTTCTAAATCTTTTACAAATTAAAAACATTTTTATAACATTATAAAGCTTTTTTTAAAATTTTAATTTAAATTTCTTAAAGTTATTATTTGCTTTGTCTGCTTGGCTTTGGGGTGCATTATAGTTGCTTAATTACTAAATAGTTCCAGCTTAAACACCTGCCAATATGATATTGGTATTTCTCTAATTAAAATCATGTAATTAAATTTGTGATAAAATATAATTAACCTAAATTTTAGGCCACACTTGAACTTTCTACTTTGCTCAAAAGCCTTAATAACTTTAGAGATTAAAGCAAAAATCTTTCTGTCTCTCTTATTTACTTTTTTTGCACATTCATAAGCTCTTTTCATGGATAAAAAAACATATAGTTGGAGTCCTTTGGCCAAGTCATAGATTTGAGCAACAAGTGTAGAAACAAAATGTTTTTAAAGCTACCGACCTTGCTAATTTGGTAAAACTGTTTACATGTATGCAAACTTTACTTAATTGGAACAAAAACTAGGTGCTGAAAATAAGGAACTGCTTTGAGAAATGTCTGTATCTCTTCAGCAAATGGAAGTTCTCATAATACTTAGAAAAATTTGATTAATATTAATAAACAATATTTATATAAAACACTTTGAAAACTGATAAAGGCTTTTCATTTTTTTTAAATATACCACCTGCCAATAAAAATACAAGACCATAGGCAGACTGACATTCCTAGGGCTAGCAAATGTAAAAGATACAGAGAGTTTGATAATGTGACCAAAGAAAGAAAAAAACATGTACATTACTTAAGTAAAATATAAAAAGTTAAGAATCCACGAAGATGGGCATACTTTATGTTTTAAACTTTAAAATTGAGAATTTGAAGCAGTTGTCCTTAGATTGCTTATGGACTGTGCCCATAGCTGGACTTTCTCACACAAACACAGATGATATCATGGTTCCCTGAAAAGCGACAAAGTCTCTGAAGATCTAGACATGGGCCTCCCTGGTGGCATACGGATTAAGTCTCAGTGCTATCACGACGACAGCCTGAGTTCCATTCCTGGCCAAGGATCTAACCCACATATGGTACAACAGACCTCTCCTGTCTCGTCCACTGCTCCTTTGGAGTGTATTTCAGTAGACCCACCTGTTCTGCTCCACACTCTGTCTCTGGTGAATCCTCTCACTTGCTGTACCTCTGGCCTACACCCCAGTCCTTCTATGCATAAATAAATAAATAAATTTCAAAAAAAAAATCTAGACATAGAATAAACATTTCATAACAGAAATACTGCCCTCCACTGTTCAAGGAGACGCACAAATGTGACTCAGGATTTCATCTACTATTATTTTGGTCCAAAACTTGCATGTTCACCCTGGAAGGAACCACAAAGGAGTCACAAAAGTATCTGACTTCTGAACCGTTGGGGGTTTGATCTTTGACTTCTGATTAGGTCTCTAATTATTCTGAGTGGACTTTAAAAATCCAAACTTCTGTCTTGATTCACCCTCAACAAAATACTTGTTGAAACAATAAATATTTTGTTTCTCTTTTCCTACATCTTGAATGTGAAGTTGCTCAGTTAATATCTGTAGGATGAATGAAAATATTTTGTCTCATTAAAGAGATAAAATGAGCTTTTATCAATATTTTAAGTTAATATGTTTATAAGGTCATAGTAAGGTACATTTTCTAGGATATCTTACAGTTGGATCTATGATTGTGCCAACTCATATATTTAAGAAATCTTAAATATGCTTAAAGGTCTCAAGATTCTCTCAATAAATTTATTCATTTATTCAACTCCTGAGCCTTGAGGATATATTATGGAGGGAAAAATATATTCAGTAACAAACATATGTGATTCAGGCATCTAAAGCCATGATCAATGTCTAGCATCTTTAGAAGCTGTTGAATCAAACAATTCTCATGATTCCAAGATATGAATCATGAGAAATCTCTTCCTTTTCTCAGACCTGCATATAGTGCTACTTAAAATGAGTTTTTATAAGTTTGTAAAGAAACAGAATTCACTGGTACAAAAAAAGTAAAAATATCATTTTCTTCTGGAGTTCCACAGATTCTTGTTTTAAAACTTTGACTTTATCCCTTCCTTTATATGATGTAAGTAAAGCTTAAATACAAGTTGAAATTGTCCATAATTTCCAGGTATGTTTTCAATAATACTGGAACCTGAAGGAAGTGTCAGGAAAATTCCCCTTTGAACCCTGCACAAATACACAGTTTATGTATAGCCTCTAGCCATGCAAGGGGTGTATCTAAGGCACAGGAACAAAGGCGTAGAAACTTAGAAAAATTAGTTTAAAACAGAAGAAAAGTCTTATTAACCTAATACAAATAAAGTCCTAAAAATCTTAGAATCTCATGACTAGAAAAAATTTCAATGCCAACCTTAACCAACCTTCCATCAACATGTGAAAACTTCATGTAGTATCCCTTCTTAGTGGCTATCCAGACACATTTGAAAATTAGTTATGATAGTGATTAACATCCCATTTTTTAATGGTCTTATGAACATCCTTAAATATTCCATCAATGAGATTGTGGTTCTGATACCTGTATCTGATACCTGTATGGGTTCCAACACCGGTTCTTCTGCTTTCTAACTATGCAATATTGAACAAATTGCCAATCAATAACACATAATAATAACGATAATATATATATATATATATGCCTTGTAGAGTCTTTCCTTCTCTTTAAGTGTAGATAATAACCCCCATTTTAGAATTGTTGGGAGAAATGAATAAAATTGATGAAGAAAGTATCTATTACAAGTTGGTGCTCAATACTGACAGCTACTTTTATTATCAAATTACTTCACTATATATTATCTAATTTTTTTCTTATCTCTTTCTAACTCATCAGTTTAAGGGGTATGCCAATGATGGGATACAAAGTCTCAGAATTGTCAGGTCATACTATGGCAAGGAAAGAAAAATTATATCACTCCCTATTTGTGAAATATGAAACTTCTATTAAAATCCTCAAATTTAATTTGTTTTTGTGTGGTCAATCATGCACACCTTTATCATTTTTCTTTGGCTTAATAGTATCTTGAACACTTTTTATTTAAAATATCCTTCCATTGTCTGATAAGATGATGTCTCAAACATCTTTCAAAAAGCCATTAATAACCCAGGAAACTATGTGGAAATTTTTATCATCAAAAACAATCACTGATTACTAGCATTGATGTCCAATCTTGTACATGAATTTCAGAAGAAATCCCATTAATTACAAACACAGTAGAATTCAATATGTTAAAAATTGTCATTGTTTGCCTTGTTTGGGTCATCTAAACAGAAGCAGAAATAGCTTTTCCCCCGTCCCAACTTTTTCTGATTAAAAAGGGCAATATCACTGCCAACAAAAATATAATATGCCCACCTAATAATCTCTAACTTTTTTTGGGGAAAAAAAAACTGATCATAGTTACTCACAGTGAAGATTCCTCAATCTTCCTTCATCAAATGTATTGCTGCTGAATACATTTCCGTATATGTTAGAAAAAAATTTTACTTGAAGTTGGGAACCTCAAACTGATCAAGCTGGTGGAAAAAGTTACAAGGTAAACCATTACAATTCTGTGTTTACTCCAGAGTGAATAAAGTGGGAAGACAAATTATGTGATTTGCATTAAAAAATAAACACAACTTTCAGGAAAAAAAAAACACAATCTGAAGATTCTACGCAAGATGAATTTTTTAAAATAACTTGCAGCAAATGAAAAATTTTAGAAAATTATGTTACATTGTCAACAGGATGAGAGAATTTATATTTGAAATAGATTAAAAATACATTACAAGATAAACTATATAGGAATATGCAACATGATAATATTTTTAATATGTATGTGTAAGTTAGGAAATAATTTGGAATAAGAAACTCAACAACAAAAATTTTTTAAATAAAAAGAAAAGCAAAAAATTAATTAACAATTGGACAGAAAGAGGTGAAACATGGAGTACTGATCCTTGAAAAACAATATGAGAATAATTTCTATTCTGAATGAAGAAATCAAAAAAATATTATGGAATACAATATACTTGAACTGGAACTTTGTATATTTAAAGGGACACCTGAACGATAGTGAAAATCAATAAAGAACAGTCTAGTGTACAAATCATACTGGTAATTTAGTTTGTATTACAAGAATAAAGGAGAATCCAATATGCATTGCTAAAACAATAATACAGAAAATATTTGAGCACATGAATAAAATATTTCATTCATTAGATTTTTCTTTAACAGTATTAGGTTCCATAATACAATATAAATTGGTGGTAAATTTTAGAAAGGGAGTTTGAAATCAACAATTTTGCTCCAATAAGATCTTCTTTTGTATGAGTATTATGGAACTATAAACTGGTATGAAATAAATGGAAAAAGATGTCATACATACAAATATGAGAAAATTGGTGGACAATGTAACTCATTCAATACACAAAAAAGTTAAAATTAATTATACAGGATTGCATAAATCACATAACAGCAATAATAGTAAAATATTTTAAATTAATAGCACAATATCCAAGGTGCCATAAAAATATTAAAAAGAACCATTACTTTAGCAAATCATATGTGAGTTACTATTTCGGTATACTTACGCACTATTCTAATATGCCTATCTAATGGTTGATGTCAAAATTGTTTAAAAGCAAACAATTTTATTTGTATTCCTTTATTATGAGAACCAGTATATAATTCTACTAAATATATTCCCCCTTTGAAAATATATCAGCAGTCAGAGTTCAAAATTTTTAGTATCTTAGCAAAGTAATCTTCAGAAAGTATGTGTGTGTGTAGATGATGACAGACAGGAAGAGATATAAATTACATAAAACATAATTTATATATAATTGTAAACTTGTGAAATAGCTGGAAAAATAAATCACATGTATGAAATTGAAAATGGTGGATGATATAGGAAAATATAAATTTTTATGGAAACAAAAAAACAAAATATCCGAAAATGTTATCGACATTGTTGATGTCTATTTTAGATGTCTACAGTTGATAAATTTTGATAGACATGCTTTACTTTTTAAATTGAAAAAATAACAATCCATAAAAAAATAGTTTTGGCCAGTTATTCTTGTGACTGGCCACATTACTCTATCCTTACATATTTGATTGGTTTTTAGAACTAGTGCTGTACAGAACTAGTAATGCATTTTTATTCTGTTAGATTTAGTCCACTGTTCTAGTTAGTCAAACTTTTCAAATGTATCTTATACTTAATATATTCACTACCTGGTCCAGCTTTGTGTCACCCACTAATTTGATGAGCATGTTTTCATCCAAATCTTAATTTACAACCAAGGACAGAGCCAGGAGAATCTCATTCTAACTTGATATAAATCCATTCATTAGGATCCTTTGGTTTCCACCCTTCAACCAATGACTAATTCAAATAATTGCCCTTGATTCACACTCATATTTCCCCCTCTTATTCATAAGTCTATCATAAAGAATTTAACATAAAATGCTTTGTTGAATTTCACATATGTCCTGAGGATTGCTTGATTTAATCTACTAATTTGATATATCTGTCAAAACGATTACTAGGTTAGTGTCAAATATCTTGCTCATACCTGAATGAAAAATGTTGCTGATGGGTTTAAGAAAATGTCAAAAATACATAGTAATATCAACTTCTTCCTAATACCTATTAAAACATAAAATTCTCATTGTCTCCAAGCACAACAGAAAAAAAAACCAACATTTTTACTGACTATTATGAGAATGGATAATCATATGAAACAAAATTATAATAAATCCACAAAATATGTAAGCAACATTTAAATTTTAATGTATTGGAAATCACGATGAAAAGGCATTTAGAGGACTTGAAAAAGATAAATTTGCAAAATGGTTAAATTGTTGCTATTGTGAATATATTCTGTCAAATACTTTTAAAAAATGAGGTTTGATACCTGAATGTCATATGAATCAGAGTCAGCAGAAAATAAGTAAGGTAGTCAGAGTCTTAGAAGAAAATCTGAAGCCACTTAATGGTCATGAGATGCCTAGTCAAAGAACCTGCAAAAATATCAGAAATCAGTAATTACCATGTACTTATTCTCATAAAAGAATATAAAACATAAAGTGGCCACCTTGTGCACAATCTATAGTGTTCTTTCTACTATTATTTTATTTTTTCTGCTTATATTACAATATTACATATTAAACAGGAATGACGATTACGTGAAAAAATTAATGAAATTACAACCTACGCTTTTTTAACTATTATACTTTAATGTATATGATACATGACTAAACATGCACATGATTAATTAGTTGTGTTTTCACAAGGCTGAAGTATAGCAAATTAATTCTACTTTTCCAGTTCTATAATGTTTGTTATTGGCCAGCTTCAAGTTTCCCAGTGAATAACTAAAAAAAAAAAAAAAATAGCTGAAGAGTTCCATCTCTCAGTACCTTAAAAAGATCTACAGTCTTATCTTTATCTAGTGGGTTATAAAAATTAATGTATTCCTTGAATAAATAAAAGGTACATGAATGAATGAATGGAATATCCATGAATGATTTAATTTCTCACCAAGAATTAGAGAAAAGGATAAGAGAGAAAAGGGTAACCTGTGCTATCATTAAAAAATGTTTAATCAACCATAAGTTAATATAGTTCAGTAAGTTCCTGGATGGATTTACTTGTTCTTAAATTAAACACTTACAGAAATCTCAGGGCAAATTATAAGTGAGATCTGCTGTTTTTTGTCCAAACTTAAAAACATTTTAGCAAGTGTAACTGCATGGCTTTAATATTTTACTTATTTATTTTGAACTATAGAAAAATCTTCCCATGTGTTGTTCATGATCATGAATTTTATTAGACTTTAATATTTACTTATCATTGCTGCATGTTACTTAGAACTTCAGAAAATTATATTCTCAGTATATTATATTTATCCAAATGTAATCTACATGTATACATTTTCTACCTCAGCTTATTTCCTTTCTTAGGCTACTTTTCTAGAAATGGAATTATTTAATTATGAGAGTATGTAATTTCTAAAAAAAATGTATGTGGAAGGCAAAAGTATAGGCAAAACTAACACTTTCAAAATTTTAACTCATTTAAATCATATACAAAATAATTTCAGAATTATATTGGTTAGAATAGTAAATGGGAAAACACTACTCAGTACGAATAATATTCTTGTGGGATCCCTAATCCTCTTTGTTACCTTGGCTATTATATTGATGCCCAGGGTTCCTGCTGTTCAAGCTAAGATGTAGAGTCAGGTGAGGCTACAATTCTAACAAAGGGGAATATTTTGGTTTTGTTTTTAGCCTCAGAGACCTCACATAATTTATAAGCATCCACTAATTTTCATAAATATTTTGCTTTAACAATGCATTTGCTATGTAAATATCCAATAGTTGTCTGTCATTCTGACTTGCTTTATTTTATATATAGATCTATGTATAGATCTATATATATCAACTCCCCTCATTTTGCTGTAAATTGTTAACATTTTGCCTTTCCTTATGTTAAATAATATTCCATCTTGTGACTATACCATGTCTTCTTAATCCAATCCTCTATTAGCATGCACTTAGGTAGTTTCCATATCCTAGTTATTGTAAATAGTGGCTCAATAGATCCTCCCCTGGTGGCACAGCAGTTGAGCATTGGGCTGCGAAGCTGCCCGCAGCCTCTGCACTGCCATTTCCATCCCTGGCTGCTGGTGAGAGTCCCACGTGGTGCGCAGACCTCTCCTGCCACACCCGCTGCTCCTCTCAGCAGTGTATTTTGTCAGTCTGCTTGTTCTGTTCCCCGCTCTGGCTCTGGTGAATTCTCTCACCCTCCCATGCTTCTGACTATACCCAGTGCTTGTATAAATAAATAAATAAATCTTTTAAAAAAATTTTAAAAAATAGTGACTCAGAAACATCAATTCCAAAGAGCACCTGCACCCCTTTGTTTATAGCAGCACTGTTTACAATAGCTAAGCTTTGGAAACAACCCAAATACCCAAAAATAGATGACTGGATCAAGAAGATGTGGTACATATACACCACGGAATATTACTCAGCATTCAAAAAAGATAAACACATGCAATTTGCAGCAACATGGATGGCGCTGGAAGGGATCATGCTCAGCGAAATAAGCCAGAAAGAAAAAGAAAAATACCGGATGGTCTCACTCATAGCAGGAATATAGAAAACTTAAATAAGGGACCAGGAAAATGAATAACTATAAGAAAGTGAAAATCAAAATCAACAAACAACTATGAACCAGAGACACTCTATGGGGGGTGGGGAGCGGGGAGGGGAGGGATTGGGGTCAAAATAAGGGGGTTGTAATTGTATGGGGAATATAAAAATAAAATTTATTTAAAAAAAAGAAAACAGAAGCAAAAATGCAAAAAAAAAATAATGGCTCAATAAACATATTTTTTTCAATGATTGTTTCATGATCTTCAGATATATGTTCAAATGTTGGATTACTGGATCATAGGGTATTTCCATTTTTAGTTTTTTAAGATTAAATCCAATTATTCTTCAAAATGGCTGTACAGTTTACATTCTTACAATATGTTAGGATTGTTCTTTCTCCACATCCTTTCCAGCATTTGTTGTTAGGAGACATTTTAATATATGCCAACCTTGTGGATGTGAGATGATGTTTTATCTTCTCCTTCTCCTTTACTACAAATGATATTGAACATTTTTCCATATATCTATTGTATTTAATATTTTAATTGCTGAAATAGTTAAAATATTTTGAGTATTTTATTTTTTTAAATATTTATTTTTATTTATTTGTGCATATAAGAACTGAGGTGTAGGCCAGAGAAAGAAGGGGGAGCAGAACAGGAGAAACTACTGAAATACACTCCTTAGGGACATTGGCTGGCAATAGCTTGATAACACTGAGACTTTAACCCCTGTGCCACCAAGAAGGCCACACACTGAGAGTATTTTAGTGAGGTTAAATCATTATCCTTTTGGGAGCTATCAAATTTTTAATAAGATATTATTTAGAAATTTTTGCTACCATATATTCTAGCAATTTGGTAAAACTTTGGCTTTAAAGTAGACAAATCAGTGTTCAAAATTCAAACACAGCACTTACTAGCTGATTAATCTCAGACAAGTAATTTTTGCATCAATGAATTAACTTTTTGTAATATTTCCATACGATAATGTGAATAAAATGAGTGTCATTTAGTAGGTATTGGTAAATGTTTAACTTTGGTTTGCACAGCTTAACATTAATGTGTGCAACTTACTTAAATCACCAATTTATTTATAACAACACACTATTCCCTCATTAAATTGAAGAATAAAATGCTGTCTAGGCACTAAGAGAGTGAGAAAGAAGAAATGTATGTTTTTTTCTAATCATCACATCACTTAAACCTCCTATGGTAGGTTTTTTTTTTTTTTTTTCATTTTAGCCAGTTGGTATAAGAGTGCTACACTGCCAAAAAGTAGAGAAGGTTGGAAGACTGTCATTTTGCAATGATTGAATTAAAGAAAAAAGAGAACTAAAATATTCACAGTTAATTCTGTTGTAGCATCACCCAGAGACAAATGAAAAGCTGTGGCATTCCAGGAATGCTGGCATTCTAATTTTTTCCATCTAATTAAATCTTCAATGTGCATAAGTGGTTGGATTGTTTTATTAACCTTCCTGCTCAATGGCACCTCCAAATTGTGTAAAATTGTCTGTCCTCAGTTTCATTTTCCTGTTTAAGTGAGTTCCATTGGTCTTGCTCTCAATGTCTTTTCATATGAAGAACAAGCTGAGATCCACATTCCTTTTGATTTCATTAAACGTAATTTTGCAATCACCGCTCCCCCCCACCAAGATATTTACTAATATCTGAAAACATTTTTGTGTTTTCCAAGTGGGAGGGGTTTCTTCTGACATTAAAATAGAGGATGCCAGAGATCTAACAGAGCAGAGTATTAGATTTATCTATCTAAAACAAAGATTCACCCAAAGCAAAATATTAGTATTGTTGACTTTAAAAATATACATTGAGAGTCAAGTGACAAAGTAGCATGAACAAGACAGAAAAAATCCTTGCTATTGTGGAGTTTATATTTTAATGAAAATGAAATAAAATAAAATAAAATGTTTTTTTTTTTAAATTGGCATAGTGCTATAAAATAACAAAGTAAATGGATAAAATGTGAGTGGTGGAAGAAAAGAGGGTGGAGATAGGAGTTAGAATATTATTTTCAGTAGAACACAGTCCCCATAAAACATTTTTTTCCTATTTATCCTTTCGCATTGGACTTCCTTTCCTTTATAGAATTACCTTGGCCGTAAATTAAGCAGTAAAAAGTTTAAAGGAAAACAATGACAGCTAACACAACAAACAATATTATTTATCAAAATTACATACTTACTAGTCATCAGACTATCTTTTGGAGTATTTTAACTACAGGTTTGATTTCAAAAAGATTGGAAAATACTTTTAATCTAAATTGTTGCCCACTTAGGTTAATACATCTAATTCTTCTTTGGAAGGTTTTACTTTTGTTAACACTTTATATAGTAAGGGCCACTCCAGAAGTATGTTGAAGATAAACATATAATAAAAACTGAAAAGCAATTCCATTTAACAACATAGGTCAAAAAAACACTTCAAGCAAAAATGAGGCAAATGCAGATACCCTCAGGGCAAAATGCACTACTCCAAATAATTGTTGTTGATTAAAATCCACATAATAGAGATGGAAACAGGAAATCCTTTCATTTAGAAACTCAACATACACTGGGATTTAGAAACAGGTTAATTCATGAGAGTGAAGTGCCCTTTACATATCACCAGGAAGCAGTCAACTTAAAATGTAATCAATGTGAAATAAGACATAAACTTAATAAAGTTTTTTTTTAAGATTTATTTATACAAGAACTGGGGTACAGGCCAGAGGTGAGGGAGGATGAGAGAATTCACCAGAGACAGAGCGGGGAGCAGAACAGGCAGATGGCCGAAAACACTGCTGAGGGGAGCAGTGGGCAAGACAGGAGAGGTCTGCCATGCCATGTGGGCATCTCCTGGCCGGCTGGGAATCGAACCTGTGCTGCAGAGGTTTCAGACAGCTTCATAGCACTGCACTCAACCTGCTGCGCCACCCACCAGGAAGATCCCAAACTTAATAAAGTTTTGAAAAATATTGAAAAATATATAAATAAATCTGTAGTATGAGTACAAATGTACAACAGTCACCGAAAAAAGCCTGTGTAGAGATGTGTTGGGGGAAGGATCTGTCCATGTCTCCCCCTCACTGTGGAGATGTATGCCCTGTTCCTACCTCTCCACAGATCAGGCTGTCAGTTCAGCTGGTAAATCTTTTACAAATTTGCCCATCAAAATTTACTAATGAAAGAAAAAAGCATATTATAAAGGAAAGAAATAACTCTTAGTGCAGAGTACAGTACGCACTGCACCTGTTTTATCTGACACAGCAGTTGCTTAAAAATGAAAATTTGATTTTGTGTTTTATACTACTTGCATTCAGCATTCCTTGCATACTCTATAACTGTGATGTCTTAATACAAATATTTTTAAATTTTACTTTTAAATAACTTAGCTATTCCTGATTTTTTAAAAAAATAAATCTTAGAGTAAATTTGGTACTCTAAGGCAATGCACCATGTACTAACACATAATTCCAAAGTACTATAGTTTGGAAATCACAATTTAGACTGCCAACTGGAATCAAAACATATATTCTCCTAAAGCTACATATACTGAGTAGTTTTTTTTCAGTATTAATTTTTTCAATTGCTTTATTTCTTGGAACAGGAAACCCCTAACCACTGGACACCAATATTTTATCATTATAGCCGGCTCATTCCCATTTTCATTTACAAACCAATCTGAGAATATTGGTTATACGAGTTGCACATTTGTCTCTACTAATTATCATAATTTTAGTCTTTCACAGGGTGAAAGTACCAGATGCTATCCCCCATGGTTCTGACTTAAGAACATGATATCCTGTAATTCATCTTTAACAGGCTACCAGCTTGCATCTATGTTTTGGCTTCTTTGTATGGAAGAGGAAACCTAGTGACAGAGATGAGAAACACAGAAGGAAACTAATGCATTTTACTTCTCCCTTTGCCAACCTTTACTTCAAAATGTTAGATCCTGTAGTACTTCATCACTCCCACATCCAATCAAAATATAGTTCCCATCCTAACACCTTATATTTAATGTTGGGATGGGGGATAGGGATAATGTTGGGTAATGTCTGTTACCACCAAGAGATCATAATGGAAGATATTCCTATACAAAATCCCAAAGAATATATAAAACAACCTGTAATTGTAGATTTGCATCATAGCACTTAAGCCTTAGAGTTATGTTAAGAGAACATATAGGGCTAGTATCTCAGTTGTATCCATTGGGTTTTTGATGTTAATTCTTAGTCTACCCAATGAAGCTCATTTGCCTGGATCCCTTAGCTCTCTCTCATTTTCTCTCAGTCCTCTTAGGACGAATCAGTCCCTTTACATCATTTAGCTCCCTGGTTTCTTTCACCTCATCCTGAAGACTCCTGGTTTTGTTTCATTTCATGGTTGATCCTTAGAACTGGGTGGATATCATTTAAGGGTATCTGGTGCTGTTACTTTAGGGGAGAACAGGATTGTGGATTCTGTGGATAGAGGAAGGCATAAGGGAAGATGTCCTGTCTTAGTTACTTTGACAAAAGATCTCTTTCTGTCCTTGTTGTCATAACATATGATAGGAAAATGTAGAAGAAAATAGGAATATACAGATATATAACTACATAAGACAGACTTAAATAGGACTTGATGGATAATATTAATAACAAAACCAAAAGTACAGCACACAAAACCTGAGATAGCAGAGGCACCAGAATTAACTTCTATGACTGCAGGGAAAGTATTAATTGGGAAAGGCTGGAGAGAGTTCTGCTGATATGTCTTCTTCTTGCCCCATGACTCTATAATGCATTTTAAGACACATAGCCAAGAGTTATTTCAAGATACTTTAACTGTTAAAGCAAGAAAATCTGGAACCAAATCTGATGGTTGTATTTTAAATTAAATAACCTAGAAGAAAGATAGTTGTATGAATATCTTGTTGTCTGACTGGAGAAGGACAAGGGCAATTTTGACAGGTATGATTTCCTGACTTGTTTTCTAGAACCTCTAGTGATACACAGACTGGTTGCCTAAACGTCACTTAACAGCTTCTACTCATCTGGAACTAAATTTTAGTATCTCTGATAACTAACCAGCATTACATTTTATCATAGGTTCCAAAATTAGAATGATGGCTTAGAAAGGAAATGTGATGTATAAATCTTTTCTAATAGAATCCTTTATTTGTCATGTAGAATCATACTAAGCATGTTTGACTTTGTTAGAGCAGCCAGGTTTCAAGTATTATATCCAATGTTAAAAATACCCTATGTCCAAATTATAAGTGAACATTTTTCAGTCTACCATGAAGATTTCCATTTACTTTGCCAATTTGACACAGATTTATATTTGACAGTGACTTATACTAATATAAAAATGCCTGGTGATTATTTGTGCATAATTTGATCATGTAACCACACATCAAATGGAGAGAGATGGACCATATTGTATGTTCTATATCAAATGGTAAAACTGTTACAGATGGCAAGAATTTAAGGTGATCTTCAGACCACACATTTGAACTCTTAGATTCTTATGCTTGAAAACAGATCTTTTCTTGGTCACTTACAAGTTGATTACCACATAGTTGTTCATTCCACAAAGTCTTGCTTTCAAGTTCACTGATTATTTGCAGGTATTTTTATTAATAACTGAATTTAGAAGATATTAAACCAACTGTTAATAACATACACATTACTCAGTTTTGCTTTCTCTTCAAGTATTTCCATTTATTAGGCATAAAATCTGCAAGATGTTTTTGACATGCAAATACATTATCAACTTTCAAGAGGAAAAGTCTGGGAAAGAAATAATACCCTCCCTGGGCCTCCCCTAGTGGCGCAGGCAGTTGAGCACAGCGCTGTGAAGCTGTCTGCAGCCTCTTCAGCACCAGTTTGTTCTGGCCCGGCCAGCGAGGATCCTACATGGCGAAGCAGACCTCTCATGACTTGTCCGCTGCTCCCCTCAGCAGTGTATTTTGTCAGTCTGCCTGTCCTGTTCCCTGCTCTGTCTCTGGTGAATTTTCTCACCCTCCCACGCATCTGGTTTGTACCCCAATTCTTGTATAAACAAATAAATAAATCTTAAAAAAAATAAATAAAATATCCTTAAAAAAAAGAGAAGATACTACTCTGTTTATTCCTACCACTAAGTAGACTGTGAGAAGTAGCTGCTTAGGAGAATGAGATGCAAAGTCTAGTTTCTTCTGAACTACTTAGCCAGTCTTTATTTATTTTATTTTTTTTTTTAAGATTTATTTATTTATTTATACAAGCACTGGGTACAGTCAGACGCGTGGGAGGGTGAGAGAATTCACCAGAGCCAGAGCAGGGAGCAGAACAGGCAGAAAGACCAAGTACACTCCTGAGGGGAGCAGTGGGCAGCAGGAGAGGTCTGTGTGCCATGTGAGACCCTCACCCTGCGGCCGGGGATCTCGAACTGGCGCTGCAGAGGCTGCGTTGACAGCCCAGCACTCAACTGCTATGCCACCGGGGAGGCCCTTAGCCAGTCTTTAAAACAAAGCATTCTAGAACTATGAAATGTAAGAGCTAAGTGGAACCAAACCAAGAGCCTCTCACTACTTATTAGTAAGTTATTGATAAAATGAATTACAAGGACATGTGGCACAAATCTATTACATGTTAATATTAGTCAGCAGATTAAATTTTAAAATAAAACACAGAGCAAATTTTGATCATAAAATTAGTCATTTTTTTTTAATTCTCTTTCTTGTCCTTGGTATGGAATAACACTTATTTCTACTTTTAAAAAAGTTCCTTGCTCTTTATATCTTGCCTTTCTATGTAAACACACATATATATCCTTATTTCCTTGTATGATCACATTTTTGCAGTTTTTGAAAACACATCAGGTATTTGAATAACATAACACATGTTTACTATCAAATTGTTAATAATGAAAGCTGGTAACAGAAAATTCTTCTAAGTATATCTTAACTTCAAAAAGTAAGACGCCTAAGAATTAAAACACTATTTTTTAATTTCCCATATTATTTTAAAATAAATATATAATTTACATTGCTACTAATAGGTATCAGCAAAGTAATTATGTATTATCATAACAAAGAAATCTTTGTTAAAAATAACTAAGTTTCTTTAATAATTAGAATCAGAATTACTTATTGGTTGCCTATTTGATATTTTGAGTAACAAAACATTACCACATACACATGTTTTGTGGAACTCTAAATTTCAAAAATTATAATAATAAGTAAAATTAATCATTAAAGCTTTAATGAATATCTTTAATTATTAATGAGCTACTTCAGGATGATTAGTTATACTGAACATCAACTAGTATTTTTCTTATATATGCTAATGCTTTATCTGATCCGTCCAGTTTAAGTGCTGATATTCCAAACAAGAAGGTCCAGATAACAATAATTTGAAAAAAGCATCCAAGTTGTTTATTTTTCAATAATGTTAACCACAGTTTTTCTAAAGGGGCAGGAAGCTCTTTAACAAAAATACAATAGGACAGGAGGGGATGTCAATGCTAATAGGTAGAAAGCTTCTTATTTAACAAATGAAAGAGATATCAATTTGGTTCAAACTATCACTTAAAAATTTGTATTTCTATATGTCATATTTGGAAACTTTAAAATGTCCTTTTCTAAGAATTTCTGGTTGGCATTCAATATCTTTTATTTTTATGCTGTCTCATGTGACTTTGTTGAGAGACACTTCAGGATATTTTTCATAAAATGTATACAGTTTAGAGCCTCAGGTTTATTTTATTTTTTATTCTAACATGGCATTATCCTTGCTTTCCTTATAAGAACAAAAATATCTTAGAAGAGTGAAGCTGGTCAAGGTCATTGGCCTGTGTCTTTCCTGCTCCTCAACCAGGTATTCATTTTTCTTAGTTTCTTGTCAGTGCGCAGTGATATCCTTCACATCTGTCTGTGCTTTTGCTTTTATTAGCAGAAAATACAGCTATAGCTTTAGTGTCATGTGTACTATAAAGACAGGATTTTCAAGAGATTTGACAACTCTCATATTTCCCGAAGTATTCTCAATGTAACACAGAAACAGTTTATTACTGTTAAGTAGTGACTGTCTCTCCAGCTTGAATAATGAAGTTCTCTAGGTCGATATTTTATACAATGATACATTTAAGGAAGCATTCCTCTTCAGCTTGGCACTAAAACAATAGCTGTCATAACACAGATCTATGTATTATCAATCTCACATGCCACCATAATCAATCTAATTCTTGGGGCAGGGAAAGTGCAGTAAGTTATTGAGTTAAACCAGGAATTTTCTTCTACCAAAATGTTTATAAAGGAGCATAATAAAATTATTTACAAAGATGGGCTCCCACTCTACAGAGTAGAATAAATTTAACCTTCTGTGAAGATTGCTCACAATGGCAGGTGATTTACCTGTGTTACTGGGAAAGGTCTATCTGTAAGAAAGCCTCAAGCTGAGCTTCACAAAAGTCACTCAGCGTAGTGAGATGGGAGAGACAATGTCAGATATTCTTTAAAAGTCTGATTTTTGAATCCAAGGACTACAATACAAAAAAAAAAGCCCAAAACACAGTACAAAGCATATTTTATAGAATCATTAAAAATCAAAACCTCGCCTGTCTTATGTTTGAATATTTCATGACAAGAGATCATTTCTAAGAAAGAAGTGTTTCCATGCTGATCAGATCACAGTAGGTTTTAGCATGGAATAAATTCGCAAACTTTTCTCTAAAAAGAGAATTTAGGCCAGTCAGTGTAAAGAAGCCAAAGTGTGCATCTGTATCGATCATGTTGGCTGCAAAAAGCAAGTCCCTTTGAAACTTTCAGTTTGTCTGAACACCTGTTAAGACTTTGCTTGCCCTCAGTTCCATTTTATATCTGGCAATGTTGCAAGTATACTCCACTTAAAGATGATTCCACAGAATAGAGAAAATATTCATTGGCTAGAGATGTACAGTTTTTTTTCTTTCTTGTGTTTTTCTCCTTCATATATACTCTGCTCTTGTTGCTATGAGTGAAGGAAAGCTCACTGGGATGTCTTCACAGCTCCATGGGTCGGCAAGAAAATTCATTTCAATGACAAAATCATTTTGATTTAGACTTTAACCTGCATTTTCCATTGAAGTTTTATGCATGATCAAACTGGCATCTATATATATGTTTCTCAACTGGTTCAAAACTAGTAAGAGAAAAGGTTTGATTACCACCTCTGAACAAAGCACAATAATGTACTCATCATTTTTCCTCATTCTTTTAACTTCTCACACATTGCAGGCTGCATCAGACCAATATGAATACATGCTATTCCACATGTATGTGACAGTGATATATCTTCTTAAAGAGATGGAATCCATGTTCTCTCCTCTTAATCTTTGTAAATTAAACTTGGTGGAAGTAACTGGCTATGGCTTTCATGAGTATATTATAAAAGGTCAATGATTCCTGCCTGCTTTGCTTTCTCTGACTCTCTCTCTAAACCTGGTCAATATGTTATGTTGAAGACTAGGGAACATGAAGATACCACATCTAAGTAGTTTAGCTAAGATCTCTAGTTGAGGAGTCCACTGATAGCCAGCATCAACACTTAGCATGTGAGTGACATGGCCAGATTATTTCAGCACTCAACATTCCGCTTCTCCCATTGAAATAATGAAATGTCTTGAAAGAGAAGCCATCTCCACTATCCTCTATATACATTTCTGGCCCCCACAGAAACCATAAGAGATAATAAGTTTTGTTTGTGTGTTTCAACTTCTAAACTTTGGGTTGATTTGTTATGCAATAATAGATAACAAATATAGGTCATCACATTTCAATCTCTTATCTCAAAATCATCCAGATATTTATTAAGCCTATAAAATCACATCTGTAAACTTTTATACCAGCTCTATATGCTATGTATTTCTTTCAACCATGGATCTTTGTCCCCTTCAAAACCTTCTCAGGTAAGACCATTTCAATGTCAAAGGAAATTTACTCTTTTTCTTAAATTTTCCCCTTGCTGAGTCTGCAGAAAGTTGAATGAAGTAGTTATGCATTTTAAGATATATTGGTTTGGGACCTGAGAAAACAAAAAATGTGCCTCAGATACTCTAGAATGACCTTGTCAATAAAAATATCATGGGTCAAGTGGCCTTGCCAAGAGCATTATGTGTAATTCAGCAGACCAGAGACCTGGTGGGTTCAGTGAGGTCAGGAGGGGCCTCTTTGTGCTTGGGACACTAAAAACTGAATATAGTTGTTACTGCACAACACTGAGTCTACATAATGTTCAATAAATATCCAAATGGGCTTCTTTGACTCAGCAGTGTAGACTAAACAAATACTTAACTGATAGTAGGAAATGAAAAGTATATTTTTATATAATTAATTCTAACACAATTGCATTCAAGAATTACAAATAACATAATGTCTTGATCTCTAATTCTTTAGGTCACAGAGTTCTTCCATAAAACAGAATCTTAAAATGGCAAACCCCACATATAAAACAGATGAAAGTGCTGTTCATTTAGTTTTTGAGATAACCTAATCTAGCACTGCACACTGATAAACCTCAAAAAGGGAGTCTCCTGGTAAGCTCCAGATTCCTTAATTCTATAGAGCATCTATTATAAGATTTTGGTCTTTTTTTTAAAGATTTATTTATTTATGCATACAAGAACTGAGGTACAGGCCAGAGGTGTGGGGGTGAAAGGATTCACCAGAGACAGAGTGAGGAACAGAACAGGCAGAGTGACTGAAATACACTGCTGAGGGGAGCAGTGGGCAAGACAGGACAGGTCTGTTGTGCCATGTGGGTGGCTCCCTGGCCAGCCTGCTGAGGCTTCAGACAGCTTCACAGTGCTGTGCTTAACCCTTTGCACCACCAGGGAGGCCCCAACAGTTAAAAAATTTAACCCACTCTGATTTGAGAACAGAGCTGTAGGGATAATGAAAGCCTGTAGAAATATCACATTATATCTATCTAAATTTCCAATATTACAGTGATTTGTTGTATTTATTTTTTAATTTAACAATTCTGACAATTATAAAATAAAGGAATAAAAGTTTCTCCTTTATAGCTACTCTTTTATCCATTAACACCTCATTTTGGAAATTCAGATATGGGTGGCATAGAAATAAATGTGCTAAATCAAAGACATGAAAGTTTTTAATGAAAGTATTAAGAGAACAAACAAGATTTGCTACCTTTGCATAATATATTACTAAAGAGGGAATATGTTTACTTTAATTTTTAAAACCATAACATATAAAATAGTAAATAAGCCCAAAGGTTTGGTAATGCTAAATAATTAGTGATAATTACAATTATCACTAATTATCATTAATTTAGAATGGAAATACCTTAAAATAATGAATTTGGAGACCTGGACTTCTACTTCAAGTTCTAAAACAACCAATTGTCAAATCTTCATTGTACTTTAAAATTTGATATTTTAACCTGAGAAAGATTTTACTACTATAGATATTACTAGAATGCTAATAATTGACCAACTCAATGGAACTTAATTTTTAATTTCAATACTCTTAAAGTTGCATATTGCCAGTTTCCAGTAAATTTGTTCAAATCTTCAACCAGTGATTTTACAGTATAACTAACTTTATTTGTTTATTTATTTATTCATTAAAGATTTCTTTATTTATACAAGAACCAGGGTACAGGCCAGATGCGCAGGAGGGTGAGCGGATTCACCAGAGACAGAGCAGGGAACAGAACAGGAAGACTGACGAAATACACTGCTGAGAAGAGCAGCCGGCGAGACAGGAGAGGTTTGTAGCCGGTGAGACAGGAGAGGTTTGTTGCGCCATGTGGGTTTCTCCCTGGCCGGCTGTGATTGAACCCGCGCTGCAGAGGATGCGCACAGCATGGCGCCCAACCACCTGCGCCACCAGGGAGGCCCTAATATAACTAGCTTTAAAGCAATTATACAGTTTTAAACACAAACACAAGTATTTTTCTTTTGATGAATTCATTTAGTTCTAATAGTTTATCCTGGGTTTTGTTCAAAAGGTTTCAATTCACTATCCAAACATTAACACTTGACCCCTCTTTTTTTGATTACTCTGCATTATCTATTCTATATTGCAAAAATATGAATTTTCCATCCAAACATACTCCTGTGATTCCACTCTAAAATAATTTCACTGGCTTTCCTTCATATATAGGATAAGATGCATCTTTGTCATCATTTTCTATAAGGCACTTTTTGCCTCCTCACTAACACATCTAATCCTACTCTCCCTTCTGTTCACTAGACTCTAGCCACATGGGTAGGTTCTCAGGGAAAATATATAGATACACCAATATATTGTACTTCATTGAACAGATATTTTCTAATAGTACTCCAGTGACTAGATACAGCCCTTGTAGCTTCAAATGCCACATATCTATTCTTCACTGTTTACTACTTGAAGAATCAGCAACAACTTAATACTAGTCATTACAGCATCATATATTTTAGTCATTTTTATGACATTTCTAGAGGCTCTGTTTAAGTGGAAAAGGATTCAATTCCAGCCCTAAGCTTTTACTATAAGTGTATGTAGGCATCCACTTAATATCAAGAAGGAATTTAAAATTCCATTTCTAAGATAATATGCTTTTTAAGGTTTAGGGTTCATAGATACAAGGCTTCACAGATAGAATTAATTTGAATTATACGAAACTAGATATCTATACCACAATATTGCAATTAACTATTCATATATATTAGCCTTCATTACTTAAACCAATTTACCTGTTAACCCTATATCCTTTTAATAAATGTTCTTTATATTAAAGAAAGCTGTAACCCAGAAAAATTCTTAGCTGTTACTCTAGCTTCTCCTCAGGGCCTCAAGAGATTTAATGTGTCAGTCTAGCTCTTGTAAATGCCCCAGCTACACCTCCTTTTATTATGTTCTCATATAATCTTCTCATGTCAAGGGTCTTCACTCACTTGGAGCATACTTTTGGGCTTAGACAGAGACTCTACAGACTCAGCATATTTCTGTATTGTGTCTTTGAGACCTATTACTGGGAAAGACTTGAATAACTGACACAAAACAACCATTAGATGACACACAAAGGATTCAATGAACTTGGTTTGATATCCTCCCAAGCAAATATTAAAATTCTATCCCTCTTGTAAGTAACTAAATTAGAGAAATATAATTACTTCTTGTTTTTTATAATGTTATTTGATTTTTTATATCAATTTGATTTCAAGAGGCCCTGATAAAAGCTGAGTTGTACCATTTTCTAACAAGATTCAAATCTATTAGTACTTGACATGATTATATATATATAGAAAAATGAAAAGAATTTTTAAAAAGCAAATCAAACCCAAAGGAACTAGCGGATCTAATAAGTAAGCGAATTCAACATTGTCTCAGTATAAAGGCTTGATATAAAAAGTCAATTACATATCATACATAAAAAAGTGAAAAAAATTTTCAAACTTAATGCTGGAATTTACCAAAATTAAAACTCTGTTCATGGAAAGACTGTTAAATTAAAAAAATCCCAAGTCCACTGACTGATAAAATATTTCACATTATTGTATATCTGACAAAAAAAAATGTGGCTCTAGATCCACACTATTCCTTTGGCCACTAATCACATTTGACTATTTTAATTAAAATCAAATTAAATATCTAGTTCCTCATTTCAAGTGCCCAATGGGCATAAATATCTAGTTCCTCATTTCAAGTGCCCAATGGTCATATTGGACAACATAGAAAGTTATGTTGGACAGAGCTAATCTATATAATGGAAATATTTCTTAAAAATCAGTAAACGAAAATACTGTATCCATAAATGGGAACAATCAAACTTGTAATAATTAGATAAATAGATAAATAATAATTGTATGTAATAAAACACTCACCAATGAAAGGAAGAGATCCCTTAAAAATATTAAACAAAGAAAAAATCCAAAGACTTTAAACAGTGTGTGTGTGTGTGTATGTGTGTGTGTGTATGTGTGTGTGAGAGAGAGAGAGTGCGAGACAGAGAGAGAGAGACAGAGAGACAGAGAGAGAGGGGGAGAGAGATTCCATTTAAATGAATGTTAAAAACATATAAAACTAACTATGGAAACAGATCATTATGCAGTGACCTTCAAAGCAGGGTTTAGGGTGTGATCCCCACACAGTAGAGAATCTGCTTATAAGATGTAGTTTGCCCTTCATATCATGGATTCCACACCCCCAAACTCAAACAACCAACAATTGTGGTTGGTTAATTCCATAAATATGCATATTTATATATATATACATATGATATAAGAGAAAGATATAAAGGAAGATTGACATATTAAGTGAGCCAAGGCAGTTCAAACTGGTATTGCTCAAGGATGAACTGTTAATTTAAAGAGGGTAGAAAAGGATCTACTGGAACATACAACATTATGAGGGAACTTTCTATAAATTTAATAGTCACCACCTAGACATAGGCAATGAATACATAAAATAAGGTAATTATCCATCATTAAGTATCAGAGAATTGCAAATTAGTAACAAAAAGCAATATCAGTAAACAACCCAAATAGCTAAAGTAAAATATGCAGTTACTAATGATAATAAAGAAAAGTAACTGGAACATGCATACACTGTTTGTGGGATTATAAATAAAATAAAACCCTTTGGAAAATAGCTTAGAAGTATCTAATAAAGCTGAATATGTGCATACATTATGAACCTGAAATTCCAATCCTAGATATTTATCCCAGAGAAATTCACACATCTGTTTGCCAAGAGACATATTTAAGAATGTTCATAGCAGTACTATTTAAAATAACTCTAAACTGGAAGCAACCTAAATGTTCTTTAACAATATAGGGGGTAGATAATATATTGATATGATTAATTTCTATATCACGCTAAAAATGAACAAGTCACAACAAATCGCAATTACATGCATCGATATATTTGAGTCACACAAGTAAGTGTTAAGTGAAAGGATGAAAGGACCTAGGCAGAAAAACAGTACATATAATACACACACACACATATTGTGACAAACGTTAAGAGTTTATCATTTTTGGTCCTCCCCAATGGTGCAGCGGGTTGAGAGCCATGCTGCGGAGCTGTCTGCAGCCTCTGCAGCGTGGGTTCGATTCCAGGCCGGCCAGGGAGATTCCCACATGGCACCGCAGACCTCTCCTGTCTCGCTTGCTGCTCCCCTCAGCAGTGTATTTCGGTCAATCTGCCTGTTCTGCTCCCCGTTCTGTCTCTGGTGAATCCTCTCACCCACCCACACCTCTGGACTGTACCCCAGCTCTTGTGTGCATAAATAAATAAATCTTAAAAAAAGTTTATCATTTTTGATAGCTGAGTAGTATTACATTGTGTATACACATACACCCCATCTTCCTTATCACTTTCATATTTGTACACTTAGGTTGTTTCTGTAACTTGGCAATTGTAACTTTGTTACTCCTTTGACTTAGTATGGCAGGTAAATTGAAAAGTGTCAGTCAATTTTTATTATCTTTGAAAATAATTAATTATAAATATGTATTCAGTATTCAAAACTCCAATTTTTGGAAGGTTATTCAGGCTATCACTTTCATTTCTGTAAAGTGATTTCAGTTTAGAAAATTTGGACATGTTATTCCTTTCCAAATAAATTTAAGCACATATTTGTGTAACTACTTTTGAATGCATTTACAGAGAATTATTCAAAGCATTTATTCAAATGAATTATAATGCCAATTTCAAAAGAATGTCAACTCCTTGATCCAATTTTTTCTAGGAGCTGAGACATGGATGTTTTCTCAAATAATAATGACAAGTCACTGATGTCCTTTATCAGTAAAAGAATTGCTATATACATCATGCCAGCATTGTTATCTGATCTTTTAAAGCACCCCAGATTACTGTGTTCACCAAGCAAAATCTTGAGTTTACTGTAAAAAATGATAAAAAGATTTTTAATTCATGATGATAATGACCATGACTTGCTTCATTTTAAATACTTTACCCAAAAATGAAAGAATTTTGGGTGTACAATGCAATGAAAAGAATTATGTTGAAAATAGCGTCACCTTGAATTTAATTTTTATAGCTGGACCAGCTTCAACAGCAATCAAAGAAAAGAAACCATCGTTTGTAGTCACACTTACTTTGGTTTAAGTAACTTTTCAAGACACTTTTTAAGAGAGCTAGTTTCTTTTTTTTTTTTTACTTATTCACTAAATCAAAACTTTTTTTTCAATCATAGTGTTATGAATTGAATCATATATACAAATATTTGTATGTTAAATTCCTAACCAACAGTAACTCAGAGTGTGACCTTATTATAAATACTGTCATTGCAAATGTAATGAATTAAGATGAGGTCATAATGGAGTAGGGTGGGTCCCTTATCCAATATGACTGGTATCTTTATATAAATTTGGACACAGAAACATGCACATATAGGGAGAAAACCCTAGAAAATTGGCATAATACTGCCACAGGTCAAAGAACTATAAGAAACTAAGAAATAGCTGAATAGACATTTCCCCACACCTTCAGAGACAGCATGATCCTTCCGACAACTTCATTTTTGACTTTTGACCTCCAGATGTGTAATACAGTAAATTTCTGTTGTTTTAAGTTACCCAGCATGAGATAGTTTCTTTAGTAGTCTAGCAAACTAATGCACATGTCACACACTTATTAAAACCATTAGTAAAATACAATTACAGGAATTAATGGAAATTAAGTGTACCATAAATTATTTCTCTTTTTCACTTAACTTCATCAAGTTTAACTGTATATGCAAGACTAAGTACAGCATTTATACTAATTAGACTACCTTTAGAAATGCTTATTTCTATTCGGGACACATAATTCTTACACTGCTAGGTAGACAATACTTTTTAAACTTCCTATCTCAAAAATATATTGTCAAGCTTATGTTTTTAGTTTTTAAATAATCTTATTTCATAGTATTACCATTATTTCATTTGCATTCTAAAATAAACACCTGAAATTTTATTTGTTCACTTTCACTGGTTTTCTCATATATCTTTTATGAAATATTAGAATTTTTACTGTAGTTTTTCCCTACAATGGCATACTTTCAATAAAGATATGCTCTTTATCTTTAAACAGATAAGAGTACTGAATATATTCATCAGTAAAATGTTCAGTCCAACTTTGCCGGAAACTTGTGGCCTACTTGGACTACCTGTATATACCATATTTTACTTCCAATTTTTCATGAGATTATTTAAGAAACAAGAATTCAAAGTAAGGACAAATGATATCCAGCCCTAGTGTTAGGAGACAATAGGGTGTGATGGGTTTCCAGGGGTCCTGTCATGTATAAAGGGGAGTTATCCATCATTCCAGTGACACCCCCTTACTATTTTGATAGATATGCTAGTTTCTAAATGAAATCAAATTTAAAAGATACTCTGGAAATTTTTAAAAAGTAGCATGTCTTTGCTTAATTTATATCTTCTGGGATTCCAATTTTACTTCTGATCTGTTTGCAGGTTTTAGAAAGCACTCACAGAAAGCACACTCAAAATAGCTAAGATTTATTATTTGAGCCTTGGCCTTTATTCCTGCCCTACCTGAACAATCAAAAGATCTATGCTCAAAGCTAAGAAAAGAAAAAAAAATTGGAGGTTTTATCCTCCAAATCCCTCACCCCAGAAATTTCTCCTGTGAGCCACATGTATATAAAATTCTCATGTGTCATGATTCTCTAGGGGGAGTGCAGTGAAACAAAGAGCCTCATCCCTAGACCAAGTCAGCAAAGGAAGGAAGTTGAAGAAGTCCAAGACATAGGCCTAGGTTTCCAGAAAACTGAGAGGGAGGTAGAGTCCACTACAACACTTGAGGTTTTGAGAAACTCCACACTGTTCTGAACTAGACAAAACTGAAAAAGAGTACCTTCACCATAGAATGACTATGGCTATTTCTGCACCCCTGTGAGGGAAGACAGATAAGGAGGTGAGGCTTTGGGGATTTCAAAAGATAGGAGACCCCTTCAGTATTTATTTTTGCAGGGCTAGAGGATGGCTCTAGGGGCCATCTCAAATAACCCTTACAAACTCTCCTTGGTCCTAACTGAGCACTGGAGGGAGTCAAAGACACTGATACAGTCTGCCATGTTCCAGTTTTTCTCAGACTCAACTGATTTTGCTTCATCTGAGTCAGCCTTCTCCTAGCACATTCATCTTATCTTCATTCCTTCTTCCCCACTAAGATGGCAGATTGATCATGTATAAATATATTTAAGCTAGGTCCTGTTTAGTAATTTTGCCTAAATGATTGAATGTCACCATCATTATTTCACCTAGACATCCAATACAGAAATCTTGCCATCATCATAACCTCCTTCATTCACATAATATTTCTGTTTCTACTTCTTGAGAAGAGCTAAACAGACACATCTCCAAATAAGGCATAAAGATTACCAACAGCAACATTTAAAATATGCTTATCATCACTCACAATCAGGGAAATGTAAATTAAAACAGTGACACACCATCTCACAACTGCAGGATAGCCCATAACAAAAAGACCAGAAACAAAAATGTAGTTTTTCCTTTAACTATGTAGTTAAGCCTGCAATGGTTGCATCTGTACTCAACATGTACAGATATTTTTTGTCATTTTTCCTAAATAAGTGAGACAATGATTTGTGTACATTTATATTGTATTAGGTATTATAAGTAATCTAGAAATGATTTAAAGTATACAAGAAGCTGTGTACATTATAGGAAAATACTATGCTATTTTATAAAAGGGTCTAAGCATCTCAGATATAGTTATCTGTCAGGGATTACTGAAACCAATATCCCTTGCTACCAAGGAATTTCTGTAACTTCTATTTTATTATATTTCTACTATTTTACTTTCCAACTTGTGGTATACTTCATTTTAAAGGAAGGATAGAAAGTGTACTCTTAAAAGAACACCTATATTTCATAATTTAAGACTTTAAATTCACTATCTCATTTATTCTATTCACACACCATTCTTATAAGATAGGCACTGTTAATATGTCCACTTTAAAGATGGACAAATTAATTTTCAAACCTGTTAAGCCATTTGCTCAAGGTTCAGAGGAAGTGGTAGAACACAGATGCATTATAGTTGCATCTGGTGGGCCTCCCTGGTGGTGCAAGGTGTTAAGACGCAACCTATGAAGCTATCAGCAGCCACTGCAGCATGAGTTCAATCCCCAGTCAGGGAAAAACCCACATGGCGCAGCAGACCTCTCCTGACTCGCCCGCTGCTCCCCTCAGCAATGTATTTCAGTCAATCTGCCTGTTCTGTTCCCCACTCTGTCTCTAGTAAGTCCTCTCACCCTCCACACCTCTGGCCTGTACCCCAGTTCTTGTATGCATAAATAAATAAATCTTTCAAAAAACAGTTGCTTCTGGCTTGGGACCTTAAGTCTTTGGGCTTCATGCACTCCTCACTACAATTCTTTAAGTATGATCATCTGATGTCACTGGCCATTTTATTTCTTCTTTTTTATATTTCTACAACTAGTGTTTTAAGGAGGAAGAATGTATGGTAGAAATTGTATTTGGGATCTGGTGGGACAATGAATTTTCAGTCTACAGCAATTAAATCATAGCGTTATGGGTAAGTTTTAGCAAAAAGATAGGGAATCAAAGGGGACAAGGACATTGACAAATCCTTTGTTATGTATTAGTGTCAAAGAATAGTAAAAGGTAGTGACTGCCCCTCCTGAGTTGTAGTTACTTTCTGTAACTGAAGCACTTTAGTCTTCACGGATGTCAGTCTTCACAAGCATTAATTCAGCTTAAAAGAAAAACTTGGCAGCTTCATTCGTCTCCTGAGACACTGTATCATGACTTGCTACAGAAGCACTTTGCATTCAAAATGTTGAAAATGTTCAGAAACATTATGCTTTGAATATAAGAGTTAAAAGCTTTAAACACTAGGCTATGGTAACCAACTTAAAGCAGGAAACATAAAAATACAGTCTCAGTACCACTGGCAATGTTGAAAGAGGATCCTGTAAATCAAAATATTTGCTAACAAATGTATTACCTAAAATTTATTTTGTGAATAACGAATAAATGACTAGCAAAGGACACAATATAGATAAATGGCTGTGATTAGTTCCGATGTTTTCAAATGCATAATTCATTTGATGCCATCATTTGTCAGCTCCACCACATATTTTAAATTAATTTTTGAGAATTCAAAAATTCAGGTCTATGACCTGAACTGCATCACTAAAACAAATAATCATAGGCAAAACTGCCTCTCCTCATCCAATCATTAATTACTAATAATGTATTTTTGGAGACAAGAGATAAAATTCTGACAAACAAAAAAAGTGTTAACTATATTTGATTGCAAAGTTGAGACTAAAAGAACAAAAGGACAGAGCAACCTCCCTAGGCTCAAGACAAAACCTGTTTCCTATACTCACCGATGTACTTTGAGTTAAGTTAGGAAAATAATACAATAACATAACAAGGGATATTACTGACTTGACATTAATGCTATATCAGATCAACATTATATTTAAATTGTAAAAGTTGCCATGTTTGATAAATGATTTAGCATAGATGATATTTTCTCACTAGGAGATTGAACTGGATGTCCCTATTCATAAAAAACCGTGAACAGAATCAGTTCTACATATGGATAATTAAATGGGAATGTATCAGGTACTGCCTTCAAGGAATTTAAAATCCACTTGGAAATAAGGCATGCATATATTTTTTATAACTGAAAAATAAAATGCATGCAGTAAACAAAATAATATAAGTAGTCAGATGGAAGATAACAAATGACTGAAAAGGGAAGTAATTTGATACAAGTTTAAAAATTGATAAAGGGCCTCTCGGGTGGCCCAGCGGTTGAGTGCTGGGTTGCGAAGCTGCCCGCAGCCTCTGCAGCACCAGTTCAATCCCCGGCCACTGGGCGAGGGTCCCACATGGCGTGCAGACCTCTCCTGCCGCCCCCTGCTCCCCTCAGCAGTGTACTTGGGTCCTTCTGCCTGTTCTGCTCCCCGTTCTGGCTCTGGTGAATTCTCTCACCCTCCCGTGCTTCTGACTGTACCCAGTGCATGTATAAACAAAACAAACAAACAAACAAATAAATAAATAAATAAACATGCCTCTAAAAAAAAAATAAATAAAAATTGATAATTTAATATCAAAGAAATTGGAAAAAGTCAATTTAGGAAAAGGATGATAATATAAACAAAAGTATAAAGAAATACACTTCTAATATTTCTCAAATGCCAATATTCATCAATAACTAAGTTATCACAGTATGTTTATGTAATTTTACTTAGCTCTTCAGAAAAACTGTCAAGTTGACATTATTATGCTCTTGTCATACTTGTATAAAAAGATACAGAGAAAGTTACTAGTGTAGTCATAAAAACATTCAATAGCTAATATAAGTAATAAATTGCAGAGGTAAAATGATAATTAGGACAATATTGTATAAGTCAAGGGAATCAGGAATTTTTAAAAATGGTGGTTTGGCAGAGGGAATAAAATCATGGATCTGTGCTCAGATACACTTGATCTGTCTCAAATTCTGGCTCTATTGAACACCAGCTGTGTGATGGTCAGGATGCTTGTAGAGATATATATTACATGTGCGTATATGCACACACATATACATGTATGTATATTATGTATATGTGTATGTATACAATTTTATTTAAGGATATAGAAGTACATATCACATGTACATTATATGTAACATATAATATCAATTTTAATATACTTTTATTGACATCAAGAAAACCTGATGTTTTATTAAAATATATATACTGAATGAATCTGACAATGGGGGATGATGATGATCACTGCATAAGAACTAGTTAAATGATGTGCATGATACCATTCTTCCTTTGATGTTGACACCAAGAAACATACAGAAATATTTTGAAGTGTGTAAGTACAATTATATTACAGTAGAAAGAAAATGTGTTATACTTTCTCAACTAAGGATCACAGAAAACAAGATCATCACCTAAAATGTAAGAATAATTAGTCACAACACCTTTGGCTATTCTGTGGAATAAACATTCCCAATATTTGTTACTTAAGACTACAAAGTTTCCTTCCATGTCCATGAAAATGTGGTCTTCTGACTCTTCATTGCAACTGGCATCCATGCTGCCATCACAATTCAGTCTAACAGAAGCTTGACTTCAGTCATAAGGCCTCCTGTCAGAAAGAAGCAGGGAGGATATACTCATTGTCCTTCATTGAATGTCTTAGAATTTATTTATACTCAGTACCCTCTGGTACTACAAGCAGAAAGGTGGTAGAGGAATGAAGTCATCCATATCCTTAAGGAAGACAGAAGAACCATATGAACCAAATGAGAATTGACACTGGCAGTCTATCACAGCGCACAAGAAGGTGGGGTTTTAAATTTGTTAAGTGTGGAACATGGGTGACATGCTCACAGAGGAATATTAAAAGTGTCATGTAACATTTAACAAAAGCATGATCAAGAAGTACTGGTGGTACAATTAGAGATTATAGATTTATGATAAGTTCAGTCCTCATCCTTTTTTCATTTTCAGAATGTACAAGAAGGCTATGGATGGAAATAGTTGGGCTTCAAAGGGAACAAGATTACATTGCAATCACAGAAAAAATTTGAATAATAATCTCATAAAATATCAAGTCTGGGCTAACAGCCAAGTGAAGCCAGAAGGAGCTAAAAGCCTGGGCCAAATAGATTTCAGTGGTGACTGCTACTGTAGGTGCCTAGACATATGAGTAGGTAAGTTACAGTAAAGAATTTAAGAAGAACCATTTTCAGCATCAGCATCTTTTCTGGCCAAAGGTCAATAGCATTTCTGAACTCTCAAATTTAGAAATAAAATTGTTCCATTGGATGAATGGACAGAGATAGAGAAGCTGTGTACTCATTGCCTACCCATATGAGCCTAACAATGACCTTTTGCTAAAACTGTCTCTCTTGAGTAATATCTTACTTTTTGCATGACAGGCTGCCTCAAATCGCACAGCTGAAGCTTTTGCTATTGGGGTTGAATTTATAGTACTGTCTCACAGACCACTAAAAAGGAACAGATCACACTTGAAGCAGATGTCTATATGAACAGTGTATTGTGCCAGAAAAATGCATCTCCTCAATTAATGAATATAATACAACATCTAGAGGTATATTTTTGTTGTTTGTATACTGGTTTATAATAAGTAATAATAAAATAATAAGAATAATAATCATATAAGAAGAAGGTTGGAAAAAAAGGACTTGATAGCCTCATATTCATTATGGGGATGTTAGGGAATAACAATTAGTAATGCTGGGACTATTTTGTTCCTTTTCATTAGAAAGAATAATGTAAACATATTAACCTAAATTATGATCTTACAGTTAATCATGTATAATAATTTATAACGCCGATTGCCTAATGTCAGCTGATTGTCACTTGCATTTGTTGACAAATAAATAACCCTATTCTAAAAATATTGACTAGTGTTCAGTTACATTCACAGAATTAAAAAAAATATTCAGGGACTCCCTGGTGGTGCAAGGGGTTAAGCATCAGCACTGTGAAGCTATCTGCAACTACTGCAGCATGAGTTTGATCCCCTGCCTAGGAGGTGACTCACATGGCACAGCAGACCTCTCCTCCTGTCTCTCTCCCCCACCCCTACCCCCCTCAGCTGTGCATTTCAGTGGATCCACCTGTTCTGCTCCCCACTCTGTCTCTGGTGAATCCTCTTACCCACCGCACCTTTGGCCTATATCCCAGCTCTTGTATGCATAAATAAATAAATCTTTAAAATTAATAAATGATTAAAAGTCAGTTCAAACAACAGAGTTTTAAGCATTTAAGGAAAATATTTGCTATGTCAGATCAAAAATATATCATGTAAATGTACTTTTGTCATTTTTATGTCTGTAGTATTTAGTTATCAGTGTTAAAACTTTGATTTTGGGTTCTCTACCATACTTCAAATTGCACCCAATAGATGTCTAATTAGTATCCATCTCCACACTTAGGCAGTGAAGTGTGTCATAAACTTGTTTGGGGTTTGCTATCTAATTTCACTCTTAGATAATTTGGTGACTTAAGTCAATCCAATGTCATTAATTTGTGAATGTCTCTCTAGATCCTATATTAGCTTTACTTCAGTATTTGTAACAATAAAAACCTGCAGAGGCCTCAAAGTCATAGGTACAAAATACAACATATATGATAGCAAAGATGTAGTAAGCCAACAAAGTTGTTATGAATTTTTTCATGATTTAAAATTGAACTAAATTCAATATGATTTAATCAATTCAATATGATTTGATCATATTGAATAAAAGAAAAATATATTGAAATTTGCAAAATTTTCCCTCAGACACTTGAGTAAAACTGCACCAAAGGGTGACTGAGATTTAGGTTTAGAGTATCTTCCTCTCTAACCTATTTACTTGTATGGACTAAAAGCACACCTTGTTTTTTGTTCTCTAATCATTATCACTTAACTGATACTAATAAATGTTAGTTTAATAAACAATCACATTAATTAAGCAAATGCGCTAAACATCCTTCTACATATTACTAACCAAAGGGTAAATTTTAACATCAAATTTATACTGAAAATGATTTTTAATTCTATATTGTAATGCACTCTCACAACATACTATATTCTTCATGCTTTCAACATACAATAAATTATGCTTTACAAATTATGGCTTTGTATTAGACTACTATACTTGAGCTTTTATAATCAAATACTTGTTCTTATATTCCTTTTTTAATATATATATGGAATTTTTAATGTGAATCTTGTTTTTCTTGAATTTTTAATGTCTAGAACACTGTACATATAAACTATATTTCTGTTTAATGAAAAATATAGTGAATGAATGAATTTACTATGAGACTAATAGCTCATGTGAAGTAATTGTGAATAGGAGATAGGACTAATGAATTTTTTTTAAAGATTTATTTATTTATTTTATTCAAGAACCAAGGAACAGGCCAGATGCGCAGGAGGGTGAGAGGATTCACCAGAGACAGAGTGGGGAACAGAACAGGCAGACTGATGAAATGCACTGCTGAGGGGAGCAGTGGGGACAACAGCAGAGATCTGCTGCGCCATGTGGGACCCTTGCCTGCTGGCTGGGATCAAACCGGCTCTGCAGGGCTGTGGACAGCTTCACAGTGTGGCACTCAACCGCCTGCGCCACAGGGGAGGCCTGGGGACTACTGAATTTTGAACTGAAATGTGTTGTTCAAGAGGGAGCAAAGCAAATATCAAAAATCCTTTACATGGCATAAAATAATCCTTGGACATGTTAGTTTCATAAGAAATTATTTAATAAATATTTCCTATTGAGTAATCAATTATTTCCAGATGATTTATATGAGTAAATGGATTATTCACACAATTCTCTTTCATTATTTGTGAAGTTAGTTCATTTTAAATTTTAATAAAATAGGTTTCCCTTTTATATACATAATTAAATGAAAGAAAAAGATTTTTTTTTGAAAATGGCCCTCACTTTCATAAATCAAATAAAATAGTTTCATAAAAGTTGCAACGACTTTGACTATCTAGAAATACTGTTTCTATTAAAATAATGAAGATATTTTAAGGAGAATATGCAGATGACGGAATGCACACAGCATAAGTCTTAGCTTTAAACACAAGGATATAGGACAGTGATTGTTGGGTAATTCACAAAAGTGCTCCTTTGCATACAGCTGCCTTGTCATACCAGCCTTTTGGGTCCCTTCAGTCAAGAGATCACAAACGTTAGCATGCCATATAAGCCCTGGCATCTAATTTTACATTCCTTCAGGTGAAAATCCCAAAAGATTTTTCATATTTACGGTCTCGGAGGCTGCTTAAGACATTCCCCAAAGGATTGTCCAAATTATTATGTTTCTTTAAGAAAATAATCACTAAGAATACCCCAATGTGTGTACTCACATGCGCTCGCTCTCTCTCTCTCTCTCTCTCTCTCTCTCTCTCACAAACACACACAGTCTCTCTCTCTCATTAGAGATCATATCACAGACATACATTTAGGGATTTGTTTTTGGCATATTTTTATAATATAAACAATTATCTTTTTATTTGCATTGATATAACAACATTAAATTATAAATATGACAAAATCTAAGTTCAGTTTCAATGCACACACAGCAAGATCATTTGGGGACCCAACATTTGGATATTGATAGATATTGATAATTTTTTTATACCATGTGAACATGGTATAATTTATCTTGGCTAAACCACAAAATATGTAATAGTTTTACATGTTAACACTAGAATATGCACACCACTAAGAGTTAACTGCTCTAGGCCAGGTCTAAGTCAGTATTATATTCACATATCTTAGCTTTTCTTTTTCTAAAATCAATATCTGCAAATAATAAATGAGATCCCAAAGGGGTGAGTTAAGCTCCAACCACCACAGAGCAACCCTGCAATTGGTCACTGACTCAATAATGCAGGTGAGTGCCACACTATAGAACATCTTTAGCACACTATAATAGAAAATTAATAGCTTTCAAATCAGCACTACAGTTACCCTAAGGATTACATAATAGCTTGCCTTAGAACTATCACCCAACTCCAAGAAGTATAAAATGCCGTAAAATCTCAGAAAGATACAAAAGCTCTGACATTATGCTTAATTTGTTCCATGTACACTGTGTTCTACTCAGATATAAAAATGTCATGTTGAAAGCAATGTGCTAGTAAGTCGCATTGCAGGGGTGTCCATCGGGTCCATATGAAGTTAATATATCATTATACAGGCATTGACATATTAGAATCAGGAACCTGTGCATTGTGAATATTCTTCCTTAAAATCACTAATAAGTTAAACATCCTACATGCATTCTTCATACTATCATCACAATTAAGAATTAAAACTGTCCCCATGAGAGGCAAAAACTTTGCTTAATTCCTCTATCATATTATCCTCTTTTCCTCCATGGAGCAAAAAGAGATAACCTGACTGTAGATCATTAAAATTAATTCAATCAGGAGAGCATAAATACAAATATCTCTCTCTCTATATATATATAAAGAGATATTAGTCTGCAGAGATAAAAGTCAATAGCACCCATGACTAATAAGCCCGCAGATTTAAGAAACTGGATCCTTACCATCCTAAAGTAATGTTAGAAAACTTGTGAATTGCACAGCATAAAATATCCTTCTGTAAGGAGACAATAGCATGTGATAGAATATCAATTATTCATTTACCCATTTTTTAATGCTAGAGAAGTCTATGAATACAGAAAGTTCCCAAAATAAAATTTGGAGGGCTTTTATTTCTACAATGAACATGTTAAAGACAGGTAGAGAGTAAATAGTATTTTTAAGCTTTAAAGTTATCCTCTTTCCACCCATTACTTGACATTTTAAAAACAAATCAGTTCACATCTTTACAAAAACATTTCTTTTCACCTCAAAGAAACATCACAAATAAGTCAGATTTTTAAGTAGCATTAGGAGATGTAGCTGTTCCTTTATGAAATAATATGTGGTTTAAACGCATATTTCTGGGTATCTAATATGGAATCCAAAATATAATAATTACTTCTCAAAATGTAAGACTAGCTATTAGCCTAAGCTTAAAAGCTAAAATCAAACCACAGCAAAGAAACACAACAAATATTCTTGAGAAAGCATAGACACTAAAGGATAGTAGAGACTTACCCACAGGCTGCCAACATCCAGTCATTTGCTAAAGCTTAAACATGTGGCATTTTTGCATAGGCTACTAATCTTTTATTTTACAAAATAGTTTCATCACCTAATTTAGCACTATCTTCAAAGATTTGGGAAAGCAAGTGAATTCTTCGTTCCTGTCTTTTTCTTTCTAGTTCTTTCTCTTGTGGCTTGTGCCATGTACACAAAATGGCACCTTTCTTTCAATGCAGAAGCAGGCTTTATATACCCAGCATGTTATGTGAGTATGCCACAAAACACTGGTTCCTTATCATGCGCTTGTTAGCTTGTCCAATCTATGGCAATCACTTCAGTCCCAGGGGTTGAAAGACACAAGACGCAGGGAAAAAGGGAAGCAAAAGCTGAAGAAAGATCAATACTGCACTGTGAAACAAGAAGTGTAGGCTATTTACTTTTCATTGATCTGATGATGCAGGAGAAACACCTCAAACTGGCATTAAATTGAAGGAATACATCTTCTGTGTTTTTTACTTCAAGATCAGGAAGGAGCTAAAAAGAAATTAAAACAGAAACTAATCACAGGAGTACAATGAAACTATTAATTCACATTACACACCTACATAGTAGCATAATTAAATTTCAGGTTGTATGAGATCCACAATAAAACAAATACTTTGGGGTTTTTTTGTTTGTTTTGGTTTGTTTGTTTCAAGTTGTTTTAACTTGTACCTGGAACAATTACAACACAATCATTCATTTGGACTGGTTCAGATCCACATGTAATGCCTGACTAGAGATTCAGCATTATTTTGTAATAATCTCAAAGCAAGATACATACCAAGAAATTATTAGAAACAAGTTCTACTCCACAGAGAGAAGTTTAATATTTAGGTTTTAAAAATATAAATTTCTCCAAAAGGTCACAAATGGTTTTCAAATTTATTTTTCCCTAGAAATTTGTGTCATTTTTCCTTCTGAAAAGAAAACCTTAATATGTTTAAAGAGATTTAAATATATGCCAACAAGCAATAGACTAAAACATTTGAAACTTCTATAGTGTTAGGGTCTGAATGGATTTAAGAAAGACTGGGTATAAGTCTTTGTATCAACTTTATGTGAAGAAAATTCTGAACTTTCATATATTTATCATTTCTCTCATTCATACATTTCCATGAATTTCTGTGGGGCTATCCATATACAACACATATACATAGACATGTATTTTTACTATAATTTGAAAGCATAATCCTGATTTAATCTGGGTGAAAGTTCAGGATAAGATAAATTAAGGCATTGTCTACTCTAGATTTTTTTGCTTGTGGTTACCATGATGCTTACATAAAATATCTTAGAGATACAATGGTCTATTTTATGGTGGTATCAACTTTTATTGAATACAAAAATTCTAACCACATTTCTTCCTCATTTTATGTTTTGATGTCACAACTTACATCTTTTATATTATTTATCCATTAACAAATTATTATAATTAGAGTTATTTTTATTGATTTTTGTCTTTAAACCTTCATACTAGGATTAATTGATGTACACACCCTATTACAGAATTAGAGTATTCTGGATTTGACTATAAACCTACATTTATCAGTGTGTTTCATATGTTGTTATATTTTCATTTTACTAGTTTGCATCATTTTCTTTCAGCTTGAAGAACTCCCTTAAATATCTCTTGTAAGAAAAGAACTACTAAATAAAAAATGATGTAGGGGTTGACTAGGGAGGCGGAGCAACATGGCGGCGGCGAGGAGACGCTGCGAGTAAGATCTCCCATTAAAAAAAGTGAATAGGGAGGAAAAGCGGCAGGTCCCAGTGAGAACTGGGACACCGAAGATAAACGGGTGACGCCAGCGAACTGCCCGAAGAAGAAAGTGGCCATAAAAGAGGACCAGAAGGGAGGGAAGCGCAGAACCCTGCTCCCCTCCCCCGCCCACAGAGGCGGCACTCTCCGACCGGCAGAGAGGAGGAAACAACAAACCAAAACGACCCACAAGAACAAACGACGCAGCAAGCGGGACCGTGAGTGGAAAGGAACTATTGCAGCCACCACACCCCGTGAACGGGAGCTGAGGCGAACCCTGCAGGATCCGCCGCGGCGGTGAGCGAACGGCTCCGGGCGCCATTAGAGAAGAACAAAGACCCCGGGAGACGCGCACACAGCCCGGGCTGCCGGTAAGCTGGCGCGGGAAAGCGGCTCGCTCAGCGCGCTTGAAAAGCAAGTGCAGACCTGGATCGCGGCTGCCCAGGTCCCCGCGCCTGCGACCTAGGCTTGCGGGGAGACGACCTAGGCTTGCGGGGAGACGCGCGGAGGTCCTCACTGAGGTGAAGGTCCCTCCCTGAGTGAGCAGGAACCAGGCGCCCAAGCACTGGAGCGGTGCAAAAGGCGCCATTCCCGCGCCACTGAACTGGGCTACAGCCCGCGTCCTGGAACTGAGGGCTTTGAACTGAGACCCGGGGCACGAAAATTCGGGGCGTGGTTTCTCCACGACGGTGGGGCACAAGGCAGACACAGCACCCCAAAGCTGTTGAGGTGTACCCTACCATTCCCGCTCTGTTCTCTGTCCCACGGGGTGGGGGGAGGCGAAAAACAGCCCCCCAAGGACAATAGGAGAGATCTCTGGCGCCACCTAGCGACCAGGAAAAAAAAAAGTCACTAACACCCTATAAAACAGGACATTTCTTAAGACTGCTTGAAAAGGGCAGAAGGTTTCTGGAGGACCCAGTGGCCAGCCGGGAAGTTATTCCACGCCAGGCTCCTTCCGACCAGCAGTCTGAGCCCACAGAGGGAGCAGGCACCCACGTCCGGGGCAGACCGGGTGCGCAGAAGAGTGTGCCTGAAACCGGAGGCGCAGGGACTGCATCCCGCTTCGCCATTTGAGAACAGGGACATTTCTTCAGTAAAAACTGCCTAAAACCAGCAGAAAGCTCCCCCAGAAGACAGAGATGGCTCCTGGAAGAGCCAGAGGGGAGCGGAGAAGTTCACCCAAGATGTCAGTCACTCCGAGCAACACAGTGTCCCAACGCATACGACAAATTAGAAAACAGACAGTAGGGAGTAGAAGAACCACACGCAACCTAAAAACTCCTCAGGAAAGAAGCACACCACAAAAAGAAAACCACTCCCCAGATTGCAACAACAGCAACTTGGAAGAACTTCTGAGCCTTCCAGAAAGAGAATTTAAAATTGCCATGATTAAAAAAGTGATAGATCAGAAGAAGGAAATTGAGTCCCTAAAGAGGGAAGTAAGAGAAATGCAGGAGATCAAAGAATTAATGGAGGAACTAAAGAACTCTGGGAAAAGCAATGAAAGCAGAATAGATGAAATGGAAGAACGAATAAGTAATCTTGAAGACACAGAAATAAAAAGAACCAAAACAGAAAAGGAAAGAGAAGTACGAAGGAAAAAGAATGAAGAAAGACTTCGGGAACTATCTGACTCCATGAGGAAAGGAAATATAAGAGTTATAGGAATTCCAGAAGGAGAGGAGAGAGATGTAGGAACAGAGAAAATATTCATGGATATAATTGAAGAGAACTTCCCAAATGAGAAGAAGGAGCTGAAAATTGATATACAAGAAGCAAGAAGAACACCAAACTTCCACGACGAAAGGAAAAACACAGCAAGACACATAATAGTAAAGCTCCCAAGAATCCAGGACAAGGAAAAAATAATGAAGCTGACAAGAGGGAAGAAACAGATAACATTCAAAGGAAAACCAATCAGGCTGACATCAGACTTCTCTGAAGAAACATTACGGGCAAGGAGAGAGTGGAGGGACATAGTCAACAGACTCCAAGAAAACAGATGCCAACCAAGAATACTCTATCCCGCAAAGCTCTCTTTCCTCCATGAAGAAAGAATATGGACCTTCCCAGACAAAGAGAAACTCCGGAATTTCATTGCGACTAAACCCCCACTCCAAAAAATACTACAAGGAATCCTAAAGCCAGAACCTCAGAGGGACGAATAACAACGAAAGAAGAAAAAAAAAAAAAAGTTATTAAAAGAATAAATAAATAAAATCAAAGGAAAGACAAACATAATGGCAAATACAGATGCTAACATATCAATATTAACTCTAAATGTAAATGGACTAAACTCTTCAATAAAAAGACACAGAGTTGCAGCCTGGATTAAGAAACAAAACCCAACCTTTTGCTGTCTCCAGGAAACACATTTAGCTACAAAAGATAAAAATAGGCTCAAAGTCAAAGGATGGAAAACAATCCTACAAGCAAATGGGCCAAAAAAGAAAGCAGGAACAGCTATACTTATATCAGATAAAACAGACTTCAAACTCAAAAAAATAAAAAGAGACCCCAATGGTCACTACATTATGATTAAGGGGACAATACTTCAAGAAGAAATAACACTCATTAACATATACTCACCAAACGAAAGAGCACCAAAATATATCAGACAACTGTTGTCCTCTCTGAAAACAGACATCAGAGAAAACACATATGTAGTGGGAGACTTCAACACACCACTATCAACAATGGATAGATCAACAAGACAAAAAATAAGTAAAGAAACTAAAGCTCTAAATAAGGACCTAGAGCATTTGGGCTTAACAGACATCTATAGAACACTAAACCCAAAAAAAACGGAGTACACATTTTTCTCAAGCGCACACGGATCATTCTCCAGGATCGATCACATACTGGGGCACAAGACAAACATCAACAGATACACCAAGATTGAAATCATACCAACCATCTTTTCTGACCACGAAGGCATCAAACTAGAAATAAATCATAAAAAGAAGGCAAGGAACTATCCTACCTCATGGAGATTAAAAGCCACATTACTGGAAGACCACTGGACTAACGAGGAGATCAAAGAAGAAATTAAAAAATTCTTTGAATTGAATGACAAGGAGGACACCAATATCCTAAATGTATGGGATGCAGCAAAAGCAGTAATAAGAGGAAAATATATAGCAATAGAAGCTCACATCAAAAAACAAGAAAGAACTCAAAGAAACAACCTAATCTCGAAGCTCAAAGATCTAGAAAAAGAACAACAAAAAACCCCAGAACCAGTAGAAGAAAAGAAATAATAAAAACCAAAGCAGAAATAAATGAAATTGAAACTAAAAAAACAATCCAAAAGATCAATGAAACCAAGAGCTGGTTCTTTGAAAAAATAAATAAAATAGACAAACCCCTAGCCAGGCTCACAAAGGAAAAAAGGGAGAAAGCACAAATACACAGAATCATAAATGAAAGAGGAGAAATCACAACGGACACAGCAGAAATCAAAAGAATAATCAGTAACTACTATGAACAGTTATATGGAAACAAGTTCAACAATCTAGAGGAGATGGACAAATTCCTACAACTCTACAATCACCCAAAGCTAGATAAAGAAGAAACAGAACACCTAAACAGACCAATTACAAGCAGCGAAATTGAAATGGTAATTAAAAACCTCCCCAAAAACAAAAGCCCAGGACCTGATGGATTTACAAATGAATTCTACCAAACATTCAGAGACGAATTAGTGCCTATCCTTCACAAACTCTTCCAAAAAATTGAGAAGGAAGGGACAATACCAAACACGTTCTATGAAGCCAATATTACATTAATACCAAAACCGAATAAGGACAACACAAAAAAGGAAAACTATAGGCCAATCTCCCTAATGAACACTGATGCAAAAATCCTCAATAAAATTTTAGCTATCAGAATCCAACAATGTATCCATAAGATAATTCACCACGACCAAGTTGGATTCATTCCAGGGGCACAAGGATGGTTTAACATCCGAAAATCAATCAACGTTATCCAACACATCAACAAAAAGAAATATAAAAACCATATGATAATATCAATAGATGCTGAGAAAGCTTTCGACAAAGTGCAACACCCATTCATGATAAAAGCCCTTGAAATTCTTGGGATACAAGGAACATACCTCAACATCATAAAGGCCATCTATGACAAGCCAACAGCCAGTATCATTCTCAATGGTGAAAAGCTGAAAGCAATTCCATTAAGATCTGGAACAAGACAAGGATGTCCACTCTCACCACTGCTTTTCAATATAATACTGGAAGTCCTAGCCAGAGCAATAAGACAAGAGAAAGACATCCAAGGAATCCAAATAGGAAAAGAAGAAGTCAAACTATCACTATTTGCAGATGATATGATAATATACATAGAGAACCCCAAAATCTCCACAGAAAAACTAATTCAACTCATCAATCAATTCAGTAAAGTGGCAGGATACAAAATCAACACGCAAAAGTCAGTAGCCTTCCTATATACAAACAATAAATCTGAAGAAGAAGAAATCAAAAAAACCACCCTTTTATTATCGAAACAAAAAAAATCAAATATTTGGGAATAAATCTAACAAAAGAGGTAAAGGACCTATACAAAGAAAACTATAAAACACTGTTAAAAGAAATAGAAGAAGACACAAAGAAATGGAAAGACATCCCCTGCTCATGGATTGGAAGAATAAACATTATTAAAATGGCCATCCTACAAAAGCAATATACAGATTCAATGCTATTCCAATCAAAATCTCAATGGCATTCTTCAAAGAAATAGAACAATTATTGATGAAATTCATATGGAATCACCAAAAACCCCGAATAGCCAAAGCTCTACTGAAAAAAAAAGAAGGAAATGGAGGCATCACACTCCCGGACTTCAAACTATACTACAAAGCCATAATCATCAAAACTGCATGGTATTGGAATAAGAACAGACATACAGACCAATGGAATCGAATAGAAAATCCAGAAATAAACCCACAGATTTATGGTCAACTAATCTTTGACAAAGGAGCAAAGACTATGCATTGGAGCAAAGAAAGTTTGTTCAATAAATGGTGCTGGGAAAACTGGGTCGCTACATGCAAAAGAATGAAGCTTGACCACTACCTCACACCATACACAAAAATCAACTCAAAATGGATTAAAGAACTAGACATAAGACCTGAAACCATAAAATACATAGAAGGAAATATAGGCGAAACACTACGGGATTTGCACATCAAAGACATCTTTACAGACACATCACCCAAAGCAGTGATAGTGAAGAGAAAGATAAACAGCTGGGACTACATCAAATTAAAGAGCTTCTGCACAGCAAAAGAGACAATAACAAAAACAAAGAGAAACCCCACCAACTGGGAGAACATTTTTGCACCCAACACTAATGATAAAGGACTGATCACAAAAATCTGCAAAGAGCTGATGAGACTCAGCAACAACAAAGAAAATAATCCAGTCAAAAAATGGGCAGAAGAGCTAAAAAGAAACTTCTCTGAAGAGGAAATGCAAATGGCCAACAGACATATGAAAAATGTTCAACATCACTTGTAATCAGGGAAATGCAAATCAAAACTACCATGAGATACCATCTCACACCAGTGAGAATGGCACATATTAAAAAAACTAGCAACAACAAATGTTGGCGAGGATGTGGAGAAAAAGGAACTCTTGTGCACTGTTGGTGGGAGTGCAAACTGGTCCAACCACTATGGAGAGCTGTGTGGAGATTTCTGGACCTACTAAACATAGAGCTTCCATATGATCCAGCAATTCCACTCCTAGGTATTTACCCAAAGGACACAGAAACATCAATTCCAAAGAGCACCTGCACTCCTATGTTTATAGCAGCACTGTTTACAATAGCTAAGCTTTGGAAACAACCCAAATGCCCAAAAATAGATGACTGGATCAAGAAGATGTGGTACATATATACCATGGAATATTACTCAGCATTCAAAAAAGATAAACACATGCAATTTGCAGCAACATGGATGGCACTGGAAGGGATCATGCTCAGCGAAATAAGCCAAAAAGAAAAAGAAAAATACCGGATGGTCTCACTCATAGCAGGAATCTAGAAAACTTAAATAAGGGACCAGGAAAATGAATATAAGAAAGTGAAAATCAAAATCAACAAAAAACTATGAACCAGAGACACTTTTTGGGGGTGGGGGGCGGGAGGGGAAGGATTGGGGTCAGAATGGGGCGTTTGCAATTGTATGGGGGAATATAAAAATAAAATTTAATATTTAAAAAAAAAAATAAAATAAACAAATAAAAAAAAATGATGTAAAAAATATATGAAATTTAAAAAATAATAATTAAAAATTAAAAATAAAAATAAAGGAAGGACTACTGGACATGCACACTCATACCTGTTATTTGTCTGGGAAAGTTTTAATCTCATCTTCATTTCTGAAGGACAATTTTACCCAGTAAAGTATTCTTGGCTGGCAGTTACTTTTTCTTTCAGCAATCTGAATATAGCAGTCCATGCTTTTGTGGTCTGCAAGAATTCTGCTGTATAAGCTGCTAACAGTGTTATAGCTTCCCTTGTAAAGTGAGTTTTTCTCTTGATACTTTAAAAAATTTCCTTTGTTTTTGTCTTTGATTTTTGACAGTTTTATTTATAATGTGTCTTACCGAAGTACTCTTTTTGTTGAATCCGTACAGGGACTTTCAATATTCATGTGGCTAGATGCACATATCTCTCCCTAGATTTGGGAAGATTTTATCATAGCAAATATATCAAATATATATGCATGTCAAATCATAAAATTGTACAATTTAAATACATACAATTTGTGAATTACACCTCAAATTGGGCAAGAAATAAAATTGGTAGTTCATGTTACAGAAAAAATCAAATCAAATAAACTATATCAATCTAAATTGAATGATTCAAGAGAGCTATTGTCTGGACTCTGAAGTCATGTGTTTTCCTATTTAACCATAATTATGACTCATGCACCTTCTATAATAAATATCCTGTTTTGATTTGCTAAATGAGAATCTTGGCCATTTTTTAAGAAATTAATGACAAGATAGCAGAGTCAGCATTGACGACTGTAAAATATTGACAAGACAGAGGTGATGTTCTTGTCTACTGTAACAGCCTAACTTCAATCTCATCAATTTTGTTTCTATTTGTTTTAAAGATAACAAAATTTCTCAATAAAATAGTATATCTTTTCTTTTGATCCATAGCCAAATATGACACATTCCTTAAATATGATTTTATTAAGTGAACCTATACTGAATTGTAACTTAACTTTCTTTAAAATGTTATACTTTGTAGATAATAAGATGATGGAAATGATAGCAAGAGGCTAAAGGGGGGGGAGAGCATACTGAAGAATTATTTATTAAAAGAGAGTCTTTACAAAAATAGAGATAACATATTCAAATTAAGTCCCACTTGTACCCAAGTTCTCAATAAATTCTGCCATTCATATTGGTGGAGAGATTCAGAGTGAGAAAGAATCTGCATGTTTATAAACTATGGGAAGAGAAGATGTATTAGATAATGTTAATAGAATGCAGAGGATAACAAAAAGTAAATTCATGAAGAAATTCTACTGCAGCAACACATTTGGAGATATTAGTCACTACATCTACTTTATACTGACCTTAATAAACTGTCTTGGAGCAATTGACATCTGAAATGAAAAATAGCCTAAATCTCCACAGTCAATAGACATGAATATAAAATGACTGTAGTAGATGTTAATTTTATTCCTATGAGAACATATTTGCAAGTGATTCTTCTGCCCCTGCTTTCTAGGAAGTATTCTACTTTCATATGATAAGAGGCAGAAGTCTGCAAAATCAGGACATGAGAATGTGGTACGGGTTCCCAGGTCCCAAGCATATGGGAGTCTTCTTTCTTCAGTACAAAGGAGGATTATACTGTGGGTCTCTTATAGGCAGCCAGAGCCATGTGACAAATCATCAGTTTGGACACTGGGTTTTGAGAAGAGAGTTCTATGCATCATATATGGATAGAAAATTTGCATTGCTCTGTAAAACCATTCAGTTCTCTCATTCCTTCTTGTGACAACCTTTGAAGCTACCTGTTCTGGATGGCATAACTGCAGAATGATGGGGAATCTGGTTATCCCAGCTTACTTAGTTGTTGCATGTGAAAAAATTCCCTTGGACATTCATCCAGGCCTGCATTGACTCTCATCTGTACAAACGAGAAATAGACTATTTTTCTCTTGAACCAATGAGATCTTAGGGGTGTTTGATGTTATAACACATTTCAGCTTGTCCTAATATAAAAATTAATACCACATGTTGGGAGCTTCTGGAACAAATTTCTAAAAGATATGGCTTTGATTTATTTATAGGGTGATGAAGACACATTATTAAAATCCAGAAAGAAGGTGATCTTTCTATTGTATACAGTGGCAAAGCATGAATGGTAAGCTAGATCCTGAATCTAATGAATTTGTAGACCTGAGAAGAGTGTTTTAAAAATTGAATGTTACTCATTTGAGTTGATTGCTGTTATTTGCTTTTGACAGATGACTGTTTAAAAAAATGAATGGTAGGCTTAGATAATAATTAGCTAATTTGTAAATTAAAAGAAAGAAATTCAAGAGACTTTGGAATTTGCAATGTGGAACAAATCAACAACTCTGAGATGACAAACACTAGATCAATGTTATAAAGTATTTTCAGTGACAAAGGTAATTAAAACTCAGCTTTGCAACAGAAAGGGAAGTAAAGATGTGGCCTTTACACCCACTATCAATATTTTTCAAAAATTAGGGAAATTCAGGACAAAGATTATAATATATGTGGGGAGGAGCAACTTTTTAATTGGATAAAATAACTCAGAGGAATTACCATTTTAAGGCCAATTAAGAAGGTTACTAATTTTTTGTGAGAGCTGAATTACCAAGGAAAGTATGAGATAGGACTAAAACTGTGTAGGCTTATAATACTTTAATTTCTCAAACTTCTAAGGGCAGGAGAGTCTGAGTAAGCTGCTTATCCCCGAAAAGGACATGTTCTTGATCTCACTTAAAGATGTTACTAAGGAAGACACTGGATAAGGAAAACTCCCAGAAGGAAAAGCTAATGATCATTGAGAAAAGTGAACAAAGGATTTCCTACACAGAGCAAAATGAAATGTGTGTAAGCTATCAAATAAAGCAAGAAATGCTAACATTTCAGAGCCAAAAAGGAAAACAATGAGATGTTATACTAGGAAAACATTTTATCATCCTCAATTATGACACTAATTTCTATTTTGTATGCTATATAATTTTTATTTTAGGAACAGTCAGATTAAAAAAAAATAGAGTTAAATTTTGCATACTTTTTATTTTCTGTAAATAAAGTTGATTTTTAAAAAGTTTGACTGGGGCCTCCCTGGTGGCTCAGGGGTTAAAGTCTCAATGCTATCAAGGTATCACCTGCTACTGTGGCATGAATTGAATTGAACAGAATTTGAGAAAATGCCCTAAAACTCTAAGTCTGAGAATTCCACAAACTGGAACATATATCTTGGTGGAGAAAGCAGCCTTTAACACATTCTTCTAGATTTCTTATGTGTCCTCAACTGGATGTACTAACAATTGTAATATACTATATAACTCATTGTACAATTTTAGGCAAAATATTTGAGTTTTAAATTTTAATAGGATGAGAGGAGAAGAAAGGCATTTTTGGAGTGTGATTTGGAAATTTACGGATGCAGATTAAATGACATCTTTGATTTTTAAATAATGAAAGTCATTTTTAAGTGCAGTTTTAGTATTAAAATAATAATGGTCATAGAATGATAGGGAAAGTGGTTTTAACTTGCTGTCTCTTTTCATAATCTATCATCACATTTATATTACAAATTCATATAAACTGTACATTTCCTCATTTATTATACTAATTTTCCACTTTTCTACAACGAAGATTTTTCCTTTGATTACACTCATAAAGTTTCTCTTTCCTTCATTAAGTGCTACCAAGATTCATAATGACATAGTTAAGATAAGCAAAAATATTTTCGAACAAAGCAGGGATGAATACATGTGTAGGGCCTCGTCGGTTGGCGCAGCGGTTGAGCGCTGGGTTGCGAAGCTGCCCGCATCCTCTGCAGCGCCGGTTCGATCCCCGGCGGCCACCGGGCGAGGGTCCCACATGGCGCGCAGACCTCTCCTGCCGCTCGCTGCTCCCCTCAGCAGTGTACTTCGGTCCTTCTGCATGTTCTGTTCCGCGCTCTGGCTCTGGTGAATTCTTTCACCCTCCCGTGCTTCTGACTGTGTCCAGTGTTTGTATAAATAAATAAATAAATCTTAAAAAAAAAAAAATACATGTGTAGTGTCATTTAGTTCACATACACAAAAATTTGGCTCCTGCTGTTTATCTTGTAACAGTTAAATTTCAATTTGTTAAATTTGTTTCAATCAGCTGGCAAATCACAGGGCTTCCACAATAGTCTGTGCTGATCAAAATAACATTTGCTATATGAATGAGAATTCTCTATGTTCTTCCCTATGTTTTCCACTAAGCTTGTGACAGCAACTAATCTGTCACTCTCAGGCCTCTAGCTCAGCACCTGGAAAATCATGACAAGTTGGTAAGTCTTTGTTATTTTTTTCAAGTAATAAAACATTAATTCACAGATCTGATCTCTGTCATTTAACTGAGGGTTGGTGCCATACCACAACTTTGGTCAGCTCTCTTCTTCATCTGTGGCACAAGAAAAAGAGGAAAAAATTAATTTAAAATGTCTAAAAGACAATCAGCAGCATGTTTATATTATCTGGTCATAATTATTTTGCTATTGAAATCTTGAGATGCATAAGAGTGATTTATTAATCTGGGTTTTAGACTATTCATTGTAGTAATGTTTATATTTAGTATTAGAAATAGGGGGTTTAAAAATGAATACACTAATTCTTGTTATATTATTTTCCTAAAGAAAATGACAAAATTCAACCAAATTTAGATAGAAACAAAAGATGACTGTTTTATAGACACCAAACTGCTAAAACAAAACTAGTTATTATTCCCTTCAGATCACTTTCCCACTCAATTACTAGTTGTTATTGCTTTTGAGTTTGTGTTTACTGCTAATTTACTATATATTTGTAAAAAGCTAGCCCTTTTATTTTTCTGAAATAAATTCATTAAGAAATCAGGCTGGATGCTTGTAAAAACATTTTCAACATGTAACAATTTCTATAGGTAACATATGAACCTATCATTAATTTATAAATGAAACTTTCATTAGGAGATACAATTAAGGTAATACATATCAAATTTTCCCATTTTTGTCTCTATCTCGGTGTTTGGGCAGCCATCTGACAAAGAAGGCTGGAACCATAACTTTGAATTTAAATTTTTCATGTTGATGGAATGAATTCACACAATGATAAACAACTCATTTCAAATATGATTCAGACTAGAATATAATTATCTCTACCCCTAGAAAGTAGGAATTGAGTTAGAAATTTTGGCACATAAGATTGCATAGAAAAACAAAGTTCAAATTTTTAAAGGAATTTTATTTTATTTACTTTTAGAAGAATTTTAAAATAGTTTTAGAGAATATCAGGAGTGACAGATATGGGTAGTTGTCCATATAATATACATTCTAACATGTCTTTTTTTTTAAAGATTTATTTATTTATTTTATACAAAAACCAGGGTACAGGCCAGATGCGTGGGAGGGTGAGAGGATTCACCAGAGACAGCAGGGAACAGAACAGGTAGACTGATGAAATACACTGCTAAGGGGAGCAGCGGGCATGACAGGATAGGTCTGCAGTGCCACTAACATGTCATAATAATAAAACTACATTTTTATTTAGGGAAGTTTTGCGTCCAGTTAAAATATACTTGCTTCTCCAGTTAGCTTCTGGAGTACCCATGTGATAAATTTCTGAATTCTGTAACATAAGTATTTCACCTTCCTGTCTCCCCATTCCAATTGATTTTTACTTGACCTATGGAGAGAATGTTTGCTATGAAACAGTTTTCTTGTGCCTATCCTAACAGAGTTTAGGATTGTAGTATCAAACACCAGATGTGTCAGTAAACAGAAGACTCACTATTGGAGTCTTCTTGCTAAGATCCCAAACGCTGCATAACAAAAAAAGTTATGTTTTCTACATCTTATCTGATTTCCTGACTCGAAGTCATGATCACAATTCATGGAAGTTTTTCCATTATTAAATTTGAAATAATGTGTCACATAGCCACAGTAACTAGAACAATAAGTCACTGAATATACAAGCTAGATAAATAGGAATAACATAGACCTCCAAGAAATCAATAAACTTTTAATGTCAAGTAAATGATTCACAAGAAAAGTTAACCCTATCCAGCTTAAACAACATTTGAAAGCTTTGTTTTAAAATGCATTAGAAACATTGCTACAAAAATATTTATTAAAATAACATAGTATTATCGGAACATTAAAAACCTACAATTTCAAGCTAGAGGCCAATGAGAGAATGGTCCACATCAAAAGGACCAGAAAAGCAAGTGCTGACATGGCTGTAGAGAAAAAAGAACCTCCTGACACTATTGGTGGGAATGTAGAGGGTCCAACCCTATGGGAAGCAGTGTGGAGGTTTCTCAAAAGAGCAAAAATGGTTCTGCTATGTGACCCAATAATTGCATTCCTTGGTATCTACCCAAGAAATACAAAAACACTAATTCAAAACAAAACCTGAACCTCGAAGGTAATAACAGCACTATTTACAGTAGTTAAGATATGGAAACGACCTAAATATCCAATAACAGATGAGTGGATCAAGAAGATGTGGTACATATATACAATGGAGTATTGCTCATTAATCAAAAAAGATAAACTCATGTTATTTGCAGCAACATGTAATGATTTGGAAGAGACAATACTAAATGAAATAAATTGAAGGAGAAAGATAAATACCAGCTGGTATCACTCGTATTTAGAATATAAAGAAAACAAACTAGGAACCAGAGAAAGATAAACCTTAAAAACTAACCTTGAAAACCGACTCTAAAATTGAAACATCCAGCGTGGGACGAGGTTCTGGGAGAGACCTGAGCAGAGGTGGAAGGCAGCACAATGGACTATGGCGGTAGACTATGGGTGATTTGGTGGCAGGTACTCTGTGTTAACTGATGGGGAGAATTCTTTTTTTTTTTTTTTAAAGATTTATTTATTTATGCATACAAGAGCTGGGATACAGGCCAGAGATGTGGGGGGGAGGGGGGGAGAGGATTCACCAGAGACAGAGTGGGGAACAGAACAGGCAGACTGACCAAAATACACTGCTGAGGGGAGCAGCAGACGAGACAGGAGAAGTATGCTGCGCCATGTGGGTTGCTCCCTGGATGCCCAGGGATCAAACTTGTGCTGCATTAGATTGCTTCATAGTGCTGTGCTTAACCCCTTGTGCCACCAGGGAGGCCAAGATGATGGAGAGAATTCTAATGTAACCACAATTAAAAGAATACATTAGTTTTTTTAAAAAGGGAGTGAATCTCATTAAATTGAATATACTTCTAGTTACTGGTCATTTATTTGAGCACATCACTTTTAGGACCAAATGGAAAATCTGAAGTACTGTGTAGATCTATGTAAGTCTGAAGTTCTATGTAGATATAGAAAGACTATTAAACAAGTTTATAAAGTATTTCCTCAGTATATGGAGTAAAACAAGTTAAACAGTAAGTTTGTGAATAAGTCTCCATATGAGATTTCATTAATTATAATTGTAAAGAATGATGGAGCAAGAAGAAGCATTTCCATGAATTTTGTAGAATATATTATTTCTATATTAAATGCAATTACAAATTAAGAATCATACTGAAAAGAATCTTGAGGTATGAAAGTTTGTTCTTGTTTATATACCTCCCTCCTTATGGAGATCACTTTATCTCACTTTCTTTTTGTCCTTTTTCCACTGAGAATGATTTCGTTCTAGGTAGTGCCAGATGCATCCACCAACGACGTTTCTCTATCATCTCAATTATATAATAAGCTAAAATTTGAATTTCTTTCCATAAAAATGGGGCAAAATCTATTCCCTAAACAAGGAGAAAGATCAATTTTATAAAGTCTTTAATTAGTTTTTTTTCATTAATTACAGAAATTTAAGGAGAACAATAACAAAGACAACACATTTGGGGAAAGATGAAGTATAAATAAATTTCCTTGTCAGTTTTAAGCAAATCTTTGAATGATATGGGTGCACAACAAAAATAGAATTAGAAAAAAACTAATTTTATGTCTAATATAAAGGTCAACTATGGTTGGGGCCATTCTTAGAACAGCAATAAACAAGTAAGTGAAAATGAAAGGATTTTTACAATGTAATTACACATTATAAATTTAATCTTACAAAATATTTTAACTTAAATGTTTTATGCTTAATTATGCTTTTATGAATAATAGTAAATGTAAGTAAAATTTACAAATTTAATGTTCTGTCCTCTACTGTTCCTTAACTACTAAGGAGTTGAAATCTGAACAAAGGGAAAGAGTCTAATCTAATAATAGGTAAGCTCCTGTGTTCAATATTTCTTACAAACAATAACAAGGTACCACAAAAATTTCATGTTACTGATGCACTGAGCAACAAAGACAAGTGCATTGTGTTTGGTAAGGCAACACTAATTCTAACCTTCAAGTTAAAATTTCACTAGATTTGGAAACACAGTTATCTTTGCAGTAACTTTTAGCTCAGATGAATAAAAGGAGAGTTCAGTAACTTCTGTAACATTCAGTTTCATTAGTTTGATTGATTCAGAAATAAGTCAGAATCACTGAGAATTACTTGAAAATACATCACCATGTAGGAGAAATGTTTATTGAAATGGAAATCAATGCACAAAATATTAATGACAGTGGAACAAAGTTTCTTTTTTCAGAGAAAGAGCATGAAAAGTTAGACCAATAAAAGACATCTTATAACGTTCTGTCTTTCAAGTAGTTTTCAAAATAAATAATATCTTTGAAAACTTGGGCAGAAGTGAAAAAAGCCAAAAACTTACACCAACCAGGATTTAGAACAGTTGACTGGCAATAGTTATTGAATTACTGAAAATAAGAGAGTGAGATATGAAATGTCCTTTCACTCGATCTAAGGTGATTCTGACAAAGGGGGCAAACACACTTTTTTATACATAAAACAATGAAGCAAAATGGTTTGTTGCAGTGAAAATTCATTATGTAAATACTGGCAATTACCAACTGTATTTAAATCATATTTACTTCAAATCTACTATTCTCTTCTTGACCATTGTGCTTGATATGAGTTCATCAACAGGAGGGTATATGGAGTAGGGGCAACTTGAAGGTCTGTCATACACTTAGAGAAATTTGAAATTCTCAATTAAATAAACAAGGGATAAAATAACAAATTGTATATTGCCTATAATGAGGTGGCTGAAAATGCTCTAGGAAGTTTGATAAAAAGTAGGATTCCAACAGGAGTGACTTATACAAAATTATTTTGAGTTTTGTTCAGGTAGAGAATGAAACCAGTGACAATTCAGTCAAGAAAGTTAATTTAATGTGATCGTATGCCTCTGAATCACATACAGTGTTGTAAACTAATGTTACTACAATAAAAAAAGAAAAAAAATCACCTGAAACATTGCAGAAAGTCTTATTTAGAAAATTATATTTTTTCATCAATGCCATCTACAAGGACAGAAATGCATTATTGCATTATTTCAATCATTAATGCATTATTTGACTGACAATTGAGTTTATGTTTTGTGACATTAAAAATTAGTTTTGAGACTTCTGATTTTCAGTTCAGATCTTAGTTACCACTTAATCCTATCAATAAGCAAAAATCTCAACAAACTATAAAAATTGATAAATCTTAGATATATCAGAGAAATAGGATCACAGAACAAACTTGTCCCCAAACAATGGAGAGACAGACAGGAACAGAGGATCACAACATACTGGAGCAGAAACTGTACAACGGAAACCTCTGCAGGAACTATTACCAGGGTAGGAAAACTTAAATTATAATTGATGAGTTGTTAGGGGCTCAATATGGGAAAATCTGAGAGTTAAACATTTCAAGGGAGTTTGTTGACTATGTCCCTCCACTCTCTCCTTGCCTGTACTGTTTCTTCAGAGAAGTCTGATGTCAACCTGATTGGTTTTCCTTTATATGTTGTCTGTTTCTTCCCTCTTGTCAACTTCATTATTTTTCCTTGTCTTGGATTCTTGGGAGCTTTACTATTTTGCGTCTTGCTGTATTTTTCCTTTCATCATGGAAGTCTGGTGTTCTTCTTGTTTCTTGTATGTCTAGTTTCAGCTCCTTCTTCATGTTTGGGAAGTTCACTTCAATTATTTCTTTGAATATTTTCTCTATTTCTATGTCTCTCTCCTCTCCTTCTGGGATTCCTATAACTCTTTTATTTCCTTTCCTCATGGAGTCAGAGAGTTTCCGAAGTCTTTCTTCATTCTTTTTCTTCTTTTTCATTTGGACTTCTCTTTCCTTTTCTGTTTTGGTTCTTTTTATTTCTGTGTCTTCAATTGTACTTATTCATTCTTCCATTTCATCTATTCTGCTATCACTGCTTTTCCCAGAGTTCTTTAGCTCCTCCAGTAATCCTTTGATCTCTGCATTTCTTTCACTTCCCTCTTTAGGGACTCATTTTCATTCTTCTGATCGTTCATTATTTTTCCCATAACATTTTCAACTTCTTTCAGATTTTTAATCATGGCGATTTTACATTCTCTATCGGGAAGATTTGCAAGTTCCTCTAAGTCACTGGTTTTGCAGTCTGGTGTTTGATTGTCTTTTTGTCATGTGTCCTTTCCCCTGGGGATGTACTTGGTTGCTTGTAATTTTTCTTCTCCCTATTACTTGTTTTCTAATTTGTCCTAAGCATTGGGCCACTGTGTCACTGGTACTGGCCGGCATCTCTTTGGTGCTCTCTTTCTGGGATGCCGGGAACTGGTGGTCCAATCAAGTCCAATACTGTTATGCCATAAGTCCAGTAGGGCAGTGGTATTATGAATATGTTAATGGTCGCTATCCCTGAAAATATCCTCCTTCTGTATTTGCTTAATTCCAGAGGTGGGTCTTGAGGTCCCCCAGACTGCCCTAGCAGTGGCTGGATCACCTGCTGGGCTCCAAATTGCTGGATTCCCCCCCCCCCCCCCGCCGGGCTCTGACTCACTGCCAGGTAGGCCTGGCTTGTGGGGGCCTTCAGCTCACCTCTGACTGTGGGGACAGCCCTTTCTCAGTTCCACACAACAGCTTTGGTAAGGTCTGGACGTGTGCAAAATTCCCTGTCTTAAATATGGTGGACCCAGTCATAGAATATCATGCTTTTGTGAATTTTGCCTCCAGGAGCTTTACAAGATTTTCATAATGAATATAAAAAAAAAAAAAATAAACAACAAAAAAAACGCACAAAAAAACCTCATGCTACCAGATAGGGGAAGGAGAGAAGGCCGTTATGACATATGTCAGACCATTCTGTTCTTCTTAATGAGTCCTTCCCTCAGAGCCTAATCTGCTGTGGCTTTATTAGAGCTTTGCCTACCTAGGAGAAGAAAAATGCCCAGCTGTAGCTCTCTCTAGCCTTCTATGTAGGGAAAGAGAAATACATATCATCTAGTCACCTCAAGTTGTTACCCCGTCCCACCTAATGGGAGAAGGAAAAGTGACAAAAATTGATAAAATTCACAGTCCAGGAGCACAGGCTTAACAGAAAGATTGAGATATAATCATAGGACTATAGAATGCTTTCCCTCTCTCTACCCCTTTGGTCACTAAAAATCTATTTACTTGAGTTTCTTTCACCCATCACATTATGTCCAGATTTCAACCTAAAAATTACAAAGCATACTAAAATGCATGAAATATAGTTTGGAGAAGCTGAACAAGCGTGGAATCATACATGGCAAGAATATTGTAATTGTCAGAGTATTGCCTATGCTAACAAATTTAATAAAGTAATAGATAAAATAGATGAATTGTAAGACCAAATGGGCAATGTAAGCAGAGAAATACAAATTCTAATAAAAAATTAAAATAAATGGTAGATGTCAAAAACATTGTAATGGATAATAATAAAGTACTTTTGATAGGCTCATTAGCAGACTACACATAGTGAGAGAATATCTCTAAACTTGGGGATTAATAAGCAGAAATTTCCAAAACTGAAAAGTAAAGAGAAAAATGACTGAAAAAGAAAATAAAACAGAATATCAAAGAATAGTGGTATAACTACAAAAGGTTGTGATGTACACATCAAAATACAAATGTAAGCAGAATACCAGGAGAAGAAGAAATACCAGCTAAAGATTGCAATACAGCAATATTGACCTAAATTTTTCCCCAAATTAATATCAGATACAGATCTAGGAAGTTCACAGCAAACCAAGCAGGAAAAATGACCCCCCCAAAATGTTACATATAGGTTATAGTTTTCAAACTTCAGAAAATTAAAGATTTTTAAAAAAAATCCTGGAAGACAGTGGGATATAATAACCAACTACAGTGAAGCAAAGTTAAGAATTTAATTTCAGGGCCTCCCCAGTGGCACAGCGGGTTGAGCACAGTGCTGTGAAGCTGTCTGCAGCTGCTGCAGCGTGGGTTCAATTCCTGGTCGGCCAGGGAGATTCCCACATGGCATGGCAGACCTCTCCTGTTGCACTTTCTGCTCCCCTCAGCAGTGTATTTCAGTTGTCTGCCTGTTCTGCTCCCCACTCTATCTCTGGTGAGTCCTCTCACCCTCCCACACCTCTGGTCTGTACCCCAGCTCTTGTATAAAAATAAATAAATCCTTTAAAAAAATTAATTTCATAGGCCTCCCCTGGTGGCGCGGTGGTTGAGCGCTGGGCTGCGAAGCTGCCTGCAGCCTTTGCAGTGCTGGTTCCATCCCCGGTTGCTGGTGAGGGTCCCACATAATGCGACAGACCTCTCTTGCCGCCCCTGCTGCTCCCCTCAGCAGTGTGTTTCGTCAGTCTGCCTGTTCTGTTCCCCACTCTGGCTCTGGTGAATTTTCTTGCCATCCTGCGCTTCTGACTGTACTCAGTGCTTGTATAAATAAATAAATAAATAAATAAATAAATAAATAAATAAATAAATAAATAAATAAAATTGATTTCATTTATCCTCAGAACCAGGTCAGTTAAAAAGACTAATTATAGGGCCTCCCTACTGGCACAAGTGATTAAGCACTGCACTATGAGGCGGTCCGCAGCCTCTGCAACACAAGTTCAATCCCTGGCCAGCCAGGGAGAAACCCACATGGTGAGGCAGACCTCTCCTGACTCGCCCACTGCTCCCCTCAGCAGTGTATTTCAGTCAGTCTGCCTGTTCTGTTCCCCGCTCTGTCTCTGGTGAATCCTCTCATACCCCTCATCTCTGGCTAGTACCCCAGCTCTTGTATGCATAAATAAACAAAACTTTTTAAAAAAGACTAATTATAATAAAGTAAAAATCAAAATCAACAAGCAACTATAAACCAGAGACACACTGGGGGCAGGGGGAGAGAAGGGAGTAGGATCAAAACAAGGGGGGGTGAGAATAAATAAAAAACAACTAAATTGGAAAAATTAAAAAAAGAAGACTGTAGAGTAAAAAGTATTGAAAGAAAAAAAAGCTAGAATTCTATACCATGAAAAAATGATCCTTCAAAACTAAAGGAGAAACACTTTGTTAGGCAAATCACTTTTCGGGTAGAGTCAGTAGACCTTCTTTGCAAGGAATCTCAGAATTTCTTTAGAAAAAAGGAAAATAATGTCAGAAACTGATATCTATGTAAAATAAGGCAAAGCATTGAAGAAAAATGTGAAGGTAAAAGAAATATGTGAAGGTGAAAAAAAAATTTAATTGATCTTAGGATAATAATTCAAAATAGTAACAGTGTATACAGTTAGGCTTGCCCCATACGTAGATGCTTATGTAGGCTTTTGTGTAAATGAGTAACACCAATGATATAAGGGATTTGAAGAAGGAATTAGTAACATTCTATCACACTATGTACTAATTTTGATGAAACTGGGTTTTATTTAAAAGTGGACTTGAAATACTTATAAATTTGTGGTGCAAATTCTAGAACAACCACTAAAAAGTAAATATATACGATATATATGTAATTTTAAAAATGGAGAGAAAATGAAATCATAAAAAACAATGAAATCATGGGCCTCCCTGGTGGCTCAGGCAGTTGAGCGCAGTGCTGAAAAGCTGTCCACAGCCTCTGCAGTGCCAGTTCGATCCCCACAGGCTGTGGAGCAACCCGCATGGCGAGGCAGAACTCTCCTGTCTTGCCCACTGCTCCCCTCAGCAGTGTATTTCAGTCAGTCTGCCTGTTCTGTTCCCTGCTCTGTCTCTGGTGAATCCTCTCACCCTCCCGCACATCTGGCCTGTACCCTGGTTCTTGTATAAATATATAAAATCTTTAAAAAAAAACAAAAACAAAAAAAAAGCAGTGAAATCAATAAAAAACATCAAAAAGTGGAAGTTAAAAAGGAACAAATAACAAACCACAAGTAGAAAACAGTAGAAGCTATGGTATATACAAATCCAATGATATAAAAATTACTTTAAATATCAATATTCTAAATGCACCAATGAAAAGATTTTCAGAAAAGATTAGAAAACAAGATCTAACTACCTGTTTTCTCTACTAGAAACTCACTTTAAATATGAAGATACCCAGCCCAAAGGTAAAGAAGTAGAGAGGGATATGATATATTAACTCTAATCAAGAGAACGTAGGAGTGGGCTATTAATTCTTTGTTCACTCATCTTAGATTTTTTTTTCAAATTATGCTTATCAAGGTAAAGTTGGTTTACATCACCGCAACTTTTGGGGTTATAGGTTTAATCCTCCACATGGTTCATTTTCACACCATGCCTGCTACCAATGCAGCAATAATCCTCCACCATGTTACATTGGGCCCATAGGTGCTTCAATTCTTCTTTTACAAAACTGGGTCAAATGCTGGTTCTTAGGGATAGTATCCTGAGGACATGCAGAGAATATCGCAGATCCTGTCTCCTTTTCCTACAGAGTAATAAAATATCACAGAGCTATGTACGACTGTACTCTGAGCTCAAAAGCTATGCAACTTCCTCTACAATAATCTCATTCAGTCTTCTCTTTTGACACATAGTAATTCTTGTTTTACAATTTTAAATAGCTTACTTTCTAAATTGTATTTTTTTTAACAGTGCTTGGCACGTAGCACTTATTTACCTTTTTTTTTTTTTAATAGAGGCATGTTATTTATTTATTTATTTGTTTGTTTTTTGTTTATACATGCACTGGGTACAGTCAGAAGCGCAGGAGGGTGAGAGAATTCACCAGAGCCAGAGCAGGGAGCAGAGCAGGCAAAAGGACCGAAGTACACTGCTGAGGGGAGCAGCGGGCGGCAGGAGAGGTCTGCGCGCCATGTGGGACCCTCCTCCGGTGGCCGGGGAGCAGCCGGGGATAGAACCGGCGCCGCAGAGGCTGCGGGCAGCTTCGCAACCCAGCGCTCAACCGCTGCGCCACCGGTAAGGCCCTAAATTGTATTTTTTAAAAGTAATTTCATTATTGCTATGAGCTTGATATTGTGGAATGGTATCAACAATGAATATAGGGCATCCCCGGTTGGCGCAGTGGTTGAGCGCTGGGTTGTGAAGCTGCCCGCAGCCTCTGCGGCGCTAGTTGGATCCCCTGCTGATCCCCGGCCACCGGAGGAGGGTCCCACATGGCGCGCAGACCTCTCCTGCCGCCCGCTGCTCCCCTCAGCAGTGTACTTCGGTCCTTCTGCCTGCTCTGCTCCCCGCTCTGGCTCTGGTGAATTCTCTCACCCTCCCGCGCTTCTGACTGTACCCAGTGCTTGTATGAATAAATAAATAAATAAATCTTAAAAAAAAACCCCAAAAAAACCCCAAAAAACAATGAATATAAATTTTACATTGGAATCTACCAGGCACATTCCCTTCATGTGATATTTGAGTACTCATGAATGTAAACTGCAGAAATTTTTACTTGGGATCATGAAAGTGGTAGTGAAAGCAATTTCAAGTATAGCAAATCTCTGTGATGTAAAGGAGAGAATCTTTATACATTATTTGCCTTTGGAAAAACAAAACTATTTTATATTATAAATAAAATATATAATATATAATGAGATTTTGAGGTTTCATTGTTTAAAAGGTAGGAGATATAAGGAATATTATTCCTACCAATCACCAATTATATACTCATGAAGATTCAAAAATAACCACAAATGGTCTAAAGGATAAGCTATGTGTCTAAATCTGGGTAAGATATCTGCCTAATAAATCATAATAAATTCTTGTACTATGTGTAAAAAATTCATATTCTATACCAAAATACATCACCCAAATATGCACAAAATTTCGGAACACAGTGAACACTCCTATCTCCACTATGGGTCGGTTTCTCTCTCTTATAACTTGATAGAACTATGTTGATTAAAACATTATATTGAGGGCCTCCCTGGTGGCACAAGGGGTTAAGCACAACACTATGAAGTAATCCATAGCTTCTGCAGCACAAGTTTGATTCCCGGCCAGCTAGGGAGTAACCCACATGGTGCAACAGACCTCTCCTGTCTCGCCCGCTGCTCCCCTCAGCAGTGTATTTCAGTAGATCTGCCTGTTCTGCTCCCCACTCTGTCTCTGATGACTCCTCTCACCCCCCCGCATCTCTGGCCTGTACCCCAGTTCTTGTATGCATAAATAAATAAATCTTTAAAAACAAAAAACACTATATTGAGTAGTATGGAATTGGAAAAAAAACAAGCAAGGAGCTGTACTGGAGAAGAACAAAAGGACATAGCATTTTATGTTCAAAGAATTCCAACAGTAAGTGAATATTGGGCCAGCAGGAGTTTAGCACTAAAGCAGTAGATTATGGAAGCTCAGTTTTCAGAACTACTCTGTGAATTGCAAATCAAGCTTAGTGTGGTGCTTCAGTCTGAGATAGAAGAGGATAAAACAATTACCATATAAGCAAATAGTAACAAGATCTATTAGACATGGCATCTACCTGAGGGCAAACACAAGTCAGGATGAATAAAAGACATTTATGAATTAGTATCTCAGTGTAAAAATAAAGGAAATTGTATGTAATAATATTAATGGGAAAAATGTAACTTTTCAAATAATCTTCAAAAGAAAAAAGATAAATACTTTGTTTTTAAGCAAACAACTCAAAATAATACAAGAAGAAATGAGTTATATGAAGCAGGAAAAAAAAGAAAAAAGCTTTAAGATGAAATTGAGTTAAAATGAAAATGGGGCTTGCACCTTCAGAGCAGCATAATAAAAATGCCCATTGGAGGTAGTTCTGATTGCATTTGATTACAGAAAATCAAGACTGTGGAATGGAGGATAATTTGAGACACCCATCCAGAATGCAAAGAAAAACATTAAAACATAATATGATATAACAAAGAAATCCAATCTAAGAATAAAGAATCACTGTTTTTTCAAGTGAAGAAGCAAAAACATCACAAGGCACAATTATGAAGACAGACTTATTTATTTAATCTAAAAAAACCCACCTGATTTATATACATAGACTCATCAACTTGAGGATGTACCACAGCCCCCTTTTGATGGGCATTTATTTAGTATCTAATCATTTACTCTTATAAATGATTTTATGGTGCTTCATATTTTTGGAGGTTTATCTGAAGGGTAAATTCCAATAAATGGAAATGCAGGGTTAAAGAGAAAAATGCATATGCATTTTTATAGTGCCAAATAATCCACTAGTGAATTTATTTAACATTTCATGCTTATCAGCAATACATGAGAATAATTGTTCTCCAAAGTCTTGCCAAATGAGTGTGTGGTCAAATGTTTGGATTTTTGCCAATCTGTTACTAAGTGATAATTCAGCATCATTTTGGTTTACATTTCTTTACATATAAGTAGTACTGCACAGGTATACATATTTTTAAGGGTTATTTTGTTTTCTTTTCTTTGAATTGAATCTCATATTTATCTCCCTTTATATAACTATCTTTTTGGTGCACCTCAATTTTTAAGAGCTATTTTTCTTATTTAAAGATCATCCCTTTGTTTATGAAAAAAATAGAAATAGTTTCTTCCAGTTAATTATTTCAATTTTGCATAAGAGTCTCTTCCTGCCACCCAAACACGTAGTTTAGGGTATTGAATTTATTAAACATATTTGATACATATTATGAATTCTGAATGCTATTCAAAAGGTTTTCTGTTTTCCAAAATTATCAAGAAATTCATCCCCACTTTAGTAAAACTGTACTTATTTTAAATATTTTCAACTCATGTATATTATTCTAAATAGCTATTCAGTTATCTCGGGTTTTATTTTTTATAAATATCTATCTTCATTCCCAAACTTAACTAATTTTTATTGTATGTCACATTAAATTTTATGTTATTGTATATTTCTGGATTCCTGTATTATTTTATTTGTCTCTCTATTGACATGCCAAATAGTCACTATTATGTTTTTTCCCTTCTGCTTTGATTTGCCTTGTTTTCTTTGTCTTTTTGTTTTATTTTATTATTTTTATTAAAATAATATTGATTTATAATACTGTATATGATTTAAGGGGATAGGTTCACAGGTATTCAGATTATGTTGCCACATAACACCAACCACCAAATACCCATTACCCTTCCCTAATGGAGAATTGGAGTCCCTCATACCTTTGTTTCGCATCTCTACTCTCCCCATCTAGAAGTCTTAATTGTGCAGTCAGATTTCGAGGGTCTGTTTTGGGTTAGCCTTGTCTGTTCCTTTTTTTTGTTTCTCTATAGTCAACATCTGAGTAAAATCAGATGGTATCCATCCTTCTGCCTTATTTCACTTGCTATAATACCCTCCAGTTCCAAACATGGTATCACAGATGGCAAATTTTTTTTTATACCTGAGTAATATTCTGTGTGTGTGTGTATGTGTGTGCATGCATACTTCCATAAATACATATAATTTGGCCATTGTAAGTAGTGTTGCAAGTAACATGGGAGGACATACATTGCTTTGAATTAATATATTTTTTTTAATTCTCTGGATAAGTACCAAGAAGTGGAACTGCTGGATCATGTGGTAGATTTATTTTTAATATTTTGATGAATATACTCTGTTTTCCATAGGGCTCAACCAGTCTACAATTCTACCAACAGTGTAGTAGGTTTCCTTTTTCTCCACATCCTTGCCAATAATTGTTGATAGTAGACTTTTTAATCTGGGTCATTCTTATGATAGTGAGGTGGCATCTTATCATGGTTTGGATATTCAATTCTGTGATAAATGATAATAAACACTTTTGATGTGCCTGTTGACCATCTGTATGTCTTTTTTGAACAAGTGTCTATCTACATCTTCTGCCCATTTTTTGATTGTGTTGTTTTCTTTTTGATGAGTTGAATGTGTTCTTTGTAGATCTTAGGTAGTAGCTTTTTGTTGTATGTATGATATGTGAAGTTATCTGGCATTTGATAGGACATCTTTTCATTTTAATGATAGTTTCTTTCACTGTGCTGAACCTTTTTAGTTTGATATAGTCCTATTAATTTCTGCTTTTGCTTCCCTTGCCAGTGGAATTCCAAAATGCATCACTGAAGTCAATGTCATAAAGTGTTTTTCTTATGTTTTTATCTATGTATTTTACTGTTTCTGGCCTTATATCCAAATCCTTCATCCATTTTGAGTTAAATTTTGTGTAAGGTGTGACAGACTAGTCTAGTTTCTTTTCTCTGTGTGTCTGTTTTCACTGTTCTGTTTTCCCAATACCAGTTGGTGATGAGACTTTCCTTTCTCCAATGTATTCTCTTTACTCCTTTGTCATAGATTAACTGCCTGTACAATTGTGGGTTTATTTCTGGGCTGTTAGTTCAATTCTATTGGTCTTTGAGTCTATTTTTATTTGAAAACCATACTACTTTTATAATTACAGCCTTCTAGTATAGTCTGTAGTCTGTGTGTGTCAATTCTTATTCATTTACTGTAGCATAATTTTCAATAGTTATGATACAGAAATAAAGTAAATATCAATCAAATGAAATGGATTTTTTAAAATGTTGTACATGTAACACCATTCAGTCAGAAAAAATTAACCAAAAAAAGTCATTTGCAATAACATGGCTGCATCCAAGGTAATTTTGTTAAGTGAAATAAATCAAAGAAAAATACATACTGTGTGAACTAATTATTTTTTAAAAATTATGTATTTTTACATCAATTCCAAAGAGCACCTGCACACCTATGTTTATAGCAGCACTATTTACAATAGCTAAGCTTTGGAAACAACCCAAATGCCCAAAAATAGATGACTGGATCAAGAAGATGTGGTATATATACACCATGGAATATTACTCAGCATTCAAAAAAGATAAACACATGCAATTTGCAGCAACATGGATGGCACTGGAAGGGATCATGCTCAGCAAAATAAGCCAGAAAGAAAAAGAAAAATACAAGATGGTCTCACTCATAGCAGGAATCTAGAAAACTTAAATAAGGGACCAGGAAAAAGAATAACTATAAGAAAGAAAATATCAAAATCAACAAATAACTATGAACAAGAGACACTCTATGGGGAGTGGGGGGTGGGGAGGGGAGGGTTTGGGGTCAAAATAAGGGGTTGTAATTGTATGGGGAATATAAAAATAAAATTAAAATAAATAAATGATAAAGAAAAAATTATGTATTTTATTTTTTATATTGTATTTTCAAAATATTTCAAATTGTGGGCAATTTTGGCTTACAAAACTCACACTTCTTCAGAGATATACTATCACACCACATCCAACAATAATTCCAATTTTGGAATGTGACCCTGAATGATGATTTGCTTTTAGGTAAATATGTACACAATTATGGATAAATAGGATGGACACAGTAGTACTTATTAGATTCTGATTATTTGAAAATCACTATTCTGGATGTTTTATTCATTTTACTTAACCATTTTTAAAAATAATGTGTATTTATAAGATATGCTAATGCTATTAGCAAAATTGTATGTATATTGATAATCTGACACATTTCTAGTATGTATTATCATCTTAATCTGAGTATAGCAAATTCTGTGAAGACCATGTTAATTTCATTTTTTTTATTTGTTTATATAATTAGCATCTATATCTCCTGCAGATCAAAAACTCCATGAGGGTAGGAAACCATATGTGCTTTTGCCCACTATCACAGCTCCTGTGCCTTACTAGTAATTTAGCATATGGAAAGTATTAATATTTATTTATTTAATAAATATTTTTTTTCAAAATCATCCATTTTTAAATTGATAAATAAAATACAAGAATACAAACAGAAAATAAAGCCAAATGAAATTTTGTTAAATTGAAAGAAAACTTGGTACCTGAAACTACATAAAATATGATCATCTTTCCCACAGGAAAATCCATATAAAACAGTCAGTGTCAAGGTATCCACCCTTTGAGGCTACTTTAGTCACATATTTATTGCAATAAAACATTCTACTTAAACTCTCTTTTGCCAGGACTTAAGTTCTTTTGCGCATATCTTCTAAAATGTACCACAATCTTAAGAGACGTGTGAACTTGTACCTTTGAATCATATACAGCTTTGTAACTGTTACCTCAATTAAAAACAAAAAAGAAAGATCAAAAAACAGTTTGGGGCAAAAGAAAAAAAATGTCCCACAATCACTCCTGCCTCCTGGTATGCACAGACATTCCCTGTGTGTGTGTTTTAACTGAGGCTCACTTTCAATAGAAGAATACAGTAGAAGAAATGGAATACCACTTTGTTCTTAGGTAATAAAGAGACTAGAGCTTCCACTTTAGGTGATCATTGTCTCTTCTTTCTTGATCTGAGGAAGTCAGCTCCATGTTGTGAGGTACCTCATGGAGAGGCCACGTGGCAGGAAACTGAGGAAGTCACTGAGGAAGTCACTTGGTGAACAGCCAGCAAGGAACTGATTGTGTTTGGAAAAGGACAAAGTTTTAGGTGAGAACTGCTCACCTAAAGCTAAATTGCTAAATCTGAAAAATTTCCAAGTTCTGTGGTATTTGTTATGCACTAATAGATAATACTTAAGTTGAGAGAAGGTGACTTATTTAACTTTGAGTCATACATACTTTTCATGGATAAAATTCTCGAACATTTTGTCGAGGAACGAACACTAGTCACTTGAACTTATACTTCTAACCACTACCAAAAAAATTGGAGGCATTCACTACCTTCAAGCATTCTGAAAAATAGTTTACAACTTTGCTTATTAGAGGAGTGAATTTTTTTTTCTTCAGAACAGAAAACAAAGTCTTGCAATCATGCAAATATAATATAAATCAATACTTGAATGTGTATATCCGGGGACATGTGTGCATTTTTGCAAGATAAAATGAGAAGAAATGCTTGGAATGCTTTTCTATAAAATCATACTTTCATTCCAGTCCTATTATAGCATACTGTAAGGCTTAAGTTTTATTTTAGATTTTAACAATCAAATGATACTCACGTAGGTGGTACCGTGTCTACATGTAAGGCAGATGCCCTATTTCCCTAGGCATTAATTTGACTTCTTAAGCCGAAAAACCTATCTTTTTCCTAGAAAGTGAACCCCACCAATTATCCTTTTATTATATTTTCATAATAACAAATATTGCCTCGTGCAAGATTTCCCCATTAGTGTTTTATATTTAAGTGCACACAGTCTGTTTAATCTTTCATCTTTATCATACTTCACTGATTAATCTAGTTTAAATACTATAAAAGTCCATAACCATTGCTATAAAAACTTATGCTTGCTTATTAAACTAGCTACTTTGCCATTGTCAGATGCAAGCAATAAAATTGTGCATAAATATAATGGAAGCAAACATTTTTGCAATTGCTAAATAGATCATATCTGTGCATATGAATGCTTTCAATTTAATTCAAACTTATACTGTGAACATCTAAAATACATTTTCTATGCAGATACTTAAAAATGTACATCTGGTTATCTAGAATGGGTACCTCTTCATTGAATAGTTTCTTTTTTTTTAAAGATTTATTTATTTATACAAGAACCAGGGTGCGGGCCAGATGTGCAGGTGGGTGAGAGGATTCACCAGAGACAGAGTGGGCAACAGAACAGGCAGACTGATGAAATACACTACTGAGGAGAGCAGTGGGCGAGACAGGAGAAGTCTGCTGGACCTTGTGGGTATCTCCCTGGCCGGCCGGGATGGAACCCACACTGCAGAGGCTGCGGACAGCATCACAGTGCGGTGTTCAACCACCTGCGCTACCAGGGTGGCCCAAATCGTTCTTGACATGATATATACATACACATATATCAAAATGATCAGAAGGCTGTTCTTTAAATGTTCAATACTTTTATTGTGGACAAAATGACTTCCAATTCAGATAAGTCTAGAGAGGTAAAACATATCAGATATTCATTATATATAATAATATTACATATAAACTATAATGTATATAAATGATATATAAGTTAACAATCTGTTAGTTGACCCTTAAATAATCACAGCTGTTGCATTAGAAGAGATTGTTGTGGGAAGACTGAGGGTGATAAGAAAAATATGACATGAAACTTACTACTAAGTAACCCCATCTTGGTCTTAACTGATTTGTAATCATTTCCTGAAGATATTGTCAATCTTTATCCATAGCCTTTTTTTCCCCAAAAAAACTTGACTTAGTCTATGTTGTAAGTGGAGCTTTTAACTTAGAGTGTTTTAGGGGAAAAGTCACATAACTAAAGAATTGGGTAAGATTGTCTCGAAATCCACTAAGGACACACTCTTATAAATAACCGCAATGGGTTGTATCATTAACTCAGACTGGGCCTGCTCATCACCAAATGACAGATTGCTTTTAGAATTGCCGAGCACTGGATTGAGATGAATGGACTGTTTGGTTTCTTACTCAGCAGTATTATATATATATGTATATATTTTTTTCCCTTTCTTGGTTTATCACTGCATATTTTTCACATCCATAAGGGAGATTAGTGTTCACTGGGAAATGGAAATTGTTAATACACATCCATCAACAAAGAACAGAATGAACAGAGATAAACACAGAGAAGAGCACATTCCATTTTTCATCAGATTCAGAGAGAAAATGATCTATTTTTCATTCAATCAATGGATGGATAAAAATATCCTGGACTTACTATTCCTACTTGTGTCTAAACACAATTCATAAGTCTTAATTCATTAGACTAATGTGTTTATAAGGCAGTTGAAATGTCAAAGCTCTGCTGGATTTAGTATAAACTTAAATTCCATTACCTGGCAGGCATTAATTGCTTATGGAGCGTAGGGATTCTTCCCAAGGGTCTTATATGTTTCCTTTTGTCATTTTGCTAACTATTCTGTCTAGACGAACTTAAAGCCCTTAATCCACCATAGGGATCAATAAACTGCACAATAATTCAGTCCTAATAATTAGCTTTCACTTAAACACAAATGGTCATTTCATTGTGAACTGCAGTACAAAATGATAATGAAATAATTAAAAAGACAGATGAAAGAGTGACTTAATAGGGAAGAGGCCTTACTGTTCAATTAGAGGCATTACCATTCAACCTTTTTATTACTGCCACAACCTTTCAATTTTTTAAAAAAATAACACTTCAAGCTCTGCTCATTTAACCCATGGCAGTATCACCATTATATGCATGATCTTATGATGTGAGCCTTATGCGACATACTGCTGTGAAGCAGTGGTCTCCCTGAAATTATTAAAATGGTGAATATTTGATACAAAGGTCTATAAATTGCATATAAATCATAGCACTATATTGTCCTGATTTCTAACATAAGGGATTTTCTGAGCAATCACAATTTCTTTTAAAACAGGATTAGCCCTACATAGTTCCTTTGAAACAGCCTCAAAATTGTGTAGAATAGTTTCAAGATACTGGATGTACTGAAATAAATGGTAAAGGCATCTCATTTTTTCCCCCAGTGAATTTTCTAGGATAGTCTACAGTGCAAAATTTCTTCATATTTGCTGACCTGACAATTTAGTTATAAGTCCGAAAAGGTACAAAACTTCATTAACCTTTTAATACATTCTCACAGATGTAGGGTGATAGATATGTTTGAATCTTTATGATCAAAGCACTACCCTAATAGCAAAATCTTTCACTTTACCTTTGCCATGTCCTGCTCTTATTTTAATTTCTACTCTATCCTCACTTGGATATGGACAGGCTGTACTTCAGCTTTGCCTGTATCTGGAGACATTCATAATCAATTTAGCAAAACCTGCTACTTTTCTTGCTATTGGCACAGGGGATAGGACCCTTGGGCTTCTCAGCCTCTTTGAAACTAAGGTAAAAGTCTCCAGGAAAGGTCTCAGCTCATTAATCCTGATTAAACTTGGAAAGTCACACCAAAAAATGGACATCCCAGGTGAAGCATATCTGTATTTTTCTAAATACTAAGGGGATGTACTTTTAAGTTAAAAAAAAATCCACATCATGTCAATATTAAAAGGAAGGCTACCTCACCATATAGAATCACATTATCTGCCACAAAGTAGAGATGGGAATTTGGTATCTGATGAATGAAGCTTTTAGAACTTGAAGGAAGTCATTCATTTCACCTCCCTTATCCTTTTTATTAATATTATATAAGTTTATAATCAGTCAGCTATTATTACCTCTTTCCACACCCCCCCCCAAAAAAAAAAAGCAAAGGTTGCTGTCAGTTTCAACAGAGCAGGCTCACTTGGTAAAAACTTCGGATGAACATGCAATGGGAGGATACACACACATTTTTTTCCTATTTATTGTGGAGTGCACTTACGCAACAAATAGCGTGTGTTCTGTATTTTTTAAATATTAATCATTCTGGATTTTGAAATATAAATAGTGTCAAGGGTTTTCGGTAAACTACTATGGATATGAAGTGGATGTGGTTTGTAAACTAGAATGAAATATAACCTGTACTTTAGCCACAGGTCAGGCAAAATTTACATTTGAAATTGAAGTGGTTTATATCCACCCAGAATAAATGAGATCAATTGTCTGCAAAATAACCCATAGGTACCACATAAACTTAATACTACAGAGACTGTTTCTATAAAGCAGGAGTTATAATTTCTCAGATAAATCATAGCAGCTAAGAAGTATTCACAGGAATTAACTATAATTAACATAAAATTTAACCTTAGCAGTACAGCAACAGAAGTCATAAATCTGCTTGGACCATGTTTGAAAGGATAATTAAGGAGTGAGTTCTGATTCATCATGGCAATGTTTTTACAACTGACTTCAGGGAAAGAATCATCTGAGACACTGTTCTAAGATTTCTGATCCCACCTCTGGAAATTCTGAGTCACTATGTCTGTAATGGACCTTAATTATTCAATAAATATTGGGCATGTAGGTAAAATTATCTTTTAACTAGGCATGATATCTTGTCTACTTCACCTAGTTTGATGGCAGTTCAGTTTTGCTTTATTTCCTTTACTTTGATGCAAACCACAGAGGATTCTCTCATGAAAATTTTTTTGGTTGTAGTTTTGAGTAGCAGGGAGAAACACCATATACAGTTAACTAGAGTTTTATAAGTGAATAAAAACCATGTGTTATAATTTAATGTTTTAGTTGCCCATAACTAAATTTGAGTCAGAACTTGAAAAGTTAATAATCATTAAGTTTTCAAGTTAAATCTCTGGAAGTGTGAGTCTAAGAATCTGACTTAAGATTTATTTTAAAATCGTTAGAACCAGGGCCTCCCCTGGCGGCACAGGCAGTTGAGCACCGCACTGTGAAGTTGTCCGCAGCCTCTGCAGTGAGGGTTCGATCCTAGCCGGCCCCAGAGCCCACATGGCTCAACAGACCTCTCCTGTCTGGCCCACTGCTCACCTCAGCAGTGTATTTCCATCAGTCTGCCTGTTCTGTTCCCCAATCTGTCTCTGTGTCCTCTCACCCTCCCACACATCTGGCCTGTACCCCAGTTCTTGTATGCATGAATAAATAAATCTTTAAAAAAAATCATCAAAACCTTACTGATGTGCTCATTTACATCCAAACTAGCCAGTTGGACTCCTTTTAAGATCTTTTATAACAATGTTTTCTTTTACAAAATTTCAGTCTTACGTTAGCATGCCATGAAAACAGCATGTCATATTGCAGTATTAATATTGAGTGGCTATATCAATTAAATTGATTTACATAATCAATTAAATTGATTTGCATAATCATAAAAGTTAACTTAGAGAGCCAACACTCATTATCAATATCAGTTTCTATATGTAAGTCTACATTTCTGAAATAAATACAATGAACATTTTAAAAAATGCATTGAAGTCAATATCCCAAAGCAAAACAAGAAACAGACAAAACTAAGCCAAAAGAAAGCCTAGGAATTTTTTTTTTTTATACAAGCACTGGGTACAGTCAGAAGCACCAGAGGGTGAGAGAATTCACCAGAGTCAGAGAGGGGAACAGAACAGGCAGACTGACCAAAGTACACTGCTGAGGGGAGCAGCGGGTGAGACAGGAGAGGTCTGCTGCCCATGTGTGTATGTCCCTGGCTGGGGATCAAACTCGTGCTGTAGAGGCTGCAGATAGCTTCAGGAATTTGACTGCAGAATTGAGGCTACAAGATGAGAGGGGAGGCCTGGGGTGCAAAGGGAGGAAGGAACCAGATGGACTATCGTGGAAGATTATGGGTGTCTTGTTGGTGGATATGATGTGGAAACACACATCTGAAGAGGTATGTACCTATCCCCCCAAATCATAAACAATGTTGTAAAACAACATTACCTTAATAAAAATACAATTTTTAAAAAACAAAGCAAAGATTTACATTAAAAAATTAAAGAGTTGATTTAAATTTTCATAATTGTCCTTCTGATCATTTTTGTCATTTTTCACAACTCATTTTATGATTTTAATTTGGGTCCTAATTGGCCTTTAACCTTGAATTTAACCAATTAGTAGAGATTTGTTAAATGTTTTTCTTTATGTTACATATATTATTTTCAGTTTGCATGTACTTTTATAATGTAAGGTGGAAAACTGAGATGAGAAATGGATCAGAACAAGAAGATTCAAGATATTTGATAAACACTTCCTTTTTTGTGTATTGCCATTTTATGGTCATATCTGTCCTTTATTTTTTGAATACAGCATGCTCTTTTATGCCACCATGTATGTCAATTAAGTGTTCCCTTTGCCAGGAATATGCTTCCTAGTCATTAGCGTGTTTTCTGAAGTCATTTCAGAAGACCCATTCTCAGAAGTCTCCCTTCACCTTCTCTATACCCCAACTTTGAAATAATAAAACCACATTTTCTTTCTGCTAATAAGGACTGAATTTCCCCATATTTCCCAGCTCCTTCATTCTCATTACTTTGTCCTCCAGGCTGGAATCCGCATAGTAATACTTCTTTCTTTCCAAATCCTTACTCTTCACCTTTCACAGTTGGTCTGTCTCTGTCAATTCTACCTCTACAAGATGCTCTAACTTTGTTTTGGAAATTCTTCCCTCTACCAAAATCTCTCAGGCCTTATCTAGCCTCTGTGCCTCCATTTCCTCCTTTTCCAGTCCTTCCTTTATTCTCTGGCCAGCATCTTATTTTTATTTTTATTTTTTTTTTTTTAAAGAGGCATGTATTTTTATTTATGATTTATTTATTTGTTTGTTTGTTTTGTTTATACATGCACTGGGTACAGTCAGAAGCACGGGAGGGTGAGAGAATTCACCAGAGCCAGAGCTGGGAGCAGAGCAGGCAGAAGGGCGAAGAAGAGAAGGCAGAAGGGAGGCAGGAGAGGTCTGCGCGCCATGTGGGACCCTCCTCCGGTGGCCGGGGAGCAGCCGGGGATCGAACCGGCGCCGCAGAGGCCGCGGGCAGCTTCGCAAGCCAGCGCACAACCGCTGCGCCACCGGGGAGGCCCCAGCATCTTATTTTTAAAAATGCAATTCTGATCCTAATGTCAAAAGGTTTTAGCAAGATACAAGGGATATTTCATAGCCTGGCAGTATTTATTCTTGTGTTATTGCTTCCTATTCACTACACAATTTATAATCTGTCCTCTAGCCACACCAAATTTCCCACAATTCTCTAAATGCCTATGACAATTTGTGTTTTTGCCCAGAGCTACTTGCTCCCTTTATACCTCCATTACTCTTGAGATAGAAATATATTGTGTAAAATATATATTTGCATACTGTATATACACAACATATTGTATATACAAAAATATAAAAGGAGTATATACAGATATACTGTACTTGTGTGTTATATTTACTATTATATGCTACTCATATTGTATAATATGTAAACTATATGTACATGTATGTGCTATATGTAGCATGTTGCATACACACTATGCAATGTGTACAGTGCATTGATTTCCACTTCATTGATTGAGGACTTGGTCATATGATTTTAGTTAACAGAATGTGGGAGATAAGACACATGCCACTTCTGCTTTTTTGCATAAGAATGGGAAAGTCCCACCTTGGGTTTCCCCTCTAACTTGGTTCCTGAGTAAGAAAGCTTGAGAGCAGACCTGAAGAAGCAGCAGTCTCATCCATCCTTTCTGTTTGCACTAATGAAGATATATTTTCCTCTGTCTTCACTAGAAATATTGCTATTAATACTTCAAACACTACTGAAACTGCTTTGTGAGTCTTCCTTCAGGTCAAAATTTATAGCTTTCCCACCACTATTTCACAGCACCAATCACATAGTATTTTAATTATTTATTTACATGTATGTTTCAATCTCTTTAGCCAGAATGTGACTCTTTCAGGCTAGCGAGTCTGCCTTTTCTGGCCCCTAACATTAATCCTGGAAAATGCTGAAGATTACAATTTTTAGAATAAACAATGCAACATCTAATATTGAATTAATGAATTATTGTTTCCTCTAGAAGTTCCACTGGTTGACAATCTTTCAAAGAAAGGATTTATATGTCATGAGTGTATTAACATGATTAAATGATTTATTTTGCAAACACTTATACAATATTTATGGATTACTATAATTCTTTAAAGACATCAACTTGTCTTAATCATCACAACTATATGAGGTAGTCATCATTATAATCTTTATTTTTAGATGAACTAACCAAAACACAGAGTCAATAGCTGTTCCAAATATTTAGTTGCACAGTTGGCATTTAAACCTCAGCATCTGGGGCCTCCCTGGTGGTGCAAGGGGTTAAGTCCCAGAACCATGAAGCTATAGGCAGCCACAGCAGCACAAGTTCAATCCCCGGCCAGGAAGCTAACCCACAAGGCCCAGCAGACCTCTCCTGCCTATCCCACTGTTCCCCTCAGTAGTGTATTTCAGTAGATCCCCCTGTTTTATTCCCCACTCTGTCTCTGATGATTCCTCTCACTATCCCACCCCCCTGACACGTCTGGCCTATACCCCAGTTCTTGTATGCATAAATAAATAAATCTTTTAAAAAATAAATAAACTTCAGCATTTTGATGTCAGAGTCCGTTAGTTCAATCACAAGACTAACAACTTTCTAGTAATTTAAGTCTCAATTTCCTTATTTTTTAAGAGAAGGTGTAAAACCAGATTCTGGCTATGTAAAGTTTATGGTACCTCATGACCAAAAGAGAAATTCACCCACAAACTAAAAAAAAATTTAAATTTTCTACATTAAATTTTAATTTTTTGAAAATAAATTTGAAGTAGCTCTTCCATTTTCATGGGCCCATACACCTCTGAGTAAGGTTAGATGGTGACTCCACCATCCCACAGGTAAAACCACTTTGTCTCTTTGGGGTTATATGGCTTCTAATAGCTAAAAAAATAGCCTTACAATATTGCTTATTTTTAGTTGATAAAAAGGTTATACAACTAGTGAATGAATTTGAGAAATATTATTAAATTTTTGATGGAGCAGAAAGGTTAATAAGGTCATAAATCTAATAGCACATGTTCTAAAAATCTACCTACTCACAAATGAATTCCTCATTTGTGTATATCTATATTCCAAAAGTGAATATGATGTGTTCTTCAGTTGTCAACATATTTTGATATAAAATGTGACTGTATTTTATATGTACCCAGAAGCCAGAACATTTGGAAAATTCCATGCATTAAGAGGAATGTAAGGTTATAGAACTGACACTATTACTGTTGCTTCCTAGGAAATTAAAAGTGTACTAGAGGAAAAAGAGGAAATATTGTATTATTAAGAGAGTGCTAAAAAGGAAATCATAATCTGATTTAAATGTGCATAGAATACCAATTTTTTCTCATTGTACAAATGTGATTTTGAGCACACTAGTTGTGCATATTATAAAGGGAATTGTAACAAGATATATTTGAGAGAACAAAAGCAATACCTTCTCTAGTTTACTGAAAATAGTTTAAAATTATTTTAGGAACCATTTATTTGTCTCTATTCATTCTATTTTCACTCCTGCCAATCTGTGAGGTCTCTCTCCATTACTAACCAGAAATGTTGTATGTTATTAAAGAGACATGTCACCTATGAAAGATAACTAGTTAAATAAGTTAAATCAGTGATCTTTTATCTCTAGGATTTTAATTCATATTCAAAGGGAGTTATTAGGTAATATTTTTCACTGGAAAATTTATATATCTTATTTCATGCTATAAATCCACCTTACAGAATTTCCACTTTTAGTATAAAGAGCAACCAATACTTAAAACAGCTTTTAGATGGGATTCATTATCCGAAGGGAGACCTACTAGCAGTCATATTTAGGTTTTACCAATTACTGAAAACTGTATTCATTTACAACAAAACTGTATATAGCAAGTCATACAAAAACTATGATTCTATTGGACTTTTTCCATCTTCAATCCTTGGAGAAAATATATCAAATGAAATCAATTTGTTTTATGTAAATCATCTCTTCTATGCTATTTCCATAAATGGTCCATAATTACATATGATAGAGAGGGAATAATCTTAACACAAATATAATTAACAATGGGAGGAATGGGTTTTGCTGAAAAACTTTCTATGAAGGTCAATAGTTATCATTAGAAATTTGTTTGCTATGTTTTTCCCCCCAAGGGCCATTGGAAGGCAGATTTTGTATTTCCCTGTCAGTTCATGTTTGACTTTTGCCATTTATATAAATACAATGCAAAAAGTCATAGAAGAGGTAATGGGTGCTTCCAGCTTTTCTCCTAACGTAAGAAAGATGCAAGGACTCTAATATTCTTAGTCATTGACATTTACAACTATGGGTTTGTTTTTAATGCAGGGCAGTGAGCAATGTACTTAAGGCCTCAGAAAATGCTTTATAGCATACACTAAAGGTGAATCACTTTTTTACTAGATTTATTAGCTGGAGGAATTGTAATCTCAAGAGGAAATTTAGCCAGTTTTAACCCAAGTAGTGCTTCTTATAGTTATTTCCTCTCTAATTCTCAGCAGGACTTCAAGACTTCTAGATGTCCTATTCAGGGATCCTGATTTCTTTCCCCCAGCTGATTTCTGCCACCTTGGGTACTGACAGAGTACTCATTAACAAACTAATTGATTTTTATTAATTATCTGTGGTATAATCTTTCCACTGTTTCCCCCCCTACTATCTAAGCTTATTAACTCCAAACACACACACGCACACGAATACACACACACAGACCGTAATTAGTCCTAAAGAAACTTTTGAGTGAAAATGAACTCAAATGTACAGCTCCATTGCAAAAATCAAAGTATTACTAAGAAAAGCTATTTTATATTTTAAATGCTACTCCACAAAATATGATGAAATTAGTAAATACTGAGCTTAAAAGAAACAGGTTTGGGAATATTAATTGAAGTGACTTTAAGAGCTATTCAAATATTAGCTAAGATGGCACAGATAACTCTATATTTAAATTATAATTACAAAGTAAAACTGTTCAGATGAAAGTATAAGTGCTGAGAACAAACTATCAGCAATGCCAGAGAAAATACCCTTCTGTACTGTCTTTCTAAAGGGTGGGTCACAAGGATAAAATATCAAGATATGTAAACATCAAATGAATTGCAAAGTGTTTATAATCATGAAAATAAATGAAAAAATTGTTGTACTATCATTCTAGCAGCCTAAAAGAAAAGCAGTCTAATGACATTTATTAAAAACATGGAAGTTGGAATAAAAGTTCTCATATCTAAGTCCCTGCTCCGTCTCTTTCTAGTCTCATGATTTGGGCAAGTTCCTGGAGCTCTTAAAGATTTAGATTCCTTTCTTTTAATATTGGGATAATGAGAGTACATATCTCATTGGGTTGTTATGGAATTAAAGAAAGTGATGCTTATTATCATTCCTGGGATAGAAGGAAAAGCTCAATAAATGACACATGTGTATCATTCTTTTTATTCTTTTTATTATGTAGTCCTGCATTTATTGATTGTATGTATAAACTTTGTGCTTGTTTTATATTGATTTTAAAACAAAGTTACTATAAATATCTACTCTTTTATCCAGTACTTTATGTAGAATTTTTCACAAGGTCCTATAAAGAGTTCATCATGCTAGGCCCTACTTCCCATCCACACAAACACAAACACACTTTCTCCATTCAACCATTTTCTCCATTGAATCATTAATACTGGGGGTAGCACAAATGATTTCCATGTTATCTTTACCATTTGCCTATTGGTTCTAACATCCAATCAGCACTGGATTCAAATAAGTTTTCCCTATAAATTGTAAGACTATGTCTCATCCTCATAATTTCCAGTCCTATAGTACTATAGGATCTTCTTTATTGACTTTCAAACAACTATGGATGTTTCCAAAATGTATTTTCTTAGTATTGAGTGTATAGTGACTTTACTAAAACATGTTTGTGGTGTGATAGATGAGAAAAACAAATAGCACAGAATCCAGTAAGTGAACAATTGCCTTCCTACAATAATCTATTGAAAGATATCTTTCTTTCCTGAGAACTCCTAAAATAAGAAATCAAGCTGGACCTGATTTTTATAAACTCAAAAATTTACTTTTATCTAAAATGCAACATTTCCTGCTAACCTTCCCTATGCTTTATTTTTTCCCTCTCACCAGAATTAATATCAGAAATGTGATCTTGGTTAAGAAATAGCCTTAAAATCTCTTTTATATTCATCAATATAAATATTCATCAATATTCATCAACTTATATTAAGCAACTTTTATGTATCAGGTAATTTACTAAGCAAAACATGATTTTTTTCCTAAAAATCAAGTAATACATGCTAGTTCCTCATCAGATAAACAGAGTCAATGGGAACTTATCATACATGAACTTAGCAAAGTACAACTGTTCAAGAGTATGCACAAACAATAATATACTATAAATCTAGGAGAACCTAGTGACAAACTTCCCTAGAGCATCCTACGGGGATGACATGATTAGTTAACAGTGCATAGAAATATGTTTTGGTCACAAAGACATTAATTCAAAACCTTCACTCCAATGTCCTGCAGCACTGTTTATAATAGCCAAACAATGGAAACAATCTAAATTTCAAAAAATAGATGAGTGGATCAAGAAGATGTAGTATATATACACAACGGAATACTACTCATCGATCAAAAAAGATGAATTCATGCCATTTGAGGCAACCTGGATGGAGCTGGATAGTAGCTATCAGGGTCCTCTCATTTTGAGAGGAGAAAGATAAATGAGAAAGATAAATGTGAAAGAGATGAAGATAAATACTGAATGGTGTCACTTATACACGGAATATATATAAACCAAACAAAGTGTCAAAGACAAACATTAAAACCAATCCTTGAAATCTGACCATAGATTTGAGGCATCCAGAGAGGGAAGGGCAGGAGTAAGACTTGGTGGGGAGAGGGAGCATAATGAAATATTGTGTAGGACTATGGGAGCTTTCATGGTGGGAGAGCTGTATGGTAACCACACCTGCAGAGGGAAATCCTGCACTGTCAAAACACTAACAAGGATTAAAACCATGGTACTTCATTAATAAAAAAGAAAAGAAATGTGTCATGGCAAGTAGGAGTTCCATTTCAAGACATGTAACAATATCTATAAAGGTATCTTAAAAAATGGAAAGTATTTGAGAAATGGTGAAATGTTTTATGTGTTTAGAAGAGATTCATTTATGGAGATAGCAGAGAGGAGCTGAGAAGTAAAATATGGTCAGTTTATAATTCGATATAACAAGCCATAAGAAGTTTGTGCTTTATATATTTCTTTGGTGACAATCTTTCAAAAATGCACATACCCTTATAATTTAACATTTATACACATGGGGTTTCACCAACACCTAAAACTCATTCAGTATCTCAGATTATGAGTTCCTTTTTAAGAAACAGGTATGAAGAAGAGATTTTTAATCAATGGAGAAAAAAAAATGATTGCAATTGTTGCTTCATAAAAATACTCAAAGTGTAATATAAAGAAAAGATGGGTTATCAATGAGAGGAGGCGCTTCTGCAGGCAAGGATAGGAGTAGACTATTGCAATAACCAAAATATAAAGGTAGACATTGGCTAAATGTTCTTATTTATCTTTCCAAAGTACTTTGTGTTAGAGCTACATTAAGTTATTTGTAACTTTAGTTTATAACTCCCCTTAGCAAAAATTCAGGGTCCTCAATTCCAAACAAATAGTAGTTTTCTCCATAGAAAAAAAATTCTTTTAAAGATTTATTTTTTATTTATGCAAGTGCTGGGTACAGTCCAGATGCATGGGAGGGTGAGAGAATTCACCAGAGACAGAGCGGGGAACAGAACAGGAAGAGTGACTGAAACACACTGCTGAGGGGAGCAGCAGGTGAGACGAGAGGTCTGCTGTGCCATGTGGGATTCTTGCTGGCTGTCGGGATAGAACCCACGCTGCAGAGGCTGTGGACATCTTCACAGTGCGGTGCTCAACTACCTGTGCCACTAGGGAGGCCCTCTCCATAGAAAATTTTAGTGAGATTTAGGGCATCAATGAAGAATGAAAAGAAAAATCAGATATTGTAGACATTTCTGTGATAGAAACAATAAAAGTTGGCAAATAGATTAACATAAGGAGAGGAGGAATATTCGGCAAGTATGAACAAAATGTTTTGGTTTTGGAAATAGAATGTGGAGTGAGGATTAAAATTTGCTAGGCAATATATATATATATATATGTATATATATATATATATATTTAAATGTAGAATGTGCACCTGTCCTGGTGAAAACACAGATAATACATTCAGGAGAGAGGTCAATACAAGAGAAATAGAATCTGGCATCACAAGCAAATGGACTGAGGTTCTATTGCCAGTGGTTGTGACCCCGCAGAGAGATGATGCGCAGAGAGATGATGCACACAGACGAAACCATACAATTTATCTGTAATTAAACAGCAAATGGAAGAAAAGGAGTCAAAAAGAGAAAAGTGAAAAAAGAATGATGAAGAGAACTGAAAATAAAGCAGAAGACAAAGAAAGTAAAAAGTCAAAGAAAGTAAAAATTACAAGAAGGGTGAGAGGAGGTAAAGGCTCAGAGAAGTTAGGAGAAACAAGACCTGATGTGATGGTCAATTTAGAAATGTGTTATCTTAGAAGTTTCAGAAGTGGTGACAGTGTAAGTCTAATAGAATGCTAAAATATCATTTGGTGGTGGAAGAGAAAAGTCAGAATATACAAAATTCTTCCAAGCAATTTTTATTGATGGTAAAGGATGACTGTGATTAGTGATCATACTATCAAGCAATCGTAGTTATGTTTGTTTTTCCTTTTAAGGAACTTAGGAAAAGTAGGCCTGAGATCTCAGGAAAGATAAAATGTAGAAAATATTTCTGGAGTCAGTAGAACATGGGGAAGCTAGTGGGTAGTAATCTAATTACAAATAAGAAAGAAAGGCATTTACATAAGGAAATATCTCTCATTACAAACTGTTCAGTATGTCTTAAAACATGCATGCTAGTTTATATGCTTGTGCAGAGTTCTGCAATTTTTTGATAATTGCATTTATTTTCTGTGACCACCATTAGATAATGCGTGCCCTTAAAATATAGACAATACATCTTTTGCATTAATTATTTATCACAGACAAATAGAGAAGCAAATCTGGACAAAAGAGAAATCAGGTGAGAATTTTGCTGTCCTTTCACTTATCATAGGAACTGACATTTCTAGATTCGCCTTATTTCAGGATTTTCCCTTTAACTAAAACAGACTTTTTCAGCTATTCCTCTCCTAACCAAATTCCAACAAGGTGAATGGTCTCACCTAGATAGTAAAATTTCCTTCTCGCCTCTTTTATAAATGTTCAATTTCTTCAGGGCCCTGATTTCTACTTGTCAAGAAGAAAAAATTGAAAAAAATTAATTTTAGCTGATGGATAGGTGATTGATAATTTAATGATACTGGCAGGAGCAGTACTTTAACTTAGAATAGCAGGCAAGATAAGATAAGGGAAACAACATATGAGAATTCCCCCTATTTCCCAAATAACAAAGATGCCTAACAAAATTATTTGGTAAATTGGACTTGAATATAACTACATTTCACTTTAAATCTTTAAAATATTTCAGGGCCTCCCCTGGTGGCGCAGCGGTTGAGCCCTGGGCTGTGAGGCTACCCGCAACCTCTGCAGTGCCGGTTCATTCCCCGGCCACCAGTGAGGGTCCCACAAAAAAAAAAAAAAAAAAATTCAGGGTACTTTATATTGGGCTATAAATGCAACTTCTTTATATGGAAAAAATATAAGCAATAAAGTCCAACAAAATTCTGAGGACAGGTTAAACATATGACTAGAATTTAGGCATAAAAATTATTTTGTATGATGAATACAAAGTTTATTCAGTTATGTCCATGAGTCTTCCATTTAATTGTACTACAAGATCCTGTGATATAATGCATAAAAGGTTTTAAAAGGCCATATGTAAAAAATGTGGCTATTTGGGGGTTGTAAATGGGTAATTTTTATTTTCTTAATTTTGCCTACATTTTCAAAATGAACACTTTTTACAAAAGTAAGAAATAAATTTAAGTAATACAGATTGGTGAGTATAGGATAAAGTAGAGCAAAGCAGTAAGATGCAAAGTAGTAAGATACAAAGAAATAACCTTTTTCAGCTACTATATACAGTTCTAATTTGGGTTTCAAATTAGAACTATATACTATATACAGTTGAAATTTGGGGTTTCTGTCAAGCTCCATTTTCTATCCCACTTCATATTATCTCACAATCTTACCTTTTCTTTCTGACATCCTTGAAGGACTGAAATTTAACAAGCATGGTGACTCAGTTCTAGAAATCTTTTACTTTCTGTGTTTAGATCTATGGCTATAAATGATGCCAGTAAGTACCATTACCCATAGATATACAGTCTTTATGTATGCTAGTTAAAATGATTTACCCCTTTTTATATCTATATCTGCTGGAATACTTAAAATTCCATGATACACTTAACCAAGATAGTTGTGGTGAATCACTTTAAGTGAAAAGATAAACCCTTTTCAGCAATCTTCCTTAAAGATACTGAAGACTGGTTACTATTGGCCAAAGGATGACAAAGATTTTAATAAAAAGTGGGGTGAAAGACATGTCCATAATGTCTCTTAATATTTTTTATACCTTTTCTTAAAAGCCCCAACCAGACTTTTCTACTTTCTAACTTTATGCAGTATGTGAATCTTAAGTGAAATAAATCACATAAACAACTCATAGTTTCCACTGGATTGATACAGTACATCATCAATTCATTTAGTTGTAGTTTTTGGTGGTAAGTGGATTTTATTTCTTTGCTTAAGGTAGATTATTAAGAGAGTCATGGAAATGGGTTTCTGTGTGGATGGCTCTGCTTCCTCTAACTATGCTAAAAACATATTGTATCACTATGTTCAACACTATGTCCAATTACAGATTCCAAAGAAATTGAGCTGAAATGACTCAATTCATAGAAAACCCCAAATGCACCCCAAATATGGACCCATTCTATATTGCTTATTAGTGATCTTTCACCTTAGTTATAATAGCTATGTTTGAGGGCAAATGTCTACTATTATAAATATTCACATTTAAAAAAAAAATTCTGGGGTTGTTCAAATTGTGCAATAAACAAAGCTATATAGTCTATAAAGAAAACTATCAGTATTTTATTTCATTTTTAACTCTTCTAAATTTTGACCTCTCAAGTTTGATAACTTTTTTTTTTAAAAACCTTCAATTTTCAGTATTATTGAAATAATGCTTAGCAGTGATGTACAGGGTAAAAGGACAGGGCCAAGATAGGGGATGGGTCACTGGCTATGTGTTCTCACCCATGCACTCAATTGCCAGGCCACTCAGGTTCAGAAGCAACAACAATGAGGTTTATTCGACAAACAAAAGATTGGGAAAACAAAGAGTTTCTAAGGCCACAGTGACTGGACATGTCAGCCCAGATGGTCTCCACAGTGTCCAGAAGTCCCAAATAAAAGGCTGCTAGTTCAAGTTGGTGCTCTACCTCAAAAGAGGGCCTGGAGCTCAGGGCAGCCAGCAAGCAGCAGGCCAGGAACTCACAGGTGGGGCTGCTGAGGTGACACTGCAGCAGTTCACAGCAAGTCTGAAGGGTGGATGGACAGCACAATGTTCTGGCCTGGAGAGCAATGGAGCCAACAACACTTGGGACTTGGTGCTGACAACCAAAATCAGTAGGCCTCTCTTCTTCTTTGGAGATAGGATGCTGGATGCTTTTCTTCAGAGGTCAGCTGCTGATCTTTCTTTGGAGGCCAGAAACAATGCTCTAAGCTGTTTTTTGCCCTGCCTTATAGGTCTCCCACCCTTCAAATCTGACTGGGCCTTTTTCAATCCTAAGCAACTGATTGGATCATTTAGCACCAATCAGCTCGTTCTTATTTTTTGAGCTGCACGATTAACTAGTGAGCTAATCTTGCACCTGATTGGTCCATTCAGCTTGCACCTGATTGATCCACTTAACATCCAACCTACCTGAACTGCAGGGAAGGCTCCTGGGTTAGAGCCAGCCTCTGCACCTGGTGTCCCTTCAGTAGGGTGGGTACAATAATGCAACAAAGCAGTGGGGCCTGCAACAGCACTGGGACACAGGTCACAGCTGTTACAAGGTAGGTTATGATGGGGGCCTGCCATATTGGCCTGGAACACCATGGGCCTCTTTTTGTTTGTGGCTCCAGCTTTGCTCTGCGGCCCTGCCCCAGGGGCTAAAAGGTTGGGGCTTGCCTCCTCTACTAGAGCTTCCTGCAGCATAGAGCAACCTTGCTGCTGCATCAAGGGCATGGTGGGGAGGGGAACCTTGCCACCAGCCTGCTGCCAGTTACAACTACCAGTCAAGTTGGCCTGGGTGCTGCCGAAAGCAGTGTACTTGGGTGACTGAAAGGGAAAATTCCCACAGCTGCAGCCCAGGTGGGAATCGCCCAAGCTTCAGTGTCTCCAGAGCTCAAAGCTTGCTGCAAACATTCTGACCCCAATAATATAAAGTCAACTTCAGTAAGTCATGCTTATTCATGTAGGACTCTTTCTTCCTCATGCGATCCACCAGGGTGGCGGTTGCAACCCAAACAGTGGCATCATTGTCCTGAACAGCTAATCTTTGGAGGAGAATTTGCCATGATACAATTTTGAGTACACAAGATGCTGGCCAATTGTGACTATCAGAGACTACTCAGTTTCAGCACAGTTTCAGGCACACTGCAATGGATCACTCCTTGTTTTTTTTTTTTTTCCATTTTCTCAAGAAAATGAATATTTGCTTGGGAACTAATAATTCCAATGAAGGAAAAGAATTTTGATGTAAGTATACATATGAAGGCTATAATAGGGTATATAGAAAACAAACATATAATAAAACATTATATATTCTTCCTCAGAAGAAAATATTTTATAAATACCAATTTTATTATCATACTTTACCAGAAGATATAAGCCATGTCCTAATGGCTAAACTGTCAACATTCTAATTAGGGAAAAACATATAAGAATATGCAAAGGAATAGAGTGATATAAAAGTAGCCATGGAAAGATATGTGCATTTATTAAAGCAAAATTATGTTTTAATTTACGAAACAAATTATTCTAGCACATATTTACTGAGCCCATATTATTACTTTTGATGTCCATATTTTGAAATATAAAATGGGATAAAATTAAATTTCTGTAATTGAGGGAATATTTATTCTTAGCAGTTTTGTGGAATATTAGAATTAAAAATACCAAAATGTTCCAGAAATAAGAAGTCTTAATAATTTGAGAATATTTATATACTTCTAGAGTTATTTAATAAAATTCATGAGAATGATGTGTTTGAGTTGGAAGTATATTTATAGAGAACCAAAGAGTGAGTGTATATTAGACACAATGCTTTAAGTGAAAATGGTCTAGGAGTCAGACATATACTCATTTGTTCTAGTTGCATGATTTCAGATAAATGACTTAACTTTACTAAAAAGTGTGAGCTATTTTCTTTTTAAGGACTTCTTATACAAGCATAATTTCATAAATGCTGAAATAAATCTATAGGAGTAATATGTACTTCTTAAAGTACCAACTTGCAGAATTTATTTTATAATTATTTTTAAAATATATCATTTTCCTGATAATATGAAAATATTGCTAAGAGCATGTTAACCTCATGTAGAGAAAACCTTCAAAAACAATTTGCTAAGAAGGAATTTTCAGAGAAATGAGAAGTTATTATTTTTGCAAACTCTAAGACAAAGTTCTTAAGACCTACTAGTGATAAACTTTTCCTAAGATAAATACTATTCTGCAGTTCTATATTTATAAGATAATTTTTGAAAGTGGGTTGGCATTCAAGGTCTTATTGATAAGCTGAGATAAAAGCTGACTGTATTTTTCTTAATAGGTTTTATAATACTGAATATTTTAGTTCAAGATGGAAGAGAAAGTATAATTGAGACTGATGCGTTGAAAACTAGGTAAGTAAATGTTATCCGCTCAATACTTTGTAGATGGGGTAAGACTAGGTTGTCAAGATATCTGCGAATGTGTTTTAGAAGAGGAAAAAAGCAAGGAAGGGAATAGAAGAGAAGAAATCATTTTACTATGATAGATTGATGAATTTTCACTTTGACATATGAAAACCAGATAGTCCTTAATTTACCAAATTCTAAAATGATGATTTTGAATTACATTTGGTAGCAATTGTGCTAAGAATTTGCCTCCGATATCAAGAGGAAGATCAAAGTTATAAAGAGCAGTATGTAGTAAGCTAGGTTGATTCTAGAGGTTTGTTTGAACCAATGTCACTTTTAGTTTGAGACTATTGCAGTAGTTCAGATTATGTTTAAGTACACCTAAGTTTCCCTTGAAATAAATTCCTTGAGAACTTGTTTCATAGCCTTCCAAAATTATGTAGTTAAACCTTACCTAATTAATAATTTATTGAGAAACACATTTGTTCCTTCCACATGAAGCAAATAATCAAGCAGATGATAAAATCCTTATGATTCTATTTAGCTCTTCGACATCTGAGTCAAAATATCAAAAGTAAGAATTTGTTTTTGTTTAATTTTTGTTTTGCTACAAATTTTAAAAACATGCTAATATCTGCAGTCTCCTTTAATTGATATATTTTCTTCCAAACATTGCATCTCAAAGTGTCAAGATCTCTATCTGAAGATCATTTATCTTCTTAAACTGTTTGTAATGAATGTATTGGTGAAGCAGTATCAAAAATTTTTATTTAATCTTCACATTCAGTTGCTCAGAATAACTTCTTTTTCCTATCAGGTACAAACAGATAACTTTAAGCATTTAAAAAATAGATTAATTTAAAGGCATTTATCATCTGATTTCATACAAAGGGTAAGAATAAAACATTTTTATAAAAGTATCTATAGTTTCAGCGATCAGTTGCCTCAAGTGAAATAGTCAAAGTGAAAAAAGTGCCTATATTTGAAATTCATGTTTTACAAATTTTAAAAAGCCATTATATATTATAAAGAATTTCTGATATTTCCTAGTGATCCGTTTGCCAGGTATTTAGATATGTTAACAACAGGACTGTTAATATTTCCTAACATTAAAAATAGATGACATAGGAAAATTGAAAAAATCTTAGTTAACAAAAATAATGGGTGAAAATAATAAAATCTACAGCAGGGAAGAAAGGGAAAGAAAATTAAATGTCTCTTAGGAAATATCCTGGTCAAGTAGATTATATCTATATCTTGTTTTATTGTACAGCCAGGCTGAAATTTTATAATGAAATGACCCTGACCTGAAGCCTCCTTTGTAAATGACTAGTGCCTTAATTATTTGCATCTGTGAACTCAAATGAACATACTTAAGGATATATCAATATGCTCATAAATCATCTGCAGGCGATAAGTAGTCCAACATAGATAATTAGAGAATTTACGGAAGGCTTACTCCCTCTGTTTATCTGCTTATGACATTTGCGGTACAGCCCTAACAGCAGGATAATTACTAGATTTATTCATCAAACAAAATCACGCCTTCTGGGAATGCACAGTGACTCCGGTTTTAGGACTAATAAAGACATTTTTCACCAAAACTCAAGTACTAATTTGCTCAATAACTAGCTGCAATAAGCTTTTATGGAAGCACTCAAAGAAAAGGCTTGGCACCAGAGGGCAGATAATTAAAGGTGCAGTATCCCTATACAAAAGGATCTGAACAATTCCCTGACCATATTAAAATTTAATTGTTGAATGTTAATTGAAAAAAAAATAAGTCGCTTCTGTTCTCTCCATTTCAGTAATTATTCTCCTCAGATCAAAAACATACCTTTATGTCAAAGTTAGCAACAAAAGAAAACCTAAGATAAAGTGTCCTTAACACTTATAGAATACTCCAATAAAAATAAATAAAAATTAATTTTTTCCACACTAGGTATTCTCAAGTGAGTGCGCATTTCCTTTAAATTTCCTCTCTTTTTCTCTCTCAGTCTGTATGCATCTCTCTCTCCCATGATCCCTCTTCCCCAAATAAAAAGGTACGGTCACTTAAATTGTTTTTCATTAAAAGTTTCAACAACTTTTTAAATGATAATGGTCCACAATAATTAGCAATTTGAGAACACAAATTTCCTTACTGGCATTTTTCCCTTCATAACTTTTTGGAAGTCTGTTTTTTTTTTTTGTTTTTTTTTTCACTCATTAGGATTTTACTTCTAGATTCGAAAAAGAGAGTCACTTTAAATAGGAAAACATTCTTAACCAAACTCATTGAGTATTAATGAGACAAAGAAATCACAGCCTAGCTTGCTTTTCCCTGTAGGATGTTGATTTTCAAGGATTTATTGAGTAATGTCAATTCTAAATGTTTACATCACCATTCCACTATAAAAAATATTAAGTATTATTTTTTAACTGTTTCCACATGGGACAATTTGGGTGTTCCTTAGAAGCTAAGTTTGCACTACACCAAAATCAGAGATCCACAGGCCCTTGGGCTCACTTTCTGCAGCAGAGGAATGATGAACTACACAAAATGCAGACTTTTAAACTCATATTTAATTGTTTAATGTCATGGCTCTTGGTAGAGCATTGTTGCTTGAAAAATAAATTGGGTAATTCAATTAAATGGCTACAGAAGATACATCATATCAGATGTAGAAAGGCACTAACCCCAGCTTGAACTTGACGTCCCACATCGCTTCACTTATTTGACAAATGGATTCTTGAAAATAATTGAAACACATGGCTGCCAGCATAGGTCAATAATACTTTTTTGCCATTCAGCCTCTTAACAGCTTCCATTTTTTCTTGCACTGTGCCATTCAGGGCAAAGATTGCATTTGCCTGGTAAATCATGCAAGCATTATTACTAAAATGGGACTAAATGCAATGAAAATGGACTACATAAAAGTAATGGCACTTAAGTAAAAGGAAGACCATCTACTAGGGCAAACACTAAATGTCAGAGTTAAATACTATATGACATTACTTCCATTACAAGCTCATATTATGCACATAAGAAAGCAAACTCACTAACTACAGCTGCATACTACATTTTCATATTGTTAACTTAACCAATGTTTTCAAGACAACCACTGTTAATCTAGATTTAAAGCAGATCTACATATCTGCTGTTTCAAGTTTTTTCTCCCCTATCTCTTTAGGTATACAGCATGATATTTAGGCAAAAAATTGAATCATTGCCTAAATGTTCAATTGAACATTGCTAACATTTAAAGACTGATACTTGAAAACACTGGGGAAAAAACTGAATTATGAACAAAGAAATTTAAGCTTCTTATTCAAATAAGAGCTTTTTGAATGGGGATTTATTTTTAATAAAGGAGAAAGTATAGGGTGTAAACTATATAATACAGATTGGGAAGTATATTTAAAAATCATGATTATTTTTTAAATCTCAACTTTATGTTAATACACACTTACTGATTAAGAAGAAACTAGCAGATAAAGCAGATATGAAGACCCAAAGAGATTCAAATAATTTCTTTTTTGCTTTCCCTTTGGAACAAGGAACTACAGAATTCTTAGTATTTTGGGTTTGTTGTGGTGTGGATTTTTGATGAGAAGAGGTGTACCAGTTCTTAATGTTCAAACCTTCTGCAAGTATTTCACTTAGGCAATACTGCTTTGTATAAGAAAATGATCAAAATACCCAGGATTGTCTGCTGCCTCCACCTCTATGCCATGAGCAAATTATTTACACTTTTGATGCCTCAGTTTTTACATCTGTAAAATGAAGATAAAGAGAGCGTTCTCACCCGTGTGAATGGTTAAGAAGATTAAATTGTTTGACATAGTGTCTATCAATAAGGGCTCAATAAACATCCTCAGGCATTTTATATATATATATATATATATATATATATATATATATAAAGTATGAATGAATCAGTCTTAAATGTTTGTAATGACAAGTGGTATTCTTAAACGAACGTGTTTTTTTTTTTTTTTTTGTTTTGTTTTTTAAACAGCAGAATCTGACTTTAAATATTCTCAGGTCATGTTTGACTTTTTTGGACACTTTCTGAATCATAAATCTCTTTTAACTTTTATTTCATTGATCAAACTGTCTTTCCATTCGAAATGACTCCTTAAATTTATACTGCAACTATCAGCATCCATTGATCTCAAAATTCAGACGAATCTTTTTAGCTTTACAAGCTATTTGTGCCACTTCAGACAACTCTTTTTCTCCCAACAAGTTAGTATTACTAAAGCAAACTACTTAAGCAGCTTAAGGAATGTGACAGTGGTCTGCATAGCTCTTCATTTTTAAACAAGTCACTCATTTGTTCTCCTTTTTCAGCAGCTCCTCTCCTTACTCATGTTGCCATTATTCAGCTCTAATACAGCTACCCTTTCAGTCTTTTACTGCAGTTAAATGTATATATCTCATAGGTGGGGGGGGGTGGGAAGAGAATTTATGGGAGAGGCTTTGATCAGATCAGCATTACTGTTTTGCTGGTTTATGTTCCACAATATTTTGGTTATTAAAAAAAAATGATTCAGTCAAGAAAAAAATAATAGATCTGTGGAAGTACATTTCAAAACTCTAGGTTAGTCTTGGGCTTTCAGTGAGCTAAAGCTTTGTTAAAAAATGACATTCAAAACCCCAAAACTCTGGAGTGGATAGAGTACAGAGTAATCTTATTTGTCAGAATTATTCTTCAAGCCATACAGACGGAAAAAACTAAAAATAGCTGAGAGAAAGGATAAATAGCAGAGAGAAAGGATAAATCACAGAGCATAGGTACAACTGCATATATTTGATATTCTTGATGTTATAGAGACCAATTAAAAATCTAAGATTCACAGATTCATATGTGCTTTTCAATAATGTTCAGTGAAATTAAATTAAAATTATAAAAACTAGTAGAATACTGCTATTTTTATCATCATACATGAAAAGTAAAATTTGATTATTAGTAGTTCATATTGAAATATTACTATTTCTCTGCTGTTCACTTCTTAGTAGGATGTAATTTCATTTTGCATATCCTTTTTGCACAATATTCATTCCTCAAATCTGAAAACCAAGGACCATAAATTAAGCCCATTTGTATGCACACTAAGCAGAAATAAATATATTCATTTAATTTCAAAATGACTTTTAGGTAAAAAAATAAAAAGAGGTTATGTAGTAAAAAAGATTCTTTCTTTATGAAAAATTCTAATGGGAAAATTGCTGGCCCAGGAGCTTGATTTAGGCAGGGTATTTCAAAATTCTCAAGGCTTACTTTTCTCAATTAAGGATTATGGAAACAATCCTGGTAAGCCTAAAGGGTTTTGAATTGTACTTGTAAAACATTAAGCAAACATGGGTATCTCCAGATTCACAAAGCTCCAATAAAACCATGTGTATATAATTAGATCAATCAACAGGAACCATTATGAAATATATGTCAGAGGAGTCCTCATAAGAGGCAGCCATATAGAAAGAATTAACTTTATCCACCAAAGGCCTAGTCCATTCAATTCAGTCATCACTTATATCTATAATGATATTAAATCTATCAATGGTGTGTGTGATAAATATTTTTAAAATCAAGCCAAAAAAAATAGGCAAATATGTACATAGTCTAATATGTAATTGTTTCCTTTTTAAGGTTCTTTGTCTTAAACATGCACAAAAGCAATGAAGTGTTTTCCAATGTAGCCTTTCTTTTCTTAACATCACGTGCTGCCATTATAGTTGAAAACATAAAAACAAAGACCTTAAAGTAAAAGGATGAGATGTTATAGAATACACTTTTACTTTAAAATTAGATAAAATAAAAGGAATTAGTAAGAGGTTAACTACATCAAAAGGGCAAGAGCTACTCAGTCTGTCCTTAACTTTCTTTTGACTCTGCAGCTTATAACATATAATTAAGCATGCAATAACTCTTTGTATCATTTCTTCCAAAACAATGCATCATTTGTAAATTATTATGAAAATAAGCTGCAAAATACAGGATCCTGGAATATATTTGACTCTGTACTGAAAAATTCAATGATTCAAACACAAATATGTGTTGATCCACAAGGACCTCCATGCCAAATATTACAGGCTGGGTGGCTTAAACAACAGATATAAACTTACTCTCAGTTTTAGCTGCTATAAGACCAAGATTTCTGAAGTTTTTTTTTTTTTTAAAGATTTATTTATTTATTTATACAAGTACTGGGTATAGTCAGAAGAGCTGAAGGGTGAGAGAATTCACCAGAGCCAGAGGGTAGAGCGGAGCAGGCAGATTTACTGAAATACACTGCTGAGGGGAGAAGTGGGCGGCGGGAGAGGTCTGCTCGCCATGTGAGACCCTCACCGGTGGCCAGGGATAAAACCAGCGCTGCAGAGGCTGCGGGCAGCTTCTCAGCCCAGCGCTCAACCGCTGCGTCACCAGGGGAGGCCCAGTTTTGGTTCTTTTTATTATTTCTGTATAGAAGAACTGGGGTGCATAGAAGTCAGAAGTGCAGGGTATGAGAGGATTCACCAGAGACAGAGTGGGAAAGAGAACAGGCAGATTTACAGAAATACACTGCTAAGGGGGGGAGCAGTGGGCAAGACAGGAGATGCACTATATGTGGGCTAACTCTCTGGCTGGGGATTGAATTCAGGCTGTAATGGTGATTGCACTGAGACTTAGCCTTTTGGTCACATGGGAGGCCCAAGATTTGGTTCCTTTTGAGGCCTCTCCCTGGCTTGCACAAGGCTACCTTTTTTTTTTTAAGATTTATTTACCTATACATATAAGAACTGGGGTACAGGCCAGAGGTGTTGAGGGTGACAGGATTCACCAGAGACAGAGTGGGGAACAGAACAGGCAAATTGACTGAAATACCCTGCTGAGGGGGGCAGCAGGTGAGTCAGAAGTCTGCTGCTTCATGTGGGTAACTTACTGGCCGGGGATGGAATGCATGCTGCAGCGAGCCTCATAGGTTGCATCTTAACCCCTTGCATCACCAGGGAGGCCCAACACATGCCTACCTTCCTAATTTGGCTTTTTCCTCTGTGCACACATCTGTTTTCTACTTGCCTCTTCTTAGGAAGACACTAGACATAATGGACTGGGCACATAGATACACATTTCATTTTACCTTAATTACCTCTCTGTAGGTCTTATCTCCAATTATATTCACAATATACCATCAATGGCAAATCTTCAAAGGTGAATTTTGGTGAGACACAATCCAGTCCACATACCTTTAGCATTTCATTATCCATTTTTAAAATGACATTTCTTTTTTTTTTTTTTTACAACAAGAGAATGCTGATACACACAAGTGAGATATCTGTGCATTTTACTTACTTTCCTGAGAAAAATAACATAAAAATAACTCATTATTGACTTTCAGAACAGTGCATTTTTTCCAGTGTGATTCAGCATTTTTTTAAATAATAAATTTTATTTTTATATTCCCCCATACAATTGCAAACCCCCCATTCTGACCCCAATCCCTCCCCTCCCACCCCCCACCCCCAAAAAGTGTCTCTGGTTCATAGTTTTTTGTTGATTTTGATTTTCACTTTCTTATAGTTATTCATTTTCCTGGTCCCTTATTTAAGTTTTCTAGATTCCTGCTATGAGTGAGACCATCCGGTATTTTTCTTTTTCTTTTTGGCTTATTTCGCTGAGCATGATCCCTTCCAGCGCCATCCATGTTGCTGCAAATTGCATGTGTTTATCTTTTTTGAATGCTGAGTAATATTCCATGGTGTATATGTACCACATCTTCTTGATCCAGTCATCTATTTTTGGGCATTTGGGCTGTTTCCAAAGCTTAGCTATTGTAAATAGTGCTGCTATAAACATAGGGGTGCAGGTGTTTCTAACTTGAGTACAGTTAAAAAATATTGACACTATTTATTGTATTCAATCTTACAGTTATCTAACTTAGTGATTGTCCCATACATGGTGGGCTTGTTGAAACAGATTGTGGGTCCCAATACTAGATTTCTGGTTCAGTGAATCTAGAATGGCACCTGAGAATTTGCATTTCTGACAAGTTCCCAGGTGGTGTCAACATTGCTAGTCAAGGGACTTTCTTTTGAAAACCAGTGATATAATATAGTTTCCAAAACTATTTTCATTGTGTTAATGTTCTATAAGATACTTACACAATTATTACAAAAAGGCAACCTATAGTCAAATCATTTTGGACTGTGCTACATATCGATGTATTCTCCTAGACATTTTAACAAATTATTGGCATATTAGTGACAGAACTTCTTAACATATTTACAACTTCTAAGAATCTCTGCAATAACGAAATTATACGTTCTATTAAACTTACTTGACTATGTAATGCAGATTTTTCTGTGACAACTTTTAGCTTATCATACATATCTTTGGAAACATGGTTTATCATCTTTAGTTGTCTCATGTAAAACCTACATTTCCCAAACTGGGTTTCCATGGAGTATCGTATTCATTATATGGAAGTTCTACTTACTATCTTCAGAGATGAAAGAAATGTTTTCCATAGTTTGGAAAAATTTCCAGTAAAAATAGGCCTACTATTTTATTTGCTTCTGAAATTCACTTCAACATGAAATATATTTTTAAAATTCTCACTCTTATGGAACACAAACAGGGCCCTGAAATTGAGTTTTATAGTTACCTTACTAAACTGAAACTAAATTCTCAGTTTTGATATTGTTTGTGTTCTTTTCTATAATTAATTTTGTAAATATTTTTTTTGGGAAAGAGTAGGGATATATACACACACATATAGTTATATCAGTGTTGGTAGGAGCAGTTTTAGTGCTGTCATATAGAAAAACACTAGAAAATGTATTCAATTAATTGCATATCAAATGCAGGTGATTTTTGTTTGAAGTTTTGCACAAATAAAGTGTTCTCATGTCCTTTGTTCACAAAGGTAAATACTTTTTTTCCTCAGATTCTAAAGTAGAGATTATTAAAAGAGAAAGAAATAGATAGAACTTATTGAACAACAACTATATTTTAGGAAATGTTTTTTGACATACATTATCTCAACTGATATCCTCATTAGACATGGATATGAATATTTTCAATTGGCAGAGGAGAAAACTAAAACTCATAAAAGCATCTTAGTTGCACCAGGATAAAGGTGTGACAAAGATACTGCCCTGATATCAAGGCATTTAGATCTTGTGAATCAAGACTACTCAAAAATTTGAATAATAATAATGATGTCTTAAAAAGTCTGTATTAGGCATAAGTCCAGAAGTAGGAAAAAAGGGAGGGGCGGGAGAAAATAGAAAAGAATAACGTAAATCTCATTCTAGAAAAATCAATGTTTACAAGAGTATATGGAGTCACTTAGGTGCAGTGGCTGAAACGTCTACTTTGCCAATACCAGTTGTGTTAACTTGCCCTGTTGCTTAAATTTTGCATTACTTTTTTCATCTATGAAATGTGGATCATAGTCTCATCTATACCATAAAGCAGTTGTGAAGATCAAAACAGCTAATATAGAGAACTTTACTCACTAATTTCCAAAAAACTTATTATATTTTATTAGGCTGGTATATTAAATTTGTATAAAAATATAATGCAGGGTTATTTTAGTTTTTGTAATGTAGAATTTACCTGTAAGAGTAGCTTAAAAATCTTTTGATCAATCCAAACATTCCACTCAAATGTGAAACTTACAAAAAAAAAATGGTGAGTTGTGATCATACCTATGCATTCAGAAACATATCTGGGTACTTTTAAGTAAAGCTGATTTGAGATCTTTCTCCAATTTTAGGTATTTCTTATGAACAATTTCTTTTCTAAGTAGAGTTATTCTGAAGGACTTAAGATCATTACTAATCACAAGAGAAATCCATAAGCGTAAGTACTTGAAGGCAGCTAACAGTTTATTTTTAGAAACACAACAACCTACTAAAGGAGGAGAGCAAAACTTCATACTTGACTCAGTTATTATAAATTTTCTTCTCTGTTTAAAGTTCACACATGAACACTATAGTTACAACTGACTAAAATATGAATAATTCCTTCTATATGTAACTGTCTTCTCTATAGTAGAGAGGTTTGATCAGTTTACAGTTATTAGTTCACAAAGGAAATGGGAGAGAATTTATTTCCATAAAATCAAGCCAAAATTTAAGAAAAAATATAATTAAATTATGTTGGACTTTGAGATAGATATAGATGGAGGGAGAGAGAAAGGCGGGTGGAATGAGTAGCATAAACAATTGCTCTGAGCTTCCAATTGCTCAGAGGAAGGAAATCATAGAGTATTGCTTAGAGGAAAGTGTTGTTTAAAGAGAAAACAAAAATCTTGTTGGACTTTAAGACACAATTATATAGGAGAGCTAGAGAAAATTGTTTTGAATATAATTAAATTCAATTTGGCCAACTCTAAACAGCAGCTGCATGTAGAAAAGCTGGTTAGCCTTGTCACTTAACATCTGTATTTAATCTTTTTCAACAAGTTTGACTTGTATTTATATGAGGATAGAGCAAATGTATGAGCCACTAAGCTTAAACTTCAATAGTCTGAAGAATAAGTATGTGCCAGGTTAACATATAGAGAGAGACATATATATATATATATATATATATATATATATATATATATATATATATAGTATATAACTATTAGAAGCAATATTATTTTATTTGCACTAAACTATAAATTTTGATTGTTTTATTCTATAATGTGAAATATGTATTAATGAATATCAAGGAAGACAGAACTCTGCTCTATTATTAATATCAGATCACCTTTTATTGATTGCTTTGATTGCAAGCAGTTGAACCTTTCTTTAAGCCAATTCTTTTCAGGCATTAAGTCATTTAGACAGACAATGAGAAATTTAACATGTTACTGCTCCAATCCTTGTGCTGTGGAATTAGTGAAGGATTTTCATTTCATCTTTAAAGTCTGAATAGTGTCATTGTACTGCAGGGACTTACTTTTTACCGGTTCAAAAACAAAAACAAAAATGGAATACATTATTATTAACATTCCAAATAGAGATTTTTCTAAATGCATACAAATAACATGGTAAAGGAATTTGCAAGATAAAATAAAATGATCGTAGAGAAGTATAAAAATGTGACAACACAATTATATCAGCATCAAAAAAAGCAAAATGTACAGGTGTCAACTCTTCTTCTTCAATCCTTGGCAAATCTATCTTAGAGAAACTGAGTAAAACCATCATCATAGAGTGATTATTATTTATATAATTGAATATAATTAAATCATTCCAAAAAATAAGTTCCATATCTACAGTCCTACCATATTACAGAATTTTCATGAGGATATCCTCAAGGATTCCTAATGATAATTTACACTTACACACACACACACACACACACACACAATCTTGTGCTCTCTGCTCATATCTAGTACGTATATCTTCCCTTCTACAGCACAAGGATAATATATTAATTTCCTATTGCCCTTATAGCAAATCATCACAACCTACTTGCTAAACACAACACTGGTTTACTATCTGATAATTTGGAAGACTGAATTCCAAAATGGGTCTCAACTTGACTAAAATTCAAGTGTTGGTTACACTGTCTGTTTCTGGAGACTCTAGAGATTTATTTCCTTGCCTTTTGCAATTTCCAGAGCCTTCCTACATTCCAGAACTCATGGCCCCTCTTCATATACTTTGGAATCTAACCTAGAGATTAGAATTCTACATTATCTGACTTCAAAAGATTTATCTTTATTTCCACCATTTCCAACCTGGTCTATTTATCGCCTACCATTATTCTTAGCCAACAACCTGAATGATGTTTTAAAAATATAATTCAAATTCCATTATGTCTGTGCTACCTAAGTCCCTGTGGTCTCCCCACTCTTCCTCAAGAGTTCAGACACACACTAACTGCATGCATTTGCCCTCTCGGCTGCCAGAAAAATAGATTCTTCTCCTCCTTTGGGTCTTTGTTCAAGTGGCACCTTTTCATTCTGTCCTTCCCTAACCATGCTTTTGAAAACCAAAACTTCATCATTTTCTTTCCTGTTTCACCTTTTTCCTTTGTTTTCACAATAATATTAATTTTACTTTTTAAAAATGCCTCCCCTTTTCCTTATTATACTGTAAAGTGCATAAAGACAGGGGATTTATTATTTTTGTTGTATTAGTGAGCACCCTCCAAAGTTCCTGATACATAGTAGTAGCTTAGTAAGTATTGGGGGGAATAAATGCATATCTGAGATTCTGTGGAGACTATCAAGTTCTCCACCTTAGTTGAAATCAAGTTTTTCAATTAATTTTGGTAATTTTTATAAGCATAGGATGCTTATCAGAATGGCACAAATAAATCTAATGGTAAGGCAATAAAATTCATACTTCATATTTTTGCCTAGAGCTTGTCTGCAATTGCACTGACCAAGTATGATCTAGGGATTCAATGCTAGAATTTAAAAATAAACTTTAAAGTATCAGTTCCTTTTTTCATGGCTGTATTAACGTTTATAGGAAAAAGACTACTAACAGGAAGGCCATTTCATGCTCCTATTCACACTAGGATGAACAACAATTTTCCAGCAATATTGAGAGTATATAAAATACAGTATTTTGAGCCAATATGGTAGTAAAAACTTGCTACAGGGATTTCCATAAGAGTAAGCAATCAGGTTACAGGTTTTAAGACATATAACAACTTATGTTACATTTGCATGCAAAAGATGTTTTTCTTATATTAAATCTTTGAGAGTCTTCATTAAGCAAAATATTTAAATGTTTTCTGCATGTATTTTTCTCCTACAAAACTATTTTTGAATTACAGGACAAAACTATTTTGGAATTATAGGACAGGATTTTTGAGTATGTTATGCCAAATGTATGCATACTATCACTAATAGTTAATGTCTACATAATTTTCCTTGCTGTACTTTCCAAATGTCATTTAAATATCTCACTCAAATGGATTATGTAGGTTTTATTAATAGTTAGCCAGTCATAATTACTCATGTGTGCCTTTTCTTCTCAATTTAATGACATATATTTTTATGTCCTACATAAAACCAAAGTATTCCAGGTAAACCAATAACTGAACAAAATGAAATCTCTGCCCTCAAAAGTATTGTTAATTACCAACATGTAATATCTGAATATTTTGTTAGTGAAGAATCATATTCAAATGAGTTTGAGACCAAAAGAAAGCTATAATAATGAATGATATCACTTTTATAGGTCACTTAACAGGATATGAGAAGTTTTTAATCCACTCATCGTTTAAGGAAAAGAAAACTAATTCTTTCTCGGTAGTCAAGATGTTAAACAATTTCCAAAGTATTACAACTCTTATTTCTTCCAAGTTAAAAAGTGGGTTTTTTTTTAAATTTTTTTTAACCTAATGCTAGAGTCATACATGTACATAATATTTTTCAGTAAATTTACAGTACCTGTAAGACTTTTCATGGGAACACTTGAAACTGCTTGCCTAAATGTTTGACTCTAATCAGCTATTTGTGAGAATTCTTATGTAATTTTTTCTTTGTTGGTAAATTATTTAAATGTGGCCTAAACAATTTTTTACATTCAAAGCTCAGTTGCTAAAAAACCTAGGATGAACTATCTCCATTACAAATATTGTGAAAAGTTAAATATTGCCCCTATCTGTTTTATTGACTACCAAAATATACATAGAATCAGTGGTAATATTCATTAAAAATGTGTAATCCTATTCTCTTAAGTTATATGCAGTGTTGTAAACCAATGTTACCTCAGTAAAAACAGATACCATTATAAAATCAAAAGAGTGAATTCTTTATCGAGTTATATATTATTAAATGAAACAATATTTTTAATGTGTATATAATTCCATTTCCAGGTTTTTATCACAGGTGTGCATTTAGGGATTAAACAGATTTAAGGATCACAATGTACCATACCGAATACCTTCAAGTTTCTACTATTCCGAAGCTGTAGCTCCCCTAATTACTAATAAGTAAATCAAGCAGATTTGCTACAGATTATGTGGAGGCAATATACTCCACATAATAGATAATCATTTCTAGTTATTTACCATCTTGGAAAAATATAATTCAACCCTCAATCCCATATTTCTCCTCAATGATTAAACAGAAAAGTCTATATTGGCACAAGGGATACCTGGTATCTGGTGCACATAGATAGTTATATGCACAGGCAGCTTATCAATACAGAAGAATGCAAAGATTGAACATTGTCTTGGCATGTGAGCAAAGTCTCCATAAGGTGTAGTAATCATTTATATATCATTGGTTATGAAGAAGAAGAAGGGGAAGAGGAGGAGGAGGAAGAGAAATTGAAAGAATATCATTTTATAGAAAATTTTTATAAATAAAAAAAATTGTTTTTAAACTTGGAAAACATATAATTTGTGAAAATCTTTAAGCAAAAGCATACCTACTAATTAAATGATATTGAACATAATAGCAAATTTGAAAAGCATTTTATGTAGATTATATAGAAACTTTTAGAAGTTGTTTTCCCAGTGAAAATGACCATCAATATACATTTGTATTGAGATTATTCTACCAGATTGTAGATAGTTAATTCAATTTCTTCTCATCCCCAAGGAATAGGTGGTTCTGAAATACCTTAATAAAATACCAACATGTATCTTTTAACCATACTTTGATGCAATGGTATCTAAGAAGACATGAAGGAAAGATGGATGAGCCACGTTCAACAACATAGTTAAATCACCAGTATATATGCCATAAAATCTGAAGAAAAAAATTAATTTCTAAAAAGCTTTATCATCACTCACATCAAAATTCCACTCTAGTTGCTGCTGATAGAATCCAGTGTCCCAATCAGTAAGGCCATTGAAAATCTCCCAATATCTCTCCATATCCTGTTTATGCCAGCATCCTGTTTGATTTACAATATGGCATATGTAAAAGACGCAGAAATTCCTCAGCCCTTGTCCAACACATGTCCTTATGCTTTACCAGCTCAAAATCTCAATTCCAGCAGTTATTTAGCCTATATATTATTGCAACTCCTATAAATCCACAACTCTGTGATTGTAAAAGGTGGCAAATTAAAATGTAGTTAATTTTGTTCTCAAATAAATTGTAATTGATATAGTAAGACAGAAATACATTAAAATGCAAATAAATATTGAGATTGACATCCCAGTAGAAAATCAAAAGCAAACTAAAACTAAATACTTGGAGGAACGTCTAATAGAAAGATATTTATAAAATATGGGAAGTATGAAAATCACAGGGTGAGAAAAGTTACCAAGGGGCTGGAAAAACACTAAAGGTCATTTACCACTCCATATCTATGCCTGAAAGAATAGGAGAGAGGACAGGTGAAACAGAAATAGAAAAAGGTCTGTGTGGCAGGACCCCAGAAGAAGCTGTAGCCACTGATGAAGGGATGTGGACAGTCTCAGGCAAATCTTCAGGGAATGAATTAGAGGAATTAACACCTAATCTCAGTTCTTCCCTTTACTTCCATCCTTGCTGAACCCACATGCCAAATCCAATAGGGGGGGAGGGAGAGGTAAGAACAAAGAGGGAAGGAAGCACAATGGACTATGGTGGTAGACTATGGGTGATTTGGTGGTGGCTGCACAATGATGGCAATACCTGATGGGGGTATCCAAATATTACATCAATTAAAAATAAGTAAGTTTAATTAATTAATTAATTGCTATTTCTCAAAAAACACCTGAAAGATATTCTATCTATCTATCTATTACATACTCATATAGTTAATATGCTAACACTCAGATATGCTAAAATACAGACCCCTCTCAAATGTCTAAAACTAATTTGGAGATTGGACAAAAAAGAGATTATTACTTAAAACTGTACTATTTTTGTGTTTTGCATTTCTAATTATCTTTAAAAATTTTACATATCAAAATATGACATGCTATAATCCATCAATTGCTATAATACAGCATAGTAAATCATTATGTAATAGATCATTTTCCATGGCTCACTGCTTTCAATAATGATGTTACATAAATTTATATGAAAGCATGTTAAATACATATACACATATTTTTAAAATTTTCAATTATCTTCAAGAATGGAAGTACACTAAATATTAAGTATTTCTTTTAAATTTTTTTTACGTGAAGCATCAATATATTCTAAAGAAGAAAATTCATAAAATAATAATGGCATTTTTATTAGATTTTTGTACAGATTTCAATTGTATGCCCTTCATACATCTTAATCTTCCACATATAATAATAAAAATCTTTATGGTCTATGGATAATTGGACTGGATACGTATAATCAACCCTCAATTATCATTTCAGAGGCAAGAAAGGAATCAAATAGACAAATGAAATTCTCAGATAAAACAAGAATCAGAAATTCACGGAATTTAGAACTGAAAGGACCTTAGAGAGCAGCTAATCCAGCCCCCTTATTTTTCAGATGAATAAATTGTGCATGGTGAAATGAAGAGATTTTCAAAAGGTCACATAGTTGGGTTATTGGCAGATCAAGAACCAGAGGCTCTTTTGACTCAGGTTCTTTCCAAACTCTTTCCACAGGCTGTCTTTGAAGGAGTCCTTCCAAGTAAAGAAGAAACAGTGACAAAGATATCTAGGGACACTTCACTACAATTTTCCAACTCTGCCTGACACATTTCTTTAAGTTCCTACCTGCCAACAGAAAATGTTGTTCAAAAGTAATCATTATTATTATTTTTTTTTGTGTGTGGGACCCTCGCCAGCGGCCGGGGAACGAACTGGTGCTGCAGAGGCTGCGGGCAGCCTCGTGGCCCAGCGCTCAACCGCTGCGCCATCAGGGGAGGCCCAAAAGTAATCATTATTTTTTAAGGCTTGTAAAGATGCTCAGCATATCATCATGTCAACTGGCTAACAAAAAACAATTTATTGAGTTTAACATCCTCTGTCCAATACATTTTGATGAAGATATCAGAGACAAGAAATGCAGGAAAGTCAAAGAAAAATGTACTTACAGTAAATGTCCTTAAACAGGAAATATCAAAGAAATAAAAAGGGATTCATTCATTCATTCACTTATTTAACTCCCTTTCATTAGGTGTTAAATAAGTGAAATTAAATGTTAGTGATTTTCAAACTTTCCTTGTAATTAAATTCCCTACCACCCCTCCTAAAGATCTTAATATAGTAGTCAGCTTGTGATTCTTGTTATTAGACATATTTATAGAAATTTTGTAGTGTGTGAAAGCAACTGGTGCCATTTAGGGGATAGACTGATTTATAAGAAAGACACACTGGCTTCATGGAATTTATAGCCTAGAGGTACAGACAAGATATATAAAATGATAACTGTATATCTGAACCTCCATCTGATGAGAAACTAAAACTTCCTAGGATGCAACATATGAAAAATGAATAAAATTTTCATAGACAGAAATGAAGATGGCATTACAGGTAGTGAGAATGACATGTGCACAGAAAGACAACAGACATAAGGAGAGATCCATAAAAAAAGGAGTAAGGAAATACATAGAATCAGCTTGTGAATAATTGAAAAGCAAGGTTTGGTTGGACTTAACGATTCATGAAGAAGTAGAATAGTACTTCAGGATGAGATCATCATGAATATAAAGAACCAGACTTGGCAATCTCTGAACATCCTTGAGCACGAGTGTATTGGATCACAGTCAAAATTTGGGTTCTTTTATCTGAAAAGTAGCTTTTTATGATGGAGTGGGGATAAGTTAAAAACTGGGGAAACCATTTGAGAGTTAGATGACATCTTGTTTAAGATCAAATTAAATCTTCATAATAGTTCTAAGAATATGAATTATTCAGACAAATTTTCACAGCTATCATAAAATAATGAAAGTTGCTCCAGGATTGCTTACTCAATACTCATGCAACCTTGTCTGTAAAGATCTTTCAGGGCTAGTGAAAACCCATGCAATTTTTAGAGACCTCCAAAGCATTTCATGTCAAAATTTAATAAATATAATAAATATAAATATGCCCAATTCTAATAAAAATATTTTTTAATTTAAAATTTCAATTTAACAAGTAGAAACAAATTATTATCTGCTATAAATCCTGTTTTTTTCTCTTTTTTTTACAAAGGTCATTAACATGATTTTTTTCTCATCTTCAAAATTTGAAGTTCAATTCCATTAACTTCTCCTTATAGCTCTTATTTTCCACTGTCTTCTTAGCTTATAATTATATTTTTGACTTTCCTGGTACCACCATTTATGTTTAGTCTTAGGGTCTAGTGTGTCAAAAAAACTAGTGTTTTGGGGCTTCCTTGGTGGCACAAAGGGTTAAGACGCAACGCCTATGAAGCTATCCACACCCACTGCAACACGAGTTAGATCCCTGGCCAGGGAGCTACCCACATGGCGCAGTGGACCTCTCCTAACTTGCCCACTGCTCCCTTCAGCAGTGTATTTCAGTCAATCTGTCTGTTCTGTTCCCCACTCTGTCTCTGGTGAATCCTCTCACCACCCCCATGCCTATGGCCTTTTCCCCAGTTCTTGTATGCAGTTCTTTTTTTTTTAATATTCACAAGCTTTTGTTTTTTAAAATATTTTGTTTTATATAATTCTTACATCATTTTTTCATCTTTGCACAATGTATGCATTTTCATTATGGTTATATTCCCCATACAACTGCACACCCCCACCTTTATTTTGACTCTACTTCTTCCTTTCTCCGTCCCTCCCTACCCCCCCATAGTGTGTCTCTGGTTTATAGTTGCTTGTTGATTTTGATTTTTATTTTGTATTGATTAGTCTTTTTCCTGGTCTTTTATTTAGGTTTTCTAAATTCCTGTTATGAGTGAGACCATAGGGTATTTTTCTTTTTCTTTCTGGCTTATTTTGCTGAGCATGATCCCTTCTAGCTCCATCCATGTTGCTGCAAACTGCATGTGTTTATCTTTTTTGATTGCTGAGTAATATTCCATTGTGTAAATTTACCACATCTTCTTGATCCAGTCATCTATCTTTGGGCATTGGGTTGTTTCCATAGCTTAGCTATTGTAAATAGTGCTGCTATAAACATAGGCGTGCAGGTGCCCTTTGGAATTACTGTTTCTGTGTCATTTGGGTAAATACCTAGGAGTGGAATGCTGGATCATATTGAAACTCTATGTTTAGTAGGTCAAGAAATCTCCACACAGCTCTCCAAAGAGGTTGGACCAGTTTGCACTCCCACCAGCAGTGCAGGAGAGTTCCTTTTACTCCACATCCTCTCCAACATTTGTTGTTGCTATTTTTTTTAACATGTGCCATTCTCACTGGTGTAAGATGGTATCTCGTTGTAGTTTTGATTTGCATTTCCCTGATTACAAGTGATGTTGAACATTTTTTCATATGCCTGTTGGCCATTTGCATTTCCTCTTCAGAGAAGTTTCTTTTTAGCTCTTCTGCCCATTTTTTCACTGGATTATTTTCTTTGTTTTTGTTGAGTTTCATCAGCTCTTTGTAGATTTTTGTGATCAGCAGTTCTTATTCTTTTTTTTTTTTTTTTAAGAAAACCAGACAATCTTTTCATAAAGCAATTATACTGTTAGGTATTTGGGGAAAAGTTTATGTAAAAATAAAATAGAAATATTTTCATATTCTATTAAATGTCAGAATTTTATATTGTAGTTAAATGGATAAAATGTATGTAATTATAGTTAAAACTATCAAAAATGGAGAAAGTAACTGGAATTTAAAGTCTTTCAACAACTTGAAAATGACAGACCATTTATTTACAGAAAATAATGACCAGCTTTAAATTTGAAAAACAAATGAAAAAATATATGTATCATATATAACCATATGTACCTTATATTATTCCTAACTCTAATAGTTCAATTTTGCCTAAATAAAAAGGTCAGTTAAAAGTGAGAGGGGTGGGGTAGAGAAAAGAGGACAAAGCAAACATTCTAATACAAAAGTGATTTAAACACGAAAAATTTAAAACAACTTTAGAATTTTATTTTACTTATCAGAATGGAAATACATATTAACACACACCATGATAATTTTCAGAACTGAAGGGGATAAAATAAGAAATTATATGTTGGCAGTTGACACACAAAACAGTAATTATTGAGGGCAATTTTGCAATATCAAATATAATGTTGAAAGTGAATTACCTATAATTGCTTTACAGAAATTTGTTGCATTAAAAATTTTCACATAAGCATATAAAATGTAAGTATAAGGATGTTAGTTACTCTTTTACCTTTAGTAATAAAATATTGGAAAATATCTAAGTATATGCTAATTAAATAACGTAGGACTTATTCACACATTGGACTATTATGCAGCTACTTAAAAGTAAGGCAGAACTGTATCAATTGAAATAGAAAAAAATCACAATATACTACTGAGTGAAACTTACAAGTTTTACAACACTTGTTCACATATGTATATATATATATATATATATATATATACATACACATGTATATGTTCTATTACTTTGTCTTTCTAATTTTCCAAAGAAGATACAGAAATTCAGTGATATAAGATACATGAACTCACAGAAAAGTAATAAAGTGACACCCTAAGATCTGTTGGATCCAAATAGAATACTATTTACCATATCATTTTGCTTTTTCCTTAGTTAGAAGTCTACATGACAAGACACATATTTCAGGGAAGGTGATAGTAAATTTGATTTGATTAATGCTGAGTTTAAAGTGACTTGTAGGACATAGAGGCAAGACCCTCAGGTTGGCAAATGGGTATAGGGAGTTATATTCAGAAAGGATATCAGTGCTGATAGGCTGCATTTGGAGGCAGTCTTTAGAGGTAATACAGACTACTTTGTGAGGCCAGAAGAGTGTCTGAAGAACAGAAAGAGTGGTGCTGGCAGGCCTCTCCTGTCTCGCCTGCTGCTCCCTTGAGCAGTGTTTTCCATCGTTCTGCCTGTTCTGCTCCCCACTGTGTTTCCTGTGAATCCTCTCTCCCTCCCGCACCTATGGCCTATACCCCAGCTGTTGTGTAAATAAATATACCTTTTAAAAAATTTTTAAAAAGTAAAAAAAAAACAGTGTTAAAGAAAAAACGAGGTCAGAGTGTAGAAGTTAAGATAACAGAATATTTATTTCTTGAAGAGGGTTATCAGCCATAAACTGAAAAGACGAATAGATTAGGGGAAGTGACGATGAAGAAGCAATGACTTGGTAAGTGTGCAAAGGAAAGGTAAATAAGAAAGGAAACATGGGAAAAACAGAAGAGATTTGAGAATATGTTTAATACTGATATCAAGAAGGAAAGGAGAGGGAAACAGATATAGTTGGAAAGGAGATTAATAGCAGAAATGTTATTCATATGCGCAGCGACATCCAGACCATTGAAAGAGGGGTTTGCTTTAGAATTAAGGGTCTTGTTCTTGTTGTTTTTGGGGGCAAGGATGGGTTTGGTGACAAGATATTATTTTATATGTAATTTCAAGAATTTTCTCTGTAAAAAACAATTACAACTACTTGCAGCATGTAAAGAATGATGCATTTGCACCATTGGTATAGTGAAGGACAGAAATGGACATTAACAATGAACTTAGTGTAGCATATATGCATGTTGAATCTCAATGATGCACACATGAAAGTTATATAATGTTATAATGTGGTGCTATTTCAATAAAAAAAGAAGTAAAACAATGATGTGTTTGATTTTCAAAAAAGTTTGAAAGGAGAAATTTCCAAATAGGTACAGTGAATAGAAAAGAGAACAAACCAGCTGAAGAAAGTTGAAGGAGGTTAGAATTCAAGGATTTAGAGTCAACTTCTAACCCAGTTGAGTTAGAAGTCATGGATTTGCAGAGGTTAGGCCACATGATTGTTTTAGCTATTAGCACCTAGCAGACCTGGTATACTCTAGAGAAAGATGAACAATTGGGTTGACTGAGAGTTACAATATTGATAAACAAACAGAAATAGGAAGAGAGGTAATTGACAAGAGAGTGATATAAGTGATAGATTTAGTGAAGGCAAATAGGCTTAATTCTAAGAAACAAAAGTAGAGATCGAAGTATTAACATTTTTCACTTTGCTGAAGTACAAGCATAAAAAGAAATCTCTAGTCAAACCATTGACAACTCTGATTTATAAATAATTTTGATTTCTAAAAGCAAAATCTGGTAAAAATACAGTTTGCAGAATATGATTAGGATTTGATGACATCTGCCTAATGTAACAACTGTTTGAGCCAAAAACATTCTGTCAAGAGTGAGAAGCCAAGCCACAAAGAAAATATTTGCAAGGGACATATCTGATAAGCCTGTTATCCAAAATATACAAAGAACTCTTAAAACTCAACAATAAGAAAACAATGAAAAATAGGCCAGAGATCTTGACAGATACCTCGCCACATATGATAGATGGCTAATAAACATATGAAAAGATGTTCTATGTCATGTCATCAAACAAATGCAAAATAAAATAGTAAGATTTCACCATACATCTATCAAAATGACCAAAATCCTGAACACTGAAAATATTATAATACTGAGGAAGATATGGAGCAATAGCACTAATTATCATTCATTGCTGGTAAGAATGCAAAATCACTTTGCAAGATAGTTTGGCAGCTTCTCACAAAACAGAACATACTCTCACTGTATGATCTATCAGTTTCCTCTCCTTGACATTTACCAATTGAGTTAAAGACTTCTGTCCAGGCACAAACCTACACACAGATGTTTATAGCAACTTTATTCATAATTGCCAAAAGTTGGAACAACCAATATGTCCCTCGGTAAATGAATCGATATAAAATGAAATGGAAAATCAAATATTATTTAATACAAAAAGAAATAAACTATCAAGCACTGAAAAGAACTTCAAGTGCATGTTGCTACAAAAAAGAAGTCAATCTAAAATGGTTACATATTGTTATGGTTCCAACTATATGATATTCTGGAAAACTATAAAGAATAAAAATCACTGGTTGCTGGAAGGCAGAGATGAATTGGCAGGACATAGGACTTTTAGGGCAGTGAAAATACTCTACATGATAATAGAATATTGGGTCCATGTAATTATACATTTGTATAAACCCAGAGAATGCACACTACCCAGAGTGAACCCTAATGTAAACTCTGGACTTTGTGTGATTATGATCTGTAATATAGATTTATCAATTGCAACAAATTACCACTCTGGTTATGAATATTGATAGTGAGGGATACTGTGCACATATGCAGGAGTAAGAAGTATGAGGGTAATTTCTGTACCTTCATCACAATTTTTCTAGGAATCTAAAAAGTGCCCTTTAAAAATTTGTGAAAAATAACATTAAGCACGCTATACTGATTATATGAAATAAGGTAGTCTTTGGCAAATTTTAAATCATATTTCAAAAAGAGCCCAAATGATAGGACATACTCACTATGTTATAGGGTTCAAAATCATAGATGTAAAATATTTTCTGGCTCAACATAGTGGTAGTTCTCAAATGTTTTGCCCAGACCAGCAGATTCAGCTAAACTCAGGAAATTGTTAGAAAGGCCAATTCTCAGCCAGCCACCCTGCTCTCTATCAGAAACTCTGGAGGGGTTCCCAATGAACTGCTTATTAACAAGTCCTCCAGGTGATTCTGTTGCAAATTAACATGTAAGAACTAGTGTATATAGTAACTTCATTGTGTAAGCTGACTTGTCAAAAGGTCAGCCTGGTTTTTCTCTAATAATTATAAATTCAACTTACATTCTCTACCAAAAATCTTTCAAAAACACCAACCAAGTAAGAGTCAAAACTAAGCCAAACAAACCCTAGAAATCTGACTGTAGAATTGAGGTTATCAGAAGGGGAGAGGGTTAAATAGAAAACAAAGTGGAAGGGGCACAATGGACTATTGGAGAGGATTTTGGGTGCCTTGGTGGTAGCTGTGGTGTGGTAACATATATCTGAAGAGATATGAACCCATACCTCTGAATCACATACAGTGTTGTAAACCAACATTATCTCAATAAAAATAATACTACCAAAGACAATTTCTTACTACAAAAGACAAACTAACCATGCAATCAGCCAAAAACAAAAACAAAAAATAAAAAGAAGCACCAATGTCCTGAATAAGACTGTTAAAGGGGTTAAAAGAAAAAAAAATATCAAGTTTTGATAAAATACTCTGGGTATATATACTATTGATATAAGTAGCCTTATTTTCTTCAGTCTGGACGGGCTGTTGCTAGAAATATTTGACACCTATAAAAGAATAAACCAAGCGTTTTCACAAATAGTACTAATGGTATATAAACAAAGTCCCAGAATTCATTAAACAGATACACTCCATGGGAATTTCTTGAGTTCTGCATTCTACCTCTAAAGTGAAGATTGTAATGAAATACTGAGGATATTATTCACCACACTTTAATAGATCTGGTAATATTGGTGAAGAAGGAGAAGAAAGGAGAGAGAAACAGGAAGCAGGAAAGAGAGGATTAAGTAGAGGAAGGGCTGTAATGGGTACAAAAGAAAATAATGGACTAGTAGAGTTGTTAAATTTTTTGAAATACGGATGCAAAGACCAAACCTTGTTCCCAGGAATAAATTCTCTGTGAAGTAACAGTTCACGAAAATGCAGCAATATTGCTGTCATGGTATGATAGACAACATTGTGATTTCTTGTTGAACTGTATCATCTGCTTTTTCTTTCTTCAGCAACTATCACTAAGAATGGTAACATAGAAATGAAACAGCCAACATAAAACAACTTTCAAGTTCTCCCTGAAATTGGTTCCTTTGAACCGAGTAAGAGTAATATATAACTAAACAAGATTCCTTAATAAAAGTTCATCATCTATAATAAATCTCCTCAGCAAGTAATTCATTTTATCACATTGACTAGAAACTAAATCAAAGTGAATTGACAAATTTGTGGGGAAAGGAAAGAGAAACAAAATATATAACTGTTTAAAATCAATTAGGACCTTTTATTTCCACTAAATTATTTAACTTGTTACAGAATGTGTAAAATTTTCAGTAATATTTACTTTGTTTCCTGTGATAGGAATGCCTTTTATTGTAATTTTTCAAATTAATTACCATGATTTTATAAAAGCAATATCTAATAAAACATGGTGCATTATGTCTTTTAATACTAAATATAAAGTGCTATTCTTGTAATATGGAATAGCTCACAAACATACTACAAACTCATAAATTAAATTCATAGCTAAATGAGTACAAAATATTCAGATTTTAATTATATAATTGATGTATAAATTTTGTGCATTATGAATTATTGTGATGCCCTATGTATCGCAGTGAAACTATTTTCCTAGCCATATTGTAGTACAGTATCCTCCATGCTAAGTCACTGCATGTGCATTTCTGTAACAAAGGATTTCATTTTCTTGAAACATGTTATGGCCTGGCCTCATTAATTCAGAAAAAAAGAAAATACAATTAAAGAAAGTCTTCAGAGGTTCCAAAGTCATCTGAATTTTGGAGTGGTTAATGACAAGAGTGTTATTAGCTTAAATTAATCCTGATACTCGAGTAGGTTACATAGAAACTATTCATATTTGTATCTAAGTATTTTGCTGTAATTCCATTTGATGTCTAAGAGACACTTAGAACCAAAAATACCACTATATGATATGTATATACATACATGCACACTCCCCTATATATGCTGTCTGAAATGAAACACATGTCTTAATATTGAACTTCACAGTGGCTAGGAGATTTCTAAAAACTTACTTTTTCATGTTAAAATTTCTATTCTTCTAGTTAAAAATACAAATAGTTATTCAGAATGTGTATGTGGCTCTAATACCCCTTTTTCATTTTCCTAGTATAGCAACTCATACTTAAATTTCCTTTACATGCCACACAGCATTAACAAATTTCATTTATTCACATATGCATGTATATTTACATGCTATAAACTACCATGCAGATACTTCAATTTAGAACAATACCTTATACTATAGGACCACCTTAAACCTTCCATCTTTATACAATATTATGATAAATTCTGTATCAAGACATAGGTTTCATATGATTTTAGAGCTTATAAAGATTTTATTTCCAAATGTGATGTATTTCAACTACATACAGTTATGATAACATGCCAACACTCTAAGATTATAAAGTTTGTCATTGAAACACTTGAAGCATTCTTTTAACATGTTCACTTATTTCTTATTGTTTTCTTGAATGAAAAAGAAGAACAATGCTACTTAACAATAATTTAATATTAATATGAATAAATTAAACATAAAAGTGCATTGTCATTAATGGGTAAAGGTTTTTTGAAGTATGGTCAATTTATTGATTTGAGCATGTAAAACTATTCCTGTTACTTAGGCAGCTTTCTTTTGTTACATCAAGAATGGTAATTTTATTGAGGAAGGCACAATAGAAGATGATTGATTGTCTGCTTTTGTCATGGAGATGAATTATTGCAGAAAGCATACATGAAAAAATAAAAGCATTGTTCTATAAATTGGCCCTTGATGCTTTGTTCATTTGAGTTCATTGTTTGTAGACTTCAGCATCAACTAATACTAAACAGTATAGTAAATAAAAGCATTTTTTTTTTGCTGAAGCAAAATTACTTTTTTCACTAATGAAACTCAGCTTTATGAAATAACAGTGTCTGCTAAATTTAAAATGTATAATTTAATCTATGCCAAAAGCTGAGTAGTAACAGAAAGCTTGCATAGCTATTATCATTTTATTAAATTAGTAATAAGAGTGCATAATGAAAAATGAAAAACTTATTTAAAACTTAATGGGAAAGCAGCTCACAAGCAATGCAAATTAAAAAGTAGTACTTTTAATTTTAGACAGTTGAATAAAATCTATTAAGAAAAATATAATTGTCAGGAGCCATTGACTGACTTCAATAACTTTTTAATCAAAAATTTAGAATCATGACTATCAAATTTTCTAAGACTTTTAAAAGCATAAAATATTAGAATACAAAAAAGTTTCATCAACCATTACAGATTGAAAACATAAGACAAAAATACTACTTTTAAATAAAGTCCTGCCAACTTATTATTTGCTTCCTGGAGAAATTCTTTCTTTGTATTTAAGGCATAGATAATATCAAATGTATTTAATCTGCTGTTTACCAAGCTAGGTTTTTAGGTAGATTTTAATGTCAATGACAACTGGATCTCCTCAGCTATGCTACTTTTAACCTACTGAGTTGTTTTCTGATGCACCGTGATTTGTTAAGCAATAGAACACTTCATTCTAGATACAGCTATCACCTGGTGTTTGCTAAATCACTGTGAAATTCTTGCAACAGCTGTTTGTTCCTAGGGAAACATTGCCTTCATATTGCAGCAATAAACTGATCATTGCCAATTAAATGCCCATTAATTGTGTAAGCAAGGATTACTGCCAGATGTTTACATTAGAAAGAAAAATATCCTTTGCTATTTATTTTGCACTTATAGTCATCCCTTTTCATGTTAATAATTATGTATTTGAATATTCTTTTTTAAAATATGTCACAAATTTCAACCAAAAAATTAATCATTTCTCCACAGGCTTGATTTAGTAGAGGATAAGCTAGGGTATAATATAACATACCCTATATATAATATATATATATAATTAATATAGGGTATATATAATATAATATAGGGTATAATATATATATAATTATATATATACATAATATTTAATTAAAAATCACTTTTTCTGTGTCCAAATAACCCTCAAATATTCCACACTGACTCAAATTTTCTAGATTTTTTTATTTGCTATACTACATGTTTCCTAAATGTATTTATTTCCCTTTATTCCATTTGGAATTGTCTATGAATTGTGTCTTTAAAAGTTGAGAGAGAACAAACTTTTACATAGCCTAAAAGGAGAAAACTGTAAAAATAAAGGAACCCATTTGTAATAAATGCAGGTGGCAATTTTAGAGTTGTAGTTAAATCTCATCATCTTTGTATTTACCTGAGGTTTCATTCTATCTCAAAATATTAAGTTCTTTTCCACAATGCAATGAAGATGAATCATGCACTTAATAATATGGTTTCCCAAGTAATTTATTTCTCAACACCAAAACAGAATGGGAAATAAACATTAACCATAATGAATATATTTATCACCTCTTTTAGTGTCTAAATAAATGGCTAAAGTTAAAGAAAAAAGTACTTCCATAGCAATATACACCTATAAATCATACTTTTTAGATAGGAGAGTTTCCACAAATACATCAGATACATATTTCCTTGCAGTTGTGCTTCAAGTTTCTATAAGGAATGGTAAGTACATATACATGTCCTCCCTGTCAGAGACCCTGATCCCAGCCCCTTGCACCCCAGCCATACATTGTATGCAAACAGCAACAACAAAAAAGATTAGGTGGTATTCTGTTCCTCACCAGATTGAACCACACCTCCTCTTTGGAAGGTGATCACAGGACACATTCAGAGCTGCAGAAGACATGAAACAGTAGCATCTGGCTCCTTAAATATCTCCACAGGCATTTGTAATGGCATCTTTGAAGTTTTCCCTGCATCTGTCACATGTTTAGACTGCACATTGACTGCCCCAGCTGAGCACGATTTTGATTCTTTGAGACTTTGAATAGTGTAATCTGTTTAAGAATAAAGCTCGGGAAAATCCCTCATAATATCCATACACAAGCTCTTTCATGATTAAAAAAGGGGGTCCTCATTCCCATAACTGTTATTTTTTTATGCTGAAACGATGCCAGCCTTTGAGTTAATAATGCAGCCTACAATTACATTCCAGCTTTGCACATTTTTTGAGAACCTGTACTCAAAAATCACATCTTGTCTAGTTTTTTTTTTTTTAACCAGTATTATAGAAATTACTACTTGAGACGAAGGCCTATATAATCTGATGTGTGCATAATCATCTTGGCACCCAATGATAAAAGAAATCTGACCACTGTCAACTCACTTTGAAAATCATTTTTGATTCAACCTATTGAGCATCAAGTGCAGAATATAAGAATAAGGGGTGATTTGACATAAATGGTAGTTTGAGTGCTATTGACTTTGCATCTATTAAATTAATATATTTCCAACAATTAAGTCATAAAGACTACTGAATCCACCTCCTTATATGTACAGACAATTTCCTACTATTAATGGGACGCTCAAGATATAACCAAATGTCCCATAAATACACTGGGACTATTATGTATAATATGAGTTTTTCCAGTACCATGGTTATCCTATTTTAAATTTTTGAAGTTGACAAAATCTTCCTGTGGTATGTCTAAAACCAGCATTTCTATTTCATTTTATTTAATTTTGGGAAATAACTATTAAGTTATTTACACTAGAGTATCAAAGACTTTTAGTTTAATTTCCCTTAAAGGTTTTCATTTTTAATGAAGGAAAATGTTGTAAGGACTAACTTGAATGTGAATACACATGAACACACAGATAAACAGAAAACAATAGCTGTTTTAAGGCAGAATGTTTTTTAACCATATAAAATGTTATCATTTCAACAACCATAATTTTCTCTGATTATAAGATTACCCTGATGATATAGGTTATTTCACATAATTTATGAAGTAAAATTTTTTTATTTGAAAGAAATAATAACACATATACCAAAATAAAAAAAAAAATCACCAGGAAAAACTGCTAAAGTATACTCCAACTTAGAACATAGTAAATTATCAAGAGGGTACCAGAAGGAGAAGATGGGAGGTGGGGAAGCAAAGCGGGGAGAAGCCCAATGGGCTATGGTAGACTATGGTAGTCAGTACGTTGGTGGTGGGTATGGTGTGGTAACATAAATCTGAAAAAGTGTGAACCTATATCTCTAAATCATATACAATGTTTGTTGTAAACCAATGTACCTTAATAAAAAATACAATAAAATATAAATTAAACTATTTTACACAAATGAACTCACCTACCAATTTTAGTAATTGGAATCCTGGGGCAAGGCATTGCTATGACACTAATAAATATAAAACACTTAGGAAAATGGGAACTATTTGTAAAGAAGAAATCAAGATTCACACTATATTCCATATGAAGAGAATAGTGTTCAATTTATTCTTGTGTAAAGTTTCCACAATACCTTCAGAAGATCAGTACAATGTGGTAACAGCTCTCCTCTCTTCTGCCAACTGAAAGGTTACTTTCTTCAGTCTTGGGTTACTAAAGGCATTATAATCTACACAAAGGTCACGGTATGTTGATGTGGCTTGTTTCCTTGAGTTTGTGAACATCATTGCCTATTTATTAGATATACAAATGTACAATTTGCATGTATATGTGATTTCACATTCATACCTCTGTGTCTCCTAAATCAGAATTGGGGGAACAGCTGGTATAAAATGCAGGGTTTGGGATTCGGATTTAATCCATTCCATGGTCCCAAATGTAATACAAAAATGTCGGGCCTCCCTGATGGCGCAAGGGGTTAAGTACCATACCATGAAGCAATCCGCAGCCTCTGCAGCATGAGTTCCATCCCCGGCCCGCCAGGGAGCAACCCACATGGCAGAGCAGACCTCTCCTGTCTCGCCTGCTGCTCCCCTCAACAGTGTATTTCACTCAGCCTGCCTGTTCTGTTCCCCACTCTGTCTCAAGTAAATCCTCTCACCCCCCTGCATCTCTGTCCTGTACCCCAGCTCTTGCATGCATAAATAAATTAATCTTAAAAAAAATGTCAGAGTATGATACATGTTCCCAGAAAACACAATGATAAAAAATAATAATTGGGAAGTGTGGGTTCAGTGATTAAGAGGTTCCTGCTACTTCAAAAGTTAAAAATAGAAAAATATGTGAACACATTTGACTATCATGGTGCATCTTTAAGAGACAACAGCCATTTTGTCATTAGTTGGCAAGAAATAATGCAAAGTATTAATGGGAAATCTTTTTTCAATTAATAACTTATCAGTCTTTATTTTTGTTTTAAAGCATCCATGCCACACAAATTTTAACTCATTATCTTTGTACATGAGGAAAAACTCTGAACCAAATTATTTATTTTTGTGATTGCTATAAAGAAACTTCAAAGAGAAATTACTTTATATATCAGATTACCTAAACTTTAAAATAATAAGCTATAAAAGACTCTAGGAGAAAGATTCTCTGGATTCTGAAAGAAGAATGAGGAAGCTTTAGAGAAAAAAATGAAGTTACTTATATTAACTATTTATTTAACCAAGAAACATTTAAATCAGAGCCTCCCCGGTGGTGTAGCGCGTTGAGCACAGTGCTGTGAAACTGTCCTCAGCCTCTGCAGGGTGGGTTCGATTCCGGGTCAGCCAGGGAGGTTCCCACATGGTGCAGCAGACCTCTCCTGTTGCGCCCACTGCTCCCGTCAACAGTGCTTTAGATCTGCCTGTTCTGCTCACCATTCTGTCTCTGGAGAATCTGCTCACCCTCCCACACCGCTGGCCTGTACCCCAGCTAATGTATAAATAAAAATAAATAAATAAATAAATAAATAAATAAATAAATCTTTTCTTTTTTTAAAAAAAAAGGAACATTTAAATCACTACCATGTTCTGAGAATTGTGAGAAAGCATAGTGTAGTGAGGGAAAAAAGTATTAATATGCTAACAATTTTATTTCTGGTTCTTCTACCAAATGATTACTAACCAAGAGTAGCCACTCTAATTTTGCAAGCACTAATTTTATCATTTGTAAATTAAGGAGAAGTAGTTATCGAAGTATCTCCCAGATCTAAAACTTGTTACTGAATATTTCATTTTTTACCAGAGAGTGTGCCATATTGTGCATCTAGCCCATGGGCCTGCAGATTGCTGATCCAGACCTCTCCAACTGTCAATCCAGTTCATATTGTGAGATTACACTGATATAAATTTTCAACTACAAAATGTTGGGGAAAGAAAATATTTGAGGGAGCAAACATTTAAAGGGAGAAAAAAAAGATATACATGATAAACAAAGAATAGGTCCTCATATTCAGAGCGAAACTGCACCTTTAAATATACCACATGCAGCTGACAAAATCTGAGGTATATTCTTTAAGGCATTATTCCAATAATATTTCCCAAAAGAAAAGAGTTTGGTAATTAAATGGATTTAAAACATCTTCTAAACCACCAATCTTAAGGATTCAAGAATGACAGCTTGGAGAAGACTTAAGAGTTAAAAAATAAAATGATTAATGCCAATCCTTTCCAACTTCACCTAAGCACATGACTACAGAATCCAATTGAAAAATACTACAGTAGGAAATAAAATCAGATTTGGCTTAATGGATTTCTTAGGAAAAATTCCTAAGGCAGTTCAGGCTAGAACACCAAGACCCCATACTGCAGCCTTCCCTGAAAGGTACATAGCTGAGAGCACTCCTTGTTGCTAAATTTACCAGCCATCTTACAAGCTTGGTACTTCCAATACAATATGGGTCAATGCAAAGTCAGGGCAAGTGCCACATACCCTTTATCTTTCAGGGAAGACAGACTATTTTCATGAGTAGCTGTTACTACTCAAAGGAACGCAGGTCTTCAAGTATAGAAAGGTAATATTAAAAAAAGCCCAATAAAGCTCCATAGGAAGGCGATTTTAGATATAATTGTATCTAAAACTTCATCTTTCATACAACATACATTCAAATGCATGGCATAAGCTTACTTTTGACTAGCTGAGTTTTTGGTGGAACTTTCCGATGGAGATTCAAGTAGGCTTCTTTTGGTAGAATTCTGTTGTTCAGCTGCATGATTTTATCTAATAGTATAAATATGAGAATCATTAGCATATAGAGAGTATGGATCAGGTAACCATATAATTTCTTGTTCAAACCAGGACACTTTTGAAAAAATAGCTGAAGGCTAAATTTCTGATTTTCTAGCTAGGAAAGAAATCTATCTGTGCAGGAGAAAGGCTTGGGCATGACATGCCTTCTTGGGAAATAAGCAAGTAGAAAGTAAATCATTACATCTATAGTATACTCTCTACCCAATCCAAATTGTGAATTGGGACAACAAAATAAGCACCATGTTTGATGTTGAGAATCACTCATGCAGAGGCATCAATGCCTTCCATTAATATTTTAACCAAAGCAGAGAAACACCACCAGATAACGCCAAACCATGACCAGGCCAAATCTGAACCTTTCAGAGCACCCAACAAATGCTTGAACAATTGGTAAATAAATTTCCCCGTATGTTGCTTACTAGTATGGTTTTACTGAATATGACCATAAAATTCATAATAATGAGGTCAGCAGCCATTACCCTGTTGAATATTTCTCTGGAAGAAAATTTTGAACAGTTGTTTCAATGTTCCAAATCATTTTGGAATGCTTTTGCTGCAAAAATGTAAAAAAAAAACTGACAACACTTAAATAGTTCGTTTTTCTTACGCTGAGGGGAAACATAAAACTGTTAACACAAAATATTATTAAAGTAGCTCAATAGGCCTCCCCGGTGGCGCAGCGGTTGAGCGCTGGGTTGCAAAGCTGCCCGCAGCCTCTGCAGCGCCAGTTCGATCCCTGACTGCTCCCCGGCCACCGGAGAAAGGTCCCACATGGTGCGCAGACCTCTCCTGCCGCCCTCAGCAGTGTACTTCGGTCCTTCTGCCTGCTCTGCTCCCCGCTCTGGTTCTGGTGAATTCTCTCACTCTCCCGTGCTTCTGACTGTACCCAGTGCTTGTATAAATGAATAAATCAATCTTTAAAAATAAATAAATAAATAAATAAATAAATAAAAGTAAAGTAGCTCAATAATTCAGGTCCAGCATATACATTCTTTGTCCTCTCCTGAATGGATGCAAAAATGCCACTATGCTCAGGCACTGTTTCTTCTACAAGATGGAAGTCACATCTGTTACTTTAACCACAGATAGCAACAGACTTCCAGAAGACTCTAACAGATTTCTACTTTAGCTTAGCCCACCAGGGAGTCTGGGAATGCATGTATCAAAAGTGAAGCAAGCATAGATTGTCAAAGGGTCCTGAGCAAACACAAAAAATAACAAATCCCTTCTAAATTTGATTTCACTATCATTGTAATTACACAGGGACTTGAAAAGTAAAAAAGCAAGCAAAAATACCTAAAGAATAAACCTGTGCTATTTTTTCTCCCTTGACAAGAAGGAGGACTTTATTCATTTTAGTTTAAAGCAATGCTTGTTGTGATTTTTTTCCTAAGTGTGTTGTGAATAATAGTGACTTACACACAGCAATGTTAATTTAAAAAAAAAATGCAATTTTCTCTAATGAAATCTCTGTGAAGGAACTAGTAAAAATTTCATTCAAATCAAATTTTTTTCTTTGCCGGAGTGATGATATTCCTGATGTTTCTAGGACATTCTCAATTATTTATTTCAGTATGACTGTTAATGACATCTTTTTCACTTTCAAAAGTGCCCTGGCTTGAACAATAAATTACATGGCCACCTGATCCATGACACTTTCTATGCTAATGATTCTCACATTTATACTATTAGACCAAATCACGCAGCTGAACTACAGAACTCTAGTAATAGCAGCCTCTCTGACATATGCATGGGAAATTTCCACCAGAAACTCAGCTAGTCCAAAGCAAACATGTCATTTGCCAGTTCTTATCCAGTCCTCTTGCCCTAGTGATTATAAGTGAGGAGCCTGAGAGATCAGGCAAGTACCAAGCACTTTCCTTTAATATGTTTACGTTGCCTACTTAGCTCTACTACACAGATGTCCAGATTTGTCCTACCTAAAATGATAATATTGGTAGGTAATAGAAGTGAAAATGTGTAAGCAAGTTCATTTTTGTGCTAGACATATGGGATTGGGATCATCTGATATAAAAAAGAGAGACAATAAAGCAAAACCTTATGAGAATATATTGATTAACAAGCCAGAATTACTGAGGTAATTTCAAGGAGTCAATTCAGCATGATCTTGTGAGTTGGGTTTAAGAGAACCACATATCCAAAATTAACTGTCAATCTCCCGAAAGGAATGGTGAGAGTAGTTTAGAAACATAAACAGCATAATTACTAAGAGTGAGAAAAACCCTGCATCTCTTTCCTAGGACTTTGAACACAAAAGTTGTCTTTCAAAGCACACCTACATGGCCTCTTTGTTAATTCTTGTCACGACTGCAATTAAGAGTAAAACCAAATTCACAGAGCAGTGAAAAACTCCCCTAACAAGAACAAGCCTCCGACTAGAAGGAAAAGCAGAAATGAAATATTCATCTTTGCCCTGGCCTTTTACCCCCCTCATACATAAGAGCTCGCTTTACTACTTACCTCTCAGTTGTCTAAACTCTTAATCTTTCATCTGCACAACTGTAAGAACCTAGTCACTGCCCCACACACATCTACTCCTGTCCCAGAAAACAGAAACCAGAGATACTTAAATTTTTTAAATAAAAATTCATTAATATTCTTTGTTTAAATTTCAATGATTGGGCCTCCCCGGTGGTGCAGTGGTTGAGCGCTGGGTTGCAAAGCTGCCCGCAGCCTCTGCAGCGCCAGTTAGATACCCGGCCGCCAGTGAGGGTCCCACATGGCGCACAGACCTCTCCTGCCATCCGCTGCTCCCCTCAGTAGTGTATTTCGTCAAGTCTGCCTGTTCTGTTTCCCGCTCTTGGCTCTGGTGAATTCTCTCACCCTCCTGCGCTTCTGACTGTACCCAGTGCTTGTATAAATAAATAAATAAATCTTTGAAAAAAAAAGATTTAAAAAAAAATAAAGTTCAACAATTTCCCATTGCATTCAAAATACAGATTTAAATTTTGTGATAGTCTACAAGATTCTTCATGAGCTGATCTTTATTTCCCTCTTTTTTAAAAGTAACATTTGTTTACAAAACTGTGTAAGATTTAGAGATATAGAATCACACTCTTCAGGTATTTGTTACCACACCACACCCACCACTAGGGCACATATAGTCCATCATAGTCCACTTTCCCCATATTCTCAAATCTTGTACTACTCTGAACTTTGTTCAGCTTCTTAAAAGCACCATTTTCCCTTCTATCTTAGAGTCTCTGAATAGCCTGTTTAACTTGCTCACAATAAACTCCACCATCTTCCTTGACATCTATCTCTTTTGAGAGTTCAGCTGAAACATCATTCATTCCCTGACTTTTCCTAAACTCCAAGACTCACTCTCTCATACTAGCAATATGCTCTTGTACCTCTGTAAATGTTTTCCTGGCATCACTTAACCTGAAATTTGTAAATTTATACTGTGTGACTATTTGATCATAAATTATCTCCTCCTCCACTAAACTTTTTCATTGTATTTTTAGCATAGTTCCTGCTACATAGTGTATTCTCAATAAATATATCAGTTTATGAATGAATGAACGCATAATACACATAGCATCATACTGCCAAATCATGGTTATTCTCTATTGCCAACAGATACATCAAGTAAAAGTCATCCTTCCAGAAGACAATCTCAAATAAAATCATTACAACTTTCTAAAAATACAGTTGTGAATTTTTTCAAACACTTATCAAACGTCATCTCACATTGACTATGATATTGCTACAGAATGATTACTCATTCTGTAGAATAGCACTTCTAGATTTATCTTAAAAACTACTCAAATTTTCAGAAGTAGTCCCTTATCCTTTAATTTAGAGTGCTTTGACAGTTATTTACATGATTCTTCATGATTTTAGAAATATTTATTGCATCCTTTTCTGACTACAGAAAACTCTGAGTCTCCACACAGACTCCCTTTATCAGACAGGTGCATCCATCTATCAGCCACTATCAGGGTTGGCTGCTAACAGCTCAAGCTAGACTGCTTCACCAGAAAATTGCCCTTGGGTACAGAGATCTTTTCTTTTCTAGAAAAGAACATGAAATTATGAGTTCATGCCACCAGGTCACCAAATAACTAGCACACCTTGACACATGCAAGAGTACTAACAAAAAAGTCAATATTACAAAGAAGCATTTTTCTTCAAAATTAAATATTTGTCATTGCTCTCACAAAATTGCAAGACTTGGTAAATGTCATTTCAAAATTTAGTTAAGATTTACAAAGTTAATTCAATATATCAGGAGAAACTCTTTCTCCTGCCTAGCCCCACTCAGTATGGATTAAGAAATTAAATCATTCTAATTTTAGCATGTGTTTAAGAAATAAATTTAAGCAACAATTAGGTCATTGATTTGTGTATAACAAAATCAACATAGTGTTACACATGAAAAACAATATATTGAGGAAAAAGAACTAGACAATTTTAATTGTTCAACTCTTATTTTAGAAGCCAAGGGGAAACTAAAGGGCTAAAATTTAGTGGCTCAGTCTACAACTCTAGACCAAATAGACACAGTCACAGTTCTCTGGAGACACACGGTAAACAGTCATCAATTAAAATAAAAGAAAAGGATAAACAACTCTTGTCAAGAAGGCTATTAATTTCAGAAGTATAGCAAGCTACTCAGTCTGAGTTTGATCCCTAGTGAATAAAACTAGTTTGTTCATAAGTGACCATAGTTCACATAATGTGGCATCTTTGAGTCTCAAAGGTCCAAGATAAAGACTGCAGGGAATTACAGTGTCAGAGATTGCAGCCAAGGGTCTTCTCGGGGCACAGTGCTTCTATTTCCAAGTGACAAATACATGTCAAATATTCTTATTTAATACAAGAAGATTTTAAGTCTGTTATCTAGACATGAGTGTTGGGGAAAGAATTTAACAAATAGATTAAATAATTGCCCTAATTATATTTCTTATTTTAATTTCCTAAAATTTTAACATAGAAAAAAAAGTTCTACCTGTAATATGCAATCAGTGTGTATATATATATATATACTTTACTTGATTAGATTTATTAGACCTTTAAATTAAGTATAAGAAAATGAAAATAAATTCATTATTGAATGACTATAAACTCCTGATAATTTGGTTTATCCTTCTTACTGCATTTGAGATGCAGATAGCTATCTAGATGCCACCATTTCAGTACTATTTATTTCTTAGAGGGTAGATTTTAAAATCATCAAAATCAAAAAAAATGAAGTTAATAATATTTTTTCTAATAAAAAATGGAATAAAATTTGTATACCTAAAATAAATAACAATTAAGTCAATTTCTTCCAGGCTGCTGGTATAAGTAAATAAAGAAAAGTTCTAAAAAGAAAACCATTTCATTGGTGTTTCAGCACAAATTTGTACTGCAATAAAATAAAACTCATGGTTATTCAATTATTGTATTTACTATGAATGAGGAAGTCAGGTTAAGTTCAGGCAGTCAGGTAGGATCAGGTAGCTCCAATCCAGTAAAATCTGAATATGCAGAAAAACCCACACAATGCCAAAGCAACAAACCAAAACTCCTTTTGGGAGAACAGACCAAGTAACCTGAGAGACTCAGCAGGCTTCAACCAATCAACAAGAGACACAATTGCAAGGCACCCAACTTCCCAACCTCCCCCCCATACTCATATAAACTATTTTTTGCTTCCTCAATGGCAAGCATTTGGGGCCCCACTGTTCAGAAAGCTTTCCTGTTTTTCTTCTTATCTGACAATAAATCTCTTGCATTTTAACCTAACTCTGGCTTTAACTTGAATTCTTTCCTTGTGAAGCCAAGGATCGAACCCTTGGGGTCTGGCTCCCAGACTCCAAGCCCAATTCAATTATGTTTGACCTGAATTAAAAATTCTTGCGAACATGTTTCTAAGATTTTATCATAATCCAAAATCCATTTACACCTTTGTTTTTATTGTTCTTTAAAATCTGGGAAGAATATAGCAATGATAAAGACTAAAAAAAAGTATAATATGCATTCTTCAATATTTAAATAATAGTTAACTATTACAAGAAATATAAAGTTATTATTGTGGGTGTTTCTCTTCAACAAAACATGCCTATTTTTTTACTAAAACCTTCTCATGTTAGTAAGAATATTAACCAAAGAGGTGCCAGTCCAAGAGTGAAACTCACTAAACTATTTGCATATTGACACCTATTCTGTTATCATTGCAGGGAAATTATGTTCCCAAACCAAAAAAGACAAGGGTTCATTAGCAACTTGCATATCAATAAGAACTGCCATAATTTAAAACCTCATTTCCCAATAGAAATTTTGGAAACTTGAGAAAAAGGCAAAAATAATGTAGGCAGGGGATACAGACAGAAGAGAAAAATATTAAGAACAGACAAATTTGACAACAAATTGTGAGTTTTTACTCTAAATGAAAGCTGTTCTCATGTATGGGAATTGCGAATTATCTCTACCCAAAAAAAGTTTCATATGCATTACAAAAAATGTGCATTTAATAAACCAAAAATTGATTCTAGTACCTTCACTCCTTTAACCCACCTTAAAGGGTACTCTTCCCAATAACTATGTAAATGAGACTTTTCCTAACAGTTAATAGAAAGATAATTACCTAACAAGAATTTTCTAAGTTACAAAGGCACATTATAGTTTAGAGTAATCTTATTAAAAATCAAATTCACAACATCAACAGATCCTTCCTGTGCCATATAATTACATTACAGACACTTAATTGAAATAAACTGGAAATCAAACCTGGCCTAGCACAGGCATGTACTGATGGTTAAGACTCAGCAGGGTGGCACTAGTTCATTAAATGTAGTACTCATATATATCTGTATGTTATATTTTAAGAAAATATTAAAAGCTAAGGACAGCAAACTTAATTAAATAAATTCATACATACATATTCCTAAAATTCTTCTTATGTATATAAAAAGTACTCTAAGGCAATGACACAGTAAAAATGTTTATGGTTTTACATGAAGAGAGCTAATTTTCTTTTTTTTCTGATTAGAAACAAAAGATTAAATACAGGATAAGTAAACAGTCCTACTGATAATACATGAGCTTATGTAAAAATAATTAACAAAAAAATCCATATTACAAAATGTCGAAGCTTGACATTTCTCAAATTCTCAAAGTGCTAAAAGGTAGTACATAATCCTATTCAACCTCCCAATGACATCATAAGTAGATGAGCAATCACTTAAAGGCCAGAGATAGGTCAGAGAGTTTATCTTGTTAACCCAAGTACTATCTACTCTGATAGTAAGATTTTTGAAGATTTTTAGGAAAGTAAGTCAAACAGAAATGTTCTCATGGTGTTCTAACCAAAAGAACAAATTTTATAAATTGTATATTAAACTCTAATAAATAATACAGAATTTTTTTCTTTTTTTTTTTGGCATTGAGCACTAGGGGTTAGGATTTATAGGTCAACATAGCAAGCAAACATGTTTTCAGAGAGCTCAGGTATGATTAGTAATACATAATAATACAGCAATCCCTTTATAAAAATGTTACATAATCAAAAGAAATCTCATCATCAAGGACCCACAATCCTCAGTCACAGATACTGGCCTCTTCCTATTTGATCCTCACCCTATCCCTCCCCTCTGGCAGCCTCAATCCTACAGTCAAATTACTAAGGTTTGTTTTGGTATAGTTTTGTCTGTTCCTTTGTTTTGCTTTGTTTCTTTATATTCCACATGAGTGAAATCATCTGGTATTTGCCTTTCTCCTTCTGACTTATTTCATTTAGCATAATCCCCTACAGTTCTAGCCATGGTGTAAATGCCAAGATTTCATTTTTTATTTTTTATTTTTTAGTAGCTGAGTATTATTCCATTGTGTACAATAGGATTCATCCTAAGAAATAACAATTTTTATTAGGACAAAAGGGTCAATGAAAGTCTTTTACATGAGACACCTTCTGGGAGAAGAGAATTCCTATATCCTAGAAGATTCAACAAAAGCTGGCAAATAAACTTCAATCCCACCAGTCCCGAAAGCATTCCTTGGTTAGAGAAATGCCATGTGCCAGTTGACTGAGGCCTACATTTAGACCTAAGTCTCTGACTAAGCCCCTTTGGAGGAGGTGAATGGAGAATTGTCTTTCACTAATTAAGGGCTACAGAGGTAAAGGCAGTTCCATTCAAATTTTAGTATCTGCACTACAGTGAAAGGGTGAAGTAATATATCATTTCACGTCCACACTAAAGGTATCATTTACCTTCTTACTTTCTAATCGAAATTCAATTTTCACAAGATAGTTAACAGAAATCTTTTGAACTAAGTCAGGGATTATAACCTAGGTTTTGGCAGTGAGATATAAGGGCTAATTTATTGGGAAACTGTTGCCTATTTCCTGTCTTTGAACTCATTTGAGGATAAAGCTTACCAAAATTAGTCATGAGCAAATTTAAGGAAAGCCTGGAAAAATCATACTCTCCCCTAGCACTCTAAATTTAAACCACTCATATCTGGAGTAGCTGAAATGCCATACTGTTACAGATTTCTTTGACCCTTTCATTACTTCCAAGTTGAAGTGGCCTGTGGAAACATAGACTGAAAAATATTAGCACGGTATTAAAATAAAATGAGTAAGATAGATGTGTGCTGATAAGACACAGGGTCCTATATGAAGCAAGACATAACAAGAATGGGGTAAATTTCTTGAAAATTCTGGAATAGATATATTTATGGACTTTTTCTTTAAAAAAGGTGGGCATATTAGGACCAGGAGAAAGATGAATTATAGTATAATAATGGGGGAAAAAAGCATTAAAGAATTATTTTCTTCCCACTCTGTCCCTTTAGAAAAAATTTGTCTGTTTACAGAAAACAGAGGAGTATTGACTTCTCACTGTATAACATATTCATTGTATTCAATGCATATGAATATTTCTGTTATACAGAAGGGTGAATGGTGGGGGGGGGGGTGGGCAGGCCTGAGTGGACATGCTGAATAGGGAACCAGGACCACTCATCACATGTTTCCAGAGAGACAGATGACTGGCTGGATGGGTGGAGAGCTGAAAGGGTGTGCCCTGTTTTTCTCTCCTGGTATCTCTTGATCCCATACTTCTGAATCACCTGAGGACCATTTTTGTACCTCTCAGTTTCCTAAGGGGGCTGCCATGCAGCCACCATTCCCACAACCCACACTGCCCTCAACTTCCACCAGAGACAGAATGTGACAATATACAATTCCACTGTATAACATCCTCATATTTAGGCCTCAGTTAAATGGACCAGTATGAGTTAGTCCATTCAGTGAAGCTAATAATTATTTTTTCTCAACTCAAAAATCTTTTTTTTTTTAAAGATTTATTTATTTATGCATACAAGAACTGGGGTATAGGCCAGAGGTGCAGGTAGTAAGAGGATTCACCAGAGACAGATTCAGGAACAGAACAGGCAGATCTACCGAAATACACTGCTGAGGGGAGCAGCAGGTGAGACAAGAGATGTCTTGTGCGCCATGTGGGTCAGCTCCCTGGCTGGCGGGAGATTGAACTCATGCTGCAGAGACTGTGGATAGCTTCATAGTGCTGTACTTAACCCCTTGTGCCACCAGAGAGGCCTCAACTCAAAAATCTTAATTCTGAATTTAAGCCGCAGAAAAATTAAGGTGAAACAATACAGTAACGTGAGAGTAAAGGTTCAGGAACGCCCCCTCTTTAGGGCATAGATCAATCCAGGTCCTTTCTTATTTATATTTTTTTTTTAAAAATTATGTATCCAATATTCCATTATATTCCTAATACACAATGAATACACTAAATACTCAGGACTTTTTTTTTTTTGATAATTCTTTTTATTACATCTCTCCACAAACCTTGTGTTGCATCATCTTAAGAAATGGGCAAGTGGGCCTCCCCGGTGGCACAGCGGTTGAGCGCTGGGTTGCTAAGCTGCCCGCAGCTTCTGCAGCGCCGGTTCGATCCCCGGCTGCTCCCCGGCCACCGGCGAGGGTCCCACATGGCGCGCAGACCTCTCCTGCCGCCCGCTGCTCCCCTCAGCAGTGTCCTTCGGTCCTTCTGCCTGTTCTGCTCCCAGCTCTGGCTCTGGTGAATTCTCTCACCCTCCCGCGCTTCTGACTGTACCCAGTGCTTGTATAAACAAATAAAAATAAATCTTTAAAAAAAAAAAAAAAGAAATGGGCAAGTGCTTTTTTATCTTTTTTTAACCTACTTATTATGAAAATGTTAAGAAAATATATACAAGCATAAGGCACACAAGTAAACAAGCTGCAATGTACTCATTAGCTTCTGTAATTTTAACAAGTATATGGTAATTTTTTCTCAACTTTTAAAAATTTTATTAGTTTGGTCATCTTAAAATATCTATTCTCCATAAATTTGCACTGTTTGGGGGCTAATTTATTATCAAATAGCAGATTAGTTTTTAAAAATCTGAAATTTCATAATGAATTTATGAATTTTGATTCCTGATATACTTAGACAATTTTTAAAAAACATGATTGAAAATTTTTAAGTAGGTTGTTATTTGCAGGTAAAATATAATGTATCTGTTAATGTAAACTGACATAATCTTATTTCAACTAATTGATAATAAAACCTAAACTCAGTGTGTTTCTACCACATTAAATACTGTTATCCTCACCTTCCATTTTCTTTAAGAGGACCATGTTTGCAGCAGCATTTTTCTGGTTTTAAACCTTTCATAGTAAATTTCATGCAATTTTTATTCTATATTATATACCTCTGTATGGAGCCTTCAACATTTCTAAATGATTGTGGAAAATAAATTATGAACAATATTATTGATAAAATTTAGGACTATTTTTAGTACATATTCCTTCCTTATCTGTGGTTTGCTTTTTGCAGTTGCAATTACCCAAGATCAACCATGGTCCAAAAATACTCTCTACAAGGAGTTATTTTGATAGAGGGACATAGGGAGATCACATTCATATAACTTTTATTATAACATAATGTTACAATTGATCTATTTTATATTTACCTATCATTTTTAGTCACTTACTGTGCCTATTTGTAAATTAAACTTAAGCATAGGTATGCATGTATAGGAAAAAATATAGAAAGAGAGGATTCAGGACTAGCCACAGATTCAGACATCCACAGGAGGTTTCAAAAAGTATCCCCTGAGAATAAGGAGGGACTACTGTATGTATGTATGTGTGTGTATATATATATGAACCAAAAGTTAATCTATTAATTTAACTACTTGCCCAGTAGTTTTTGGAATTACCTATATAACAATTTTGCACATGCCATTGCATAAATTTTGGAAATAGTAATATAGGAAACTGCTAAAGATAGCAGGTATGATCGTGACAAATCAATTTGCCTCTTTGTGACTCAATTCCCTTACTTGTCAAGTGCCCATTTTAGATAATATAACTTTTAATTTTCTTTCAACTCTAAAATTTGATGTCTAGCTACCTTTTTCTCAATGAACAAATAGAACATTTCTTTGTTGAATATCATATTTAAAGTTAAAGAAAATCTTTCCTCTTTCTCAATGGTTATCACCCATACCTTAGAAAACTGCAGTATTTGTAGAACATGTCAGAAATTGATGCCCTAGTGTAGGTAAATATTTGACTTTGGTAGAGATGTTCCCTCCTCTCTTAAAATGACCTACCTTGCAAAATTATAAGATCTCTGCAAAATTAGTATATTATTATTAAAGGATTACCTCTTCTCTAAAATTAAAGAAGGGACTGGCTGTCTTGGATTACCTCAAAAACAGGTGTCTAGAGTTGCCGTGATTATTTTCCTGTAAAGAGGAAATGGAGGTAAAAATTTAAAAAGTCCAGGCAAAACTATTTGCTTAATATGTCATTAGATGAACTTAATAGGTAAGTCTCTTTTACTCTGTATGTAATTTGTTGTTGTTATTAAATCAGAAGTCTTAAAATTTTTGTTTCATTTTCATAGAGGGGTGGATCTAGGTGTAGATAGGATCTGTGCAGTACAGTACCACATGCCACCTGAGCACTTCAGATGTGGTTAGTGTCACTAAGGAACTGAGTTTTAAATTGTAATTTAAATGTAATTTAAATTCAAATTTAATTAAAAACTCTTTAAGAATGTGCAGAGCAACTTGTCGTGGATCTACTTTTCTAGTTGTAAATTTTATGATATAAAAATACAGAGTAAGTATTCCTATAAAAATTTTGTGCTTGAATTGGAGGTAGAAAGTATCAATACACTGAAAAAGAATATAAACTATACCATTAATAAATCTTAAAAAATTGACTAAGAAATATAATGATATTTTGGACATATTGGTGTAAAAATTTAAAATTACCTGCTTCCTTTCAGTTTTTAAACATGACTACTAGAAAAGTTAAAATCACTGATATAGCCCAACACACTAATATATGGGTTATTTGAAGACAATATTTTCTAAGCAGCATCAGTTCTTGCTAAATTTACTTATAAAATAATTCTGGTAGTGATTCAGAAATACCTGAGCTCAGATAAAATTATTTTTGGTAAGCAGAAATACAAATTAGAAGTATTTGAGATTCTGTTTCTATCTCTGAAAAATAAATTTAGAATCAGTTGATAATTTTAAAAATAAATCCAGAATTTTAGAATTGGAAAAGAGCTTATTTTGTCCAAATGATTAACTTTACACAGAAGAAAATATACTTCAACTTGTATTTCCAAGAAACTTAAAAGTTTGTGATAAAATCAGAATTTCTAATTTTCAATTGATTCTTCCTAAAAGTGGATAAATATAAGGAAAATAATAATTCAAATAACAATTTCAAGAAAAAATTCTCCAGCAAATCTCATCAGAAGTGGATTTTGATCAGATTCTCTTAAAGCACATGGTCAAAATTTGATTTAAAAAAAAAAAATCTTTCTCTTAAAGTTGTTTTTACTTATTTATAACTAATCAGATGTTCTTTCCCACATTTAATTTTTTTTTAAATCTATCTCTATACCATAACAGCAGTATACTTAATACAGTCATCCATTATAGCACAAGTGGCCTGAAAAGGGTTAAGACTGGGAACAAACTTATGGCCATACTGAATTCAAAAATTTGCTGATGTGAAGTACTAGGTCTCCTGGGGACACATCATAGAGGCTGCACCATTGACTTGCCAATTAATCCAAGGAACTGCATGGTCATTAGTTCAGGAAAGAGACGCTTGCTTGCCTGCTTGCCTAGAGGTAAGAGCTAGGTTTGCAGCTGCCAAACAGCAGGATGACAGAAATAAATGGGGGAAGAAATTAGGACTAAGAATCTAAGTATTTCATTGTCTTGTCTTGGCTTCAAAGGAAAACATACATGTAAAGCTAACGATGGTATATAGACAATTCATTTATCATAATACCCTGCAATATATGAATAATTTTCTAAATATCTTTGAAGTAGTACTGCAATAGGTACATTTCATTTAGACCTCCAAAATTCTAAAACAAGTCTTATGTAAAACAAATCAAATATAATGATTAAAAATTTGAAAGTTATAGCCATATTACTTCACAGAGAACAAATAAGTTTTAGTATACATACACTATCTGAAGCAACAATGCAAATTCAGTAAAGAAGTTATTAAAACTCTGCAAGTTTATTTTTATTTGAACATCAGTATCTTGTTATTTTTGTCATGCTTGCCTATTTTTTTCTTGTATGCATTAAGTTCAGGACTCAGGATTATCTTAATTGCTACATGATTAACTTTTCTATGGGAATTTCCTTGTATGAAATGATGCAACAAAAATCACTGCATTTGATCCTGACACTGAGAAATTGCTGCAGCTCATACCTACTCTGAAGTTAATTAAGAGCATTCTGGATATGCTCTTTGGGGAGGTATTTCATGGTAATTCATAGGGATAAAAGCAAATTCAACAGAAAACATCCAACTAAATAGTTGAAATCTCAACTCTGTTCTTTGAAATGTCCCTTAGCAAACCATCAGAGAATTAGGTCATGAAATGCAAATAAATGAAGCCACTGAAAATATACTTAGAAAAGTAATTGTAGCTTTTTCTAACCTGCAGTTGCAGAAAAATCACTGTACAACTAATGTATTACTTTTTAATGTCCTAAAATATTATCTGTCAGTGCTGTATTGCCTTATTCTATATTATTCCTGTCTAAATTGTGGCCTGGTTCATGGTGTAAAACTGAAAGGATGTTATCTAGGCCTCATAGAAGCTAGTCATGTAATATTTTGTTCCATACCACCCTTGCTGCAGTGAATCAAAAAGAAAAGAGTCTGGGGCAGTCGACAGCTTCATCATTGCTTCCAAGTTCAGGTTGGCTGGGCTCCCAAATCTCTAGGGGTGTGTTGGCTGCCAAAGCAAATTAGTCTCACTTTATCTTTGGGGCAGTGACTTTGCTAACTTTATTGGCTCTGTGAGGCTTAGGCCTTCCAAAATAAGCAGGAACACACATTTATATACATACATACATGTGTGTGTTTATATTCATATATACAAATATATTTACATACTTATATATACACATATATGTACACACATATATACCTATATATATTTAAGTATACTTAAGATATTAATTCACTTCTTATCCAAAACTAATACTAGTGAAAGAAATAATTTAAAAAATTATGAGGGAAGAATTCAGTTAGAAAACATCAAAGAAATCAAAGCTTAAAGTATAGTCAAAAGTAGACCAAAGTGTAATATTATCACATTATAATGAAAATATGAATGCCATTGATTAAGCAATTGAAACAAAAGATTATATCTCATATATATATTATTAAGTATATATTTTTCAAAAATCATAAAAGGAGGAAAATAGAATGAAAAAACAACCAGTGTGGGAATCACAGTAAAATTGGAAAGGTTTGAATAAGTCAATGGAAGAACTCATGTTACTCTAACAGAAACCTCCTGCCTAAATAGAAATGTTTTAGATATACTTCCAATCCTTATTTTTAGATATACTTCCAATCCTTCAGTCTCCCAAGTTAAGGAGCCAATGGGAAGTGTGTCAGCATGTGTGTGTGTGTGTGTGTGTGTGTGCGTGTGTGTGTGTGTGTGTGTGTGTGTGTACACTTGTAAACAGTAAAGAAAACTCTCCATTTCAAACATTCACTTTCTGGGAAACAGATGGTGAAATAATACACACTTGTAAAAGTTATATTTCAAATTCTACTAAACTTAGAAATGATTAACTTTGGACAGCTTTTCTCACTGTTAGCAGTTTTACCTACACATCTAGTGTAACAGTTCAGTTGGCCAGGGCATCAGATATTCTTATTTGTTAGGTTTTAGGGGGTCCAAAATAATTTCCATTCTAATGCTCATTTCTAGCAAAAGAAGAAACTTTACTATGTTTCACTGAAGCTGTAGAATATTACAGAATACTTAGCAATTGGTAACTGCCTGGTAAACCTTTCATAATAAATGAATGAAAAATTACTCATCATCAAATAAGGAATGAAGCGGACATGACTCTTGTAAATTGTCTATGGATCCAAATAGTGATTTGGAGTCTGTATTCTTCTTTATTTTAATTTTAGGAAGTATGATTTGTAAACTTTGGCATCTAGTTGATTGAGATAACTCTGATTACTATGTTTCAAAAATAATTGGATGCTATATCAATTAACCCAATAAAGATTTTTCCTCCTCAGTGATGAAACATTTTTTTCTTTGATGTTAACTCAAACACTATGCTAAAGGTAATTGGATAGGGTATAATCTTACTTAACTCCATAATGTTCACTGTCAATCTTTTCATCTTCATAGTTATTATCACAGATTCTCTGAACTCACTTATTATGTAGATAAGCAAAAAAAATTAAGTTAGCAGGAGTAATCTCTGAAATGACAAGTCAATAGCTTGCTGACTCACACTATGTACTTTTTATCACTGATCTTAAATATTTTTGTTCCATTTTTGGAGAAATTTGGAATGAAGACTTACCATTGTGTCAGATCTCTATGAGATAAGGTATAAAAGGTATGAAAGGATAAGGGCCATTTGAACTTCCTTAATTAGACCTGCTTCTCAATTGTGACACATTTCAATAAAACTTAACACAAAATTGTACTCCTAGAACAAATAATATTGTAATAGAATTTTAGCTATAAAAACAAGAGTTTTATAAAAATGAAAGCAATAAAGAAAAAATGATTTTTTTAACTCATAAAATTCTGATAGAGGGCCTGAAGTTTACATACATATTTAAATTTGCAATATATTTCCCAACAAGAGATTCAAATATAAAAACAGAGATGCTATAAGGATTTAGAAGAGATGGAGTTTAAATCTAGGTGGAGTGATGAGGAAAATTTTTTTAAAGATTTACTTTTTATTTATGTATATAAGAGCTGGAGTGTAGACCAGAGGGGTGGGGGAGGTGGAAGGATTCACCAGAGATAGAGTGGGGAGCAGAACACACAGATCTGAAATACACTGAAATACACTGCTGAGAACAGTGCAGTGGAAGAGACAGGAGAGGTCTGCTGCATCATGTGGGTTAGCTTCCTGGCTGCGGATGGAACTCATGCTGCAGTGGCTGGCAATAACTTGATAGTGCTGAGACTCAACCCCTGCACCACCAGGGAGGCCTGAACAGGAAATTCTTAGAGGAAGTAGCACTTGAGTGACTTGCATGTAGCTGGCACTAAACAAATATTTGCTGCCAGAATAGGAGTAGTATCTGCAATAAACATGAAATCTTTTATGATATAAACCCAGATTTTAAGCATAATTGACAAGATTCTGATTTCTGCCTAACCCTTCTTTATTTTGGAGCATATTATTCTGAATCATTCACAAGCTAATTTCTCAAAGCATAATATTGTGCCCATAAATTGTGTAATATTTTTCTATTATTCCTTTGAGCCAATATAATCACATTAGATTTCCTCTTTTTATGTGTGGAGACAATGTTGAATAGGGTACTTTCAGTTCCCTGTGATCAAGAGAAAGAGAGAAGAAAATCCCAGTTTGTAACACAACATCTGTATTTTATAGGATTATAAATATTATACAAGACACAAAAGCATCTGGCTTTTGCTTGTTAAGAATTTTGAAAGTGGCAAAAGACAAGATACATATCAGCTCCTGGTCCCTTTTTTTCTTTTTCTTTCCAAATTCTCAGTTCCTTAATTTTGGGAGATTAGAAGAAGCCTAAAGAGGGATTTAGAATATTAACCTTCCTCTTTGATTTTAAATTGTACTTGGATAATGTTGGACTACCATATTGGGTATGAAATTTATCCACATTTTGGTCTTTATGCTTCTGTGAGTTAAAAGGTTCAAGTCTCTTTTACTTTGGCACTTTAGGGGACCATAATTTGTGGGAGAGAAATGCAAAATAAGAATGCAGCTAATAGAGATGGATAAGTGAATTCCAGATAGGAAAACACAGAGTACATGAGGAGGAAAGCCTGAACAAAGGGAATGAAGGAGAGCTTCTTTTTAAGTGAGTTTGATATTTGTTTCATTCATATGAGGAAAAATAAAATAGCAGTAAGAAAGGTTTAGATAAGATTATGGAATAGAAACTCATTTTTTTTGATGAAGAGCTAACTCAAGCTCAGAATCAGTTTATGTCCTTTCCCTCTTCTTACTACTATTCTTTCCTGCTTTGAAAAACATCCACAGGAAGTAAATGACTCAAAATTGTAAAGCAAACTGGCACATGGCATCCTATTGAAGAGGAAGTGCATCACTTGTACGGTACAACATGGGGTCAAGTGACAGTTCTTTTTGGTGTGCTGTATTTTTCTTGAAAATGTATTTCTGGGGCCTCCCTGGTGGCATAAGGGATTAAGACGCAACCTATGAGGCAATCCATAGCCACTGCAGCAGGAGTTCGATTCCCAGCCAGCCAGGGAGCAACCCACATGACTCAGCAGACCTCTCCTGTCTTGCCCACTGCTCCCCTCAGCAATGTATTCCAGTCAGTCTGCCTGTTCTGTTCCCCACTCTGTCTGGTGAACCCTCTCATCCCCCCCACACCTCTGGCCTGTACCCCAGCTCTTGTGAGCATAAATAAAAAAAAATATCTTTAAAAAAAAAAAAGAAAATTATTTCTGAACAGCCATCACCATCATGTTCCTTTACTATTCCACATCAGTGGTTTCTTCACTTTTCTACTCTGCCCATCTGGCCTCCATTTAGTTTTTTCTCATATATATATATATATATATATATATATATATATATATATATATAATATTTTCAGTAAGAACAGCAGCCTGTAAAACCATATCACCCCTTAAGACTGCCTGAAAATTTGTTCTTAGGATAAAGATCAAAATTCTTTGTTAGAGTAGTGAATTAAGAAGCTATGGTAGGGCCTCCCTGGTGGTGCAGGCGGTTGAGCGCCGCACTAAGAGGCTGTCCGCAGCCTCTGCAGCACGGGTTTGATTGGCGAGCTGGAGAGAATCCCATGTGACGAGGCAGACCTCTCCTGTCTCACCCACTGCTCCCCTCAGCAGTGTATTTTGTCAGTCTGCCTGTTCTGTTCCCTGCTCTGTCTCTGGTGAGTCCTCTCACCCTCCTGCGCATCTGGCCTGTACCCCAGTTCTTGTATAAATAAATAAATCTTTAAAAAAAAAAGATATTAAAAAAAAGAAGCTATGGTATATATACACAATGGAATGTTATGCAGCTATAAAAAGGATAAACTCTTGGCATGTGCAACAGCATGATTGGAATTGGAGGGCATTATCCTAAACAAAGTCAGTCAGAAGAAGTAAGACAAATCTTGACGGTTTCACTTATATGTGGAATACAGAAAAACAAAATAAAAGGAACTAACAAAACTAAACCAAAACAAACCCTAGAAATGACTGTAGAATTGCGGCTGGTAGAGGAGGGAAGGGAGAGGGTTCAGGAAAAAAGGTTGAGGGGTCCCAATGATATATGGTAGGGGGTTTTGGTGGTGGGTATGGTGTGGTAACATAAATCTGATGAGGTGTGAACTTACTCCTCCAAATCCAATAAGATCTGACCTTTCCTGACTAGCTTCATCTTACATGTATTCCAGTCATGGTCTTTTTCAGATACAGTTCAGAACATTCCATTCCCACAAAAGGGCCTTATCCTACTTTTTTTTTAATGATCAGGAACATTCATCTCTCCTCACCTAGGTATTGAGTAATATCATTCTCTATATGTCTTTTAAGCATACTTCTAAGAGAAACTTTCCCTAGATCAGATATTCTTATTACATTTTTCATCTGAGATTTAATTTGACATTGAAGTGTGTGATTATTTAAATGTTGATTTAACCATAAGAATTGAATCACTGTGATAGCAATGACTATGATGATTTCCCTCATATTTGTATGTACAGAATTAAACGTGGTGTGGAACATATAATAACTACTAAATATATGTTGGCTGACCAAATAATGTCCAGTAGACATTTGGAAAAATTAATTAGCATTGGCAAGGTGGGGTAAAAAGAGATTTGAAATGGTTTATTACATTGAGGAGTTTATGACTGTTGGCTGGAGTTATAAAGGGAGGACATTTAATCATGAGGATTATATCCAGGAATCATTAAATTGGTTAAAGACTATGAAGAAACAAATGTTTCAAGTAGGGATTACTTGTTTTTAAACACTGCAAAGAGGAAAAAAGAAAAAAAGTAAGAACTGGCATTGAATGCTTCAATTAGGAAGTTATTGGTGATCCTAGCTAGAGAAATTTTTATGGTGGAGTAAAAAGTAAACTGTAAAATAATAATGGGTAGAAGATGGTAACACAGAACATGGCGTAATTTCCTACTTTGGTGGAGATATTCCTGAAACTCTTTATGTTGTTATGACTGATTTACTTAATTGAAAAACAAAAAGATGCTCTTTGTGTAACTTGTACACATGATTCTTTAAAACATTTTTAGGTGTACAAATAGGATTTTTTTTTTGTAATTTCAAAGGTTTCCAAATACAGGGTAAAGGGAAAAAAAATGCCAGCTCTTAGTACATTCTGTGTGTAAGTTAATATGAAGGTATTTTACTATAAAAATTAAAATTTGTCAACTGTCAAGATGGAAAAAAAGGCATAGGTCCACTCACCTGCCACCCAACAAAGTCTTTTTTAAAAATACAATGTGCTCTTCAACTGTTACCATAACCATAGAAAAGGGTACTGGACAAAGGAAACCTTCATTAAAATGGATTCAAAATTTTTGTAAAACAGTGAGATATATTAAGACGAACATTTTTAAATCATTTTAAAAAACCTTGGCAAGTGATAAAGCATGTGCAGAACTTGAACTACAATGCATGTTTTATAGATCACAGTATCCAGCTACCTATGGATATCTTATATACAGATAACTATATGACTGTACACCATTACAATTTATGAAAAAAAAATGCTGCCTGTCAGTTTCTTTCATATTTTTTCACACATTCATTTTGTTATTTCATTTAATGCAACATATAATATCTAAATAAAATTGATGAAAACAGGTGAAAATTTCAGGTATGATCATGTGCCAGATGTAATACTATCCTGGGACTTCTTTATTCTCCCACTTCTTATTATAATTTTTTTTCTTTTGGTAAAAAACAGATCCTTTTTATAAATGGAGAGTTTTTAGCTACTACTTAATGCTGCTAGTGGGATATTTAAGTGAAAGCGCAGTATAGAAAGGCAGCCCTTATTCTCTTCCAAAGAAACTAACCTCTCACGAAAGTCAAATAACCTTAAATGCCAACAAGAGAAAGATTGTGGACTCTGGAAAAAGATGTTTATTTTGGAATAGTGTCTCAAAACTCCCTTAAATTGAACCAGAAATGAAAATTCAGTACTACACCATTTTTTATCTCCTTACATATTGTTATGTGAATGAAGAATTACTGCAGAGAAAAGTGTCTTTACTTTTACTGCTATTGCCATATGCCTTCGTGAGTAAATATATCTTTCATTATACTAGTGTATATTGGCATTATAAGATGTGCTTTTTAAAAAAAAAACTATATTATGCCTTGAAAGTACATAATAACCATGCTAAACACTTTATTTTTCTAAGAAATAGTGCATTTTATAAGTGTTTTCTACTGTAATCATTTTGCATTTAACATGAATTGAAAAGACAGTCTCCTTCAGATGAACTTTCTGGTGACAAACTTTGAAATTGACAGATTAAAACTGATTTGGGGTTGTCAAAATACAATATAGCTATCTGCACAAAATATGCATAAAATTTTACAGATGGCGGACTGCTGGTTTACATGGCAGCTACGTTAGTATACCCACTGCCAGTTAAGTTAATGGTGTCACAATCTATCTTCCATGTCAGGTGTAAATGACTTTTAGCACATCAATAACTAGTTTATGTTGATGTCGTTTCAGTATTTAAGTTTTACTATTGATTTTGCATTTGGTGCAAAACAGTAGACATAATCCCCATATTTTGTTGTAGGATGCGTATTAAAATCAATCAAAAATTTACAGGCTTGAGAACTATTTAAAAAATAGCAGACCTAGTCAATTATAAAATAATCTACTAATTGCTCCACATGACAATAGAGATTCCAATTTTATAACTTTTATCTTACATGGATTAGCATTGAAAGTGAGCATTCAAGATGACTCTGATATGTAAATGAACCCATGTAAAAAAATTTTCCTGAAATAGCTGCTATTACAATGTGGACAGTTCAATGATTTGGAAGGTATTCTACGATGAATATTAAATTAACTGAACAATTCCTCATGGCTGAACCATCTTTAGTAAAGGCTACTGATTTCATGATCACCATCAACATCACCATTATTATTCATACTTAAATTTGTGTAGTATTTTACAATCTGAAAAGCACTTTTACCTGTAAAGTAATCCCTCTCCAATTTTAGTTCCTATCATGTGAGTTTCAAATATATGCAAATTTATTTCTCTATATTATTTTTGTAACTACTAGAATATCAGTTTCATTCGTTTCTTTTGAAAAGCATATTGAAAAAAGAAACTGGGTGTTTGGAACCTCTAGAGGAACTTAAAGTGGGCTGTCTAGAAAAGATTCTCATGATAGAATCTTTGCAAAGATAAAGAAAAGGGAGATTTAGATCACATGAGATAAAGAGTGAATGAAAAGAAAAGTGCAGGTGCAGCAGACCTCTCCTGTCTCACCAGCTGCTCCCCTCAGCAGTGTATTTCAGTAGATCCACCTGTTCTGCTCCCTACTCTGTCTCTAGTGAATCCTCTCACCTCCCCCCCCCCACACTTCTGGCCTATACCCAGCTCTTGTGTGCATAAATAAATAAAACTTAAAAAAAAAAAAGAAAAGGGCAAATGGAAAGGTTTTTAGCAGTAATTTATTTTGGATGTGATTGCTAAGAAGTTGTAACCCAAGCTACAAGGGGGGCTGTTTGTGAAATGCTGATTCAGTGATGTTGAGGTTATATAAAGTAATACAAGCAGTTTTGTGTTTAAGTATCCAAGATGCTCTTAAGTTTTATGGGCTCTTTCAGACACAGGAGATAAGAATCAACAAATTGTGGTAAAAAGTACATTACATAGAAAGCTCAGCTAAAGATGAAAAAGCTACTTCTTGTGCTTACAATGTGAAAAAAAACTACATATAAGCATTTCCCTCAAATAGTAGAAAGAATAAAAGAGTGTATTCAAGAACAAAATGAAAATGATAATAGTACCCAATATTGTTACTTTAAAATGTGTAAGCTGTCACTAGTATTTTTTACAATTGACTTCTTAATTTAATGTACCAGCTTTATTTTTATTTCTATAAAACAAAAATGTCTTATAACCCTAAATGTCAGTCTACAACTCTATTGCATTTCCCATTTTAATTGTTCCATGAGATTGGGTTTTTTTATTTTTAGAGTTTGATTTATTTTTTAATCAATTTGTCAGTCAATTATATATCTAGATAACTTTGAAGGTATATTTCCACACCTCCATATGTGCTCATGCTTCACTCATCCTCCACATTACTCTTGTGCCAGGATTTATATTCTTCCTTTCCTTATTCCTCCATCTTCCCTCACAGTCCTTCTGCTAACCAGGGCATTTTTCTGTCTAAGAATTATTTTGCTGGCTTTTTCAGTGTGTGATTTTTGGTCTTTAAATAAGTGAAACCACTTGGTATCTGTCTTCCATTTTCTGAATTATTTCACTTATCATAGTCACGTAAGATTCATCCATTTTGTCCCAAAAGGCACGATTTCATCTTTTTAAATAGTTAAGTAGTATTCCATTGAATATATTCATCTCCATAGTATGACTGAGGCCATTTTGTCAAAGATTAACTGTCCATATTTGTGTGGATTTATTTTCTGTACTCAATATTGGTCAATTTCTCTTCTTGTTCCAATACCAGACTGCTCTAATTGCTGTTGTCCTGTAGTAAAGTCTGAAGTCAGATGATCATGTGATTTTCATCTTCTTTTTTTTTGCTAATCTGGTGAATGACATTGATTGTTTTGTATATGTTGAACCAAGCTTGCATCCTGGAATGAACCTGCTTAATTGTGGTGGATGATTCCTTAATATATTGCTAAATTTGATTTGCTAAGATTTTGTTGAGGATTTTTGCAACTATGTTCATTAGAGATATCAACCTATAGGTTTCCTTTTTTAGGTTCCTTGCTTGGTTTGGGGATCTTTCCATCCTCTTCAACTTTTTTTTTGAAAAGTTTGAGTATGATAAGCATTAGGTCCTCTTTGAAGGTTTGGTAGGATTCACTAGAAAAACTTATTTTCCTGGACTTTTGGTCTTATAAGACTTTTGATTGCTCTTAAAATTTCTGTGCCTGTGATTGGTCTGTTTTAGCTGTCTATTTTATCCTGGTTCATTCTTAGAAGATTGTATGATTCTAAAAATAATCCACTTCTAGATTTTCCAGTTTGTTTGCATAAAGATATTCATAGAATGTTCTTTTGATCTTTTGCATCTGTTAAAATTTCACCTCTCTCATTACAGAATCTCTTTATTTGGATTTTTTTTTTCCTCTTCTTAGTGAGCATAGATAAGGGTTTGTCAATTTCATTTATCCTTTCAAAGACCAAGCAGTTGTTTTACTGATCTTTTGAACTGTCTTCTTGTTTTCAATTTCATTTATTTCCACTCTAATTTTTATTATTTCCTTCCTTCTGATTCTTTTCCTTCTTTTTCTAGTTACTTCATTGGTAAAATTAGATTATTTGCTTGAAATTTTTTATGTTTTTGAATGTGAACCTTTATTATGATTCACTTCCCTAATAATCACTTTTAGAGCATCCTATATGATCTGCTAGCTTTTCTCTCCAATTTCATTAGTCTTCAAATAATTTTTAATTTCTTCTTTGATTTCTTCATTCACCCAGCAGTTAATCAAAAGCATTCTTCTTAGTCTCCATATGTTTTGATTTATTCTGGGATTCTTTTATTGTGGTTAATTTCTAGCTTTAAACCATTGTGATCTGAGAAGATACTTGATATAATTTCTATTTTCATATATTTTTGAAACTTGTTTTGTGTCCTAACATATGATTGATCCTTGAAAATATTACTCGTGCACTTAAGAAGTATATGTATTCAGTTCTTTTGGGATGGAAGGCTCTGCAAATGTCCATTAAGTCCATCTGGTTCAATACTTCATTTAATGCCTTTATTTCCTTGTTAGTTTTCTGTCAGGATGATCTATCCCTTAGTACAAATGATGTGTTGAAGTTCCCCACTATTAATGTGGTCTTGTCCATGTTTTGTTTTAGGTCTATTAAGACTTGTTTTATGTAGTTAGGTGTCCCTGTGATACATACATAAATATTAAGGACAGTTATATCTTCTTGATGAATTGTTCCCTAGATCATAGTATATTGTCTATCTTTGTCCATGATGACTCCTTTTTTTTGGCTGAAAGTCTAATTTATCAAATATGAGAATAGCATTTCCTACTTTTCTTTCTGTTTTATTGCTGAAGTAACTTGTTCCAACCTTTCATTTTAAGTTCGTGTTTGTCTTTAGGTTTTAAAATGTCTTCTTATAAGGAAAATATAGATGGCCGATGTTTTTTCACCCAATTTGTCAAACTCTTCCATTTAATTGATTCTTGGATCTTTTGTACTTGGGGTGATTATTAATATAAGGTTTATTTACTGTAATTCTTTTGATTTTTGATTTTTTTGTCTTTCTGTTGTTTATTTTTCAACTTGTTTCTCTCTTTTTTTTCTTTATGATAAGATTTCTAAGTAGACAGCATGGAACAATGGAAATATTAAATTTTAAAATCAACTAAATTTGCTATTAACTTTGACTGTTATCTGCCTGTGTGATCTTGGGCAAGTTGATTAATATCCTCCTTTCATTCGCCATCTCTTTTAATATCTCCAATCTCTTCAGTGAAAAACTCTTTTTGTTCTTGGATCTCTTTCCTATATTCCTTTATTTGCTTTTTCAGGATTTGACTGTCCTTCCACTATTAGTCTTTTTTAAATTGTTATTTGGAATTTTTTACATTAGAACCTCTACTTCTGTGTCTTTTATATATCTGTCTCAACTTCTCTGATTTTCCATTTTGTGTTCAGATGTTCCTTGCTTCTTGTGGATGTGCACGGCCTTACTTGCTTTTTTGCAGTCGGGACACTATGGCCTTAGTTTTGTTTGTTTCGCATCTTTGTTTATGAGGGGAAGTTGTGGCTCAAGGACTTACTTCTGGTGAGGAAGGAGGGCATTTCCAGGCCACTTGATTATCTATTACTTTTCTCCTCTCTTTCCAAAGCAAGATCTGTTTGGTGCTTCAGGGCTGCTGAATTCCTGCTCTGCCTCCTTTCTGTTCCTCTATGTGGCCCTGGGTGTGTTCCACCAAGTTTGAGCCACCTGGCAAAGGGCACCAGGTGCAACATGCAGAGCCCAAGCTGCCAGACAAAGGCTTCCTTGTGATGACCAGCAGGGGGGACGCTAAGCACAGGCGTTGATCCCTTACTTGCCAAGCAATAACTGTTTCTGCAACCAGAAAATGGCCTGTACTACCAGGACCATGGATTGCTCACTTGGATCTTTTGCAGTGAGTCGGGAATGGACTCTCCCCATCCACTCTGCCTACTGCCCAACACTGAAACTGAGCCCAGGTCAGCTCTGTATATGTAATGCTACTGCCAATTTTCCCATTGTCTGATCTTTCTAATGGAGGTAAAGGCACTTTACTCAAACCTGTGACTGGCCACCAATCTCCCAGAAACTGCACTGTCTATCCCATGTGTGTGGACCCATCTGCATCATTCCCTTACTGAAAAGTTCCTCTGGTAATATTCTCCATGCTCATAGGACTTGTTGCCCGCCCCCAGCCTATCCCACTGCTTTGACCACTATATTCTTTACCTCTTCATTAAGCTTCCCTGCAGCAAGCCTCCAACCTCAGTGCAAATGCTTCAGGAAAGTTCTATGTCTTTGTCCATGGTTTTCTCTTGTGCTAATTTTATTCTAGCTATCTTTTCTTTCAGTTCTGTTAGGGGAGTGATTGACCCAAGCCTATATATTCTGCCATGTAGTGAGTGGATTCTATCAAAGTTTTGTTAATTTAAGTTTCACAACCATCATTCAATATAAAAGTTAATTTCTCATTTTTCTATCTATGGTTTTCATTTTTCTATCTATGTGAATGGAAAGAAGCTAAAATGAAAATAAGAAATTAAAGTAGGATGCTTACACACAGATTTGTGGTTTAACTGGAGGCATTCTTATATTGCAACTATAATGCTGTGGTAGACTCTTATGAGTTGCACCAGATGAATCATACCTCTGATTTTTAATACCCTTGTATGGTTCCCTCCCCAACTGAGGTTAGATTTAGTCATGTGACTCATTTTGGTCAATGGGACATTAATAAGGATGAAGCAAGCAGACATCTGTCTATTGTAAATTCATTCATTGGAAGAAGTATTCTCGGAACCCAGAAATTACCATTCTTTGAAGCACCCCAAATGGCACAGATGGAGGTGCTAATGGAATAAAACCTAAAAATGGAGTCAAACTTTTAAATTGGTTTGTCAGGCAGTCACATAGACTTTTAACATACATACTGAACTTTGAAATGTAGATGATGATGATAAAGTAGATATCCATAATCAGAGACTGAAAATTTATAAAATCCTGAAGTGACTTCTAATTACCTAACATATCTCTTTCATTTTGTTTTTTGTTTTGTTTTTTTAAAGATTTATTTATTTATTTATACAAGCGCTGGGTACAATCAGAAGCACGGCAGGGTGAGAGAATTCACCAGAGCCAGAGTGGGGAGAAGAACAGGCAGGCCAACGAAATACACTGCTGAGGGGAGCAGTGAGGGGCAGGAGAGGTCTGCGCGCCATGTGGGACCCTCGCTGGTGGCCGGGGATCGAACTCGTGCCACAGAGGCTGTGGGCAGCTTCGCAGCCCAGCGCTCAACCGTTGCGCCAACAGGGGAGGCCCTCTCTTTCATTTTGTTTGCATTTACTATCTTTGCTAAAGCATAGTTTCAGTTTAGCTTTGAAATAATAAAAAGTACATCTTACTTACTTCAATTAGTATAAATATTTGATTTTTTTAATTTACAGGGCTGAAGTATTTTAATAATTCCAATTATGGCATTTCCTAAAACTTGTCAATTCTTTGCTCCAAGAAATACAATGTTTCTTATATTAAATCTTACTATATTAATGATATTAAATATGTAAAGAATA